>NC_080539.1:23020255-23347199 GCF_028640845.1 Ahaetulla prasina | reverse complement strand
TCCCATTACAACTTAATGTTATATTTATTCTGATGTTAAAAAAACAAACAAACTTGAAGGGGTTTGTCATAGGATTTCTCTGTTTTAAATCATTTGTTTTTGTAAAGCAAAATTATGAATATTATTAAGAGTAAATTTATATTCTTTCACAGCCAAGATGTGATTGTGTTATTTTTACTGCATTTCCCAAGGAGAATATTTTTACTGGATTTTTTAAAATTGGATCTCACAAGGAAATTAATTTTCTTGGTTGGAGACTCACAGCACTCAACACAGTGGTGGGATTCACTGGTTGTAACAACTGGTCCACTGAGCACACTGCGCACACGCACAGACGGTAATTAATGTTGTTGTGAAAAGCTAAGAAGCCATTAAGAAAGAATTCTGGTGATTAGTGTACATCAAATGCAAATCCTATATACAGAGAAATAACATTTCAAGTTCTTTTCTACCTATTCCTCCTGCCCAGGGGTGAAATGCTCCTAGTTTGGACCGGATTGCCCAATACAGTAGCAATGGCAGCAGGTGATTCAGAGAACTGGTAGCAAAAATCCCTGCCTCCCCCATGCCCAGTTGAGCCGCGTGATCATCAGAGGTTTTTTTTTTTTTACTTTTAAAAGCATTTTTTCGGCCGAAGAAAAAATGCTTTTAAAAGTAAAAAAAAAGCCTCTGATGATCATGCGGCTCAGCTGGGATCATCAGAGGCTTTTAAAACCTCTTCAGCCAAACAGGTTGTAGAAAAAATTCTTTTAAAAGGCTCCTCTGACAATCCCAGCTGAGTAGCCTGATCGTCAGAGGCTTTTTTTTCTTTTAAAGGCAAAAAAAATGCTTTTAAAAGAAAAGAAAAGCCTCTGACGATCAGGGGAGCCTTTTAAACGTCAGAGGAGCCTTTTAAACGTCAGAGGAGCCTTTTAAAAGAATTTTTTCTACAACCTCTTCGGCCGAATGCTTTTAAAAGTAAAAAAAAAAAAGTTGGCCACATCCACCCAGTCACATTACTCCCCCACCAAGCCATGCCCACAGAACCAGTAGTAACAAATTTTACATTCACCTCTGCTCCTGCCCAAACTATGCAACAGGCTGGAGGTCCATTTCTCTGGGCAGAAGATCTGGTTTTCACCTATCTTTTCTTTTGGCCGTGATCTCACATCTGGTTGCTTTCCTCTGACTGCATAAGAACTTACTTCCACTGAAGTGCAGTATTAGAAATTTAAATTTGTTCATGGTGAGAGCAGGGGATAATCCTGGGATAATCAGAATATCTTATTTCGTACAAGAATGTAGGAATGATCATAAGGAGAGTGCTTTCCTGAGTCAAGTACTGTATTCAGTAAGTAGAGTCGCATGGTCTTGGAAGAGGGTAGAATGAAACCAAAACTATATGTGCATTTATTTCCTTCGTCTTTGCATTATTTATAGTTATGAATAATTAATTGTTATTCATAATGTCTCCCTTCTATAGCATTAAAAATTGAGAAACAGCATCTCAAATGTGGAGGGAGAAAGGAAAGAAATTTGATTTATTCGTTTGTCTTCTGAATTACACATATGGCTTCTTAAAATAGCCCACAGTGCAAATATTAAATCCAGAATCTAAAATTATCCAGCTGGGCCAACAGGATATTATAATACAGATAGTCCTTGGTTTATGACCACAATTGAGCCCAACATTTCTGTTGTTAGGTGAGACATTTATTAAGTCAGTTTTGCCCCATTTTACGACCTTTCTTGCTACAGTTGTTAAATGAATCACTCCAGTTGATAAGTTAGTAACCCAGCTGTTAAGTGAATCTGGCTTCCCCATTGACTTTGCTTGTCAAAAGGTCGCAAAAGGGGATCACATGACCTTGGGACACATAATTACGGTTCATAATTATGACTTTGGGGTCATAATTATGAACCAGTTGCCAAGCATCTGAATTTTGATCACGTGACCATGGGGATGCTGCAAAGATCGTAATTGTGAAAAATGGTCATAGCTCACTGTTTTCAGTGCCGTTGTAACTTTGAATGGTCACTAAACAAACTGTTGTAAGTTGAGGACTACCTATTTTCTCAATAGGTTCTGCCTTGACAAGTCCAGCTTTTGTTTCAATCTTCTTTCTCTCTTAGCATCTGTTTTTCTACTTGTCTCCAGGTTCTTTTCTTGGGTTGTTGTTGTTGTTGTTGTTTTTTGCAAATACTGATGTTCCCTTGGGTTTCTCTCCACAACTTGTGAAAGCCTTCTCCAACCCATCTAGAAGATGGCAGAAAATTACACTGATGTTAAATTTTGTGGTGCCTCTGCTCCCATACCACATTCTGCCTTAATATAAATTCAATCAAGCCTTTGAAAAATCATGAGGAATTACAAAAGCACAGAGCTGTGATGCAGAAGTTCTTGGTCCCATGTCATTTCATTCTTGCAGTCTTTCACACAACTGGCCAGAGGAATAGCAAAAGTATGATACCAATAGGATTGAATTGCAGACTTACACAATAACACTGCAGGGTGAGGCTGGGTATTAAAACTCTGCCTCCAGAAGTTATGAATGCTCCAACACTGGAAGTTTTTAAGAAGAGATTTGATAACCATTTGTTTGAAATGGTAGAGGGCTTCATACCTGAGCAGGAGGTTGAAGACCTTCAAGGTCCCTTCCAACTTTGAATCTGGGTCATAAGTAACTCTTTTGGGGGGGGTATGAAATCCAGCAGGTTCTGACCGGTTCTGCAGTACTGGTAGCAGAAATTTTGAGCAGTTCGGAGAACCAGTAGCGGAAATTTTGAGTAGTTTGGAGAATCGGCAAATACCTCCTCTGGCTGGCCCCAGAGTTGGGATGGGAATGGGAATTTTGCAGTATGCTACCCTTGGAGTGGGGTGGGAATGGGGATTTTGAATATTCTTCCCCTGGAGTGGGGTGGGAATGGGGATTTTGCAGTATCTTTCCCCTGCCACGGCCACCAAGCCATGCCCACCACACCCACCACACCCACCAAGCCACACCCACAGAACCAGTAGTAAAAAAAAATTGGATTTCACCACTGGGGTATGCCATATAATTTCAACCGGTCACTAAGTGATCAGTTGTAAATCATGGATTACCTGTAATTACGAATAAGAGGCAAACTAGATTTGGTCCTGGTAATATATAAAACATGGGGGAGGAAGGGTGCAGTCTTCATTTTGTGTGTCTGTGTGTTTATGTGTGCCATCAAGCATGTACTTACGGGACCGCCTGCTGTTACCCTTTGCCTCCCACCGACCCGTACGCTCTCACAGAGAGGGTCTCCTCAGGGTGCCGTCCGCCAAACAGTGTCAGCTGGCGGCCCCCAGGAGTAGGGCCTTCTCTGTGGCAGCGACGCCTGAATGAACTTCCCCCTGGCCTACATCAAGTGCCTGATCTTCGGACCTTCCGTCGTGAGCTCAAAACACACCTATTTATTCAAGCGGGACTGGCATAATAGTGTTGAATTTTAAATTTGGGGTTTGTTAATATTTTAAAATTTTAAAATCTAAATTTTTAATTTATCAGCCTTTATAATCTGCTATGTTTTAAATGTTGTTTTAATTGTATATATTTTGTGTTTTATCGTTGGCTGTACACCGCCCTGAGTCCTTCGGGAGAAGGGCGGTATAAAAATTTAATAAATAAATAAATAATGTATGCCTTCAGGTCAGTGTTGACTCCGGGCAATTGCTTGTGGTTGGCCATTGCCTCCTTCTCAGGGTAGAGAGAGAGTGACAGGTCCAAGGTCACCCAGTTGGCTTTGGACCTAAGTAGAGACTAGAACTCATAGTCTCCTAGGTTCTAGCCCTGTGCCTTTACTACTACACTGGACTGGCTCTTTTTATCAGCCTCCAGCTCAGTATTTCAAGGATCAGTTCCACATTTACGATTAAAAAAATTGTCTTTTTCAGCCTAAGGAATGCAGATGGCTCTGTCTCTTTTACTCTGAGAATCAGTGTTCTTGAAATGCCCAAAACTGGAGTTACAAGCTAAAGTATCTTTAACTAAGTTACCTTCATTTACTATGTAAATGGACTTCTCTTGATTAATATCCCCGATGTGCCTATAATGGCTGTTCAGGGAAGACCATCAGTAGATCAAAAACTGAGCAAATGAGAAGACAGCCTAGGCAGAAAAAGCTGCAGAATATTTTATTGTTATCCAGCCCAGACTAGCTATAATGCTATCCTCACTGAATAAACTATTTTTATTTTCATTGAGTTTTTCCCCTCCCTAATCCTTTTCCTTGGTTCTTGCATCTCTGAAATTGTAAGACAGATGGCAAGGGCCATATTCAGGGGTGGGCTCCTGGGGGTTCGGCAGGATTCATGAAGAAACACTACACTACTAACCAGAGCATATAAAACATTTGCTAGACCAATTCTTGAATACAACTCGCCTGTCTGCAACCCATACCCCATTTCAGACATTAATGCAACTGAATGTGTCCAGAAATATTTTACAAGGAGAGTTCTCCACTCCTCCGACATAAAAAAATATGCCACCAGACTTGAAATCCTGGGTTTAGGAAAATTTAGAACTCACTGACATGACCTGAGTTTAACTCATAGAATCATCTATTACAATGTCCTTCCTGTTGAAGACTACTTCAGCTTCAATTGCAACAATACACGAGCACACAATAGATTTAACTTGTTAACTCCAATCTTGATTGCAGAAAATATGACTTCAGTAACAGAGTTGTTAAGATTTGAATACACTACCAGACTCTGTGGTCTCTTCAAAATAAAGCTTTAATCAAAAACTGTCTACTATTGAATCCATTCCATTTGAGAGGTCTGTATATGTATGGCAAGCATGCATTGTTCCTGCCCTAATGCCTTTCATTATAGCCAATTAATATACATATACTTATGCTTATATATATGCTTATATATCATATAGTTATTTCATGCTTATGCTTATATATACTGTTGTGACAAATAAATAAATAAATAAATAAATAAATAAATAAATAAATAAAATAAATAAATAAATAAATAAATAAATAAAATAAATGAAGGTGATCCTCTAGCCAAGGATCTCCAGGGTTCGGCAAACCCCCAAATGCCACCCCTGGCTAGCCATGCCCACCCTTCTTCTCCCCTCCCAGGAGTCTCCCACGCGTCCGTTCATCATTCCAGGTAAGTGCAGAGTCTGGGAGGCTAAAATGGGCCTACTGGAGGATCTGAGTCTAAAAACAGGCATGTTTCCAGCCTCTGGAGGCTTCTGGACTCTGGGAAGAAGTTTTCCTCCCTTGAAGAAAGTCAGATCCTGGGAGGCGAAAATGACACACATACCCCCGCCATGGTGCAGGGCTGACTAGCCCACCTCCAGCAACAACCACCCAGTTCTGGCCATATTGGTTTTTGTAAGTTGTCCTATGAACATCCTTTGGCTGAAAACTGTAAAATACTTTTCACTCTTGTAGTTTTAAAGATGACCGTGATGTAGTCCTTGCTCTGTCCTTTCTATTAACTGACTTGCAAGGCAGAGTTTAGCTTTTGAGATCGATAATCTTAAAATTAGGGTTCTGGGATGGCCACATAGAAATAGAACATAGCAGCTGGGTTACCCAGGAAGAGAGGAGAAGAGAGAGGAAGAGGAAGAGACATCCTGATGCTCCAGTATTCTGTCAAATTCAAACTCTTTCTTAGGAACTTTCTGAAATTTTACAAAAAAGCTGTTGTGAACGTTATTGATAATGGAAGGAATGAAAGGGTAGCAGAAAGAGATAGATGGAAATGTGTCAGCCAAAGCACAATTTCATTGGGCTTTATTGCCATGATATAAAACAGATGTTGGACTTTAGAAAAAATGCAGAGGACAGCAACAAAGATGATTAGGGGACTGAAGACTAAACATATAAACGAACAGTTGCTGGAATTGGGTATGTCTGTTTGATGAAAAGAAGGACTAAAGGTGACATGATAGCAGTGTTCCGATATTTTGTACAAAGAGAGTCACTATTCTCCAGCAGCTGAAGTGACAAGCAATGGCTGGAAACTAATCAAGGAGAGAAGAGTTAGAACAATTAATCAGTGGAACATTCTATTGTTTTTATTGTTTTTGTAGGGTAGTGACAACAGCTCTTTAATATAGGGTGAACCCAGCAACAGGCTGGGAAAAACCTCTCCTTTTATACAGTTCTACTGAGGCCGTCAATCAACAACGTGCTGATTTCCGCTCAAATATTTAAAGGTACAAACATGAATACATAACACTCCTCCTCCCAGAAAACACTTTGCCTCTATTTACATATTTATTTACATGTTATTTTTCGTAGTCACGCAAATAACCTGGGCGTCTCTAGTTCTTTCTGACCTCGCGGTTCAGTTCTGGGTGGTGTTTTGAGCTGGTCGGAGGGCTGTTTTCTCCTCCCAGCTCTTTCTCTGAGCCAACGGGCTCCGGATTATTGGCTGACTCTTTTTCTTGGCCATCCGGCCTTGGATTATTTTGAAACTTTCCTGCTGTTTCCCTCGGGAACCTGATGGCGTCGCTGGAACTCTGGGACCTCAGCTAAGTCTTGCGCCTCCCGGGTCATTGTCAGCTGTGGAATTCAAATTGGTATTGGTCATGATCTGTTTCATTTGGTTCGGTTTGATCAGTTATTCGTTTCCTTAACTGATCTATGTGGCGCCTCCACACTCGGTTGTCTGGTAGCTCTACCACGTATGATTTTGGGCCGGTTATTTTTATTATTTGTCCTGCGAACCAACTAGGGCCGTCCCCATAGTTTGGGCCCACACCGGTCGCCTATGCTCATTTCCTTGTCTTTTCTAGTTCCCCTTGTAACCCTCTGGTGTGTAATGGGGATTCAAGCGGTCAAGTGGGCACGGAGTTTCCGTCCATCATTAGTATTCGGCTGGGCTTTTCCTGTGGCGTGCTTGGGGTTCTGTGCTGCTGCAGGAAAAGTCTATCTTTGTTTGCCAGTCACCTGGCTTGAGCCTGGACAATGCCTCCTTAGCGCTCGGACGGAGCGCTCTGCAAACCATTCGGCGCAGGGTGGAAAGGCGCAGAGAGGGCATGTCGGATGCCCTCCTCTGCCAGGTATTCTTCAAACTGGGCTGCCGTGGTGGGGCCCATTGTCGGACACCAGAGTGTCCGGCAACCCGTGAGTTGCGAATAGGTGGCGCGGGGTTGCGATTACTGCTTGACGTAGTGGATTTCATGAGTATGATCTCCAACCATTTGAATGCATCAACAACCACTAGGAAACGTTTGGCCGTGGAAAGGGCCAGCAAAATCAATGTGGATTCTTGACCAGGGCCCTTGGGGCTTTTCCCATTCTCTGACTGGGGCCGTTGGGGTAGAGGTCTGGACTCTTGGCAAGCCTGGCATTTCCCTACCCTCTCAGCAATCTCTGCGTCCATGGTGGCCACCACATAGCTTCTAGCTAACCCCTTCATCCTTCGATCCCTGGGTGACCCTCGTGGAGGAGGTCAATACCTTTCCCTTAATTTATCAGGAATTATTACACGATCACCCCATAACAGGCACCCCCTTGAGCCGAGGCTCATCTCGTTTTTAACAAATTCTTTGAACCGTTAGCCCGGCGCGGACACCCTCTCTGTACCCAACCGGTACAGTCCTTAACACAACTGTATAAAGGAGAGGTTTTCCCCAGCCTGTTGCTGGGTTCACCCTATATTAAAGAGCTGTTGTCACCCTGGTCTCCAGCCTCGTTACTTCCAGAACTTAACATTGGCGGCGGTGGGATCTCGAGGCTAAGGAGAACCAGAACCGAGCTGAAGCACGATAGACCCAGCAAACCAGGGCAGAAAAGCGGAGATGGCCAGTTACACTCCGCCACACCGTTGACCCGGCTAAGAGAAATGGGGGAAATATGACCCGTTTGAGCTTTCTAGAAAACGAACTGCAGGTTCCAGATAACAAAGAGGGCTTATTTCTTAAGCCACTGCGGGCGGAGGTCATCGACATCGCGGAAGCCCTGGCAGAGCCAACGCCGTTGCAGTCGGTGTCGACTCTGACTTTACTAAACCATTTCGCACCGTCCAAATACGTGCGGTTTGAATTGAGCGAAGGCAGATGGAGGCGAATCCGCCGGTGACATGGCCGCCCTAAGAAGCGTCCAAGGACTGCGGATACCGAGACCTGGGCGAGGTGCTCTCGAGCAACTCATCCGAGGGGTCAAAGACATCCGTTTGCGGCGGCTGCTGGCAAAGCAACCTCCTAGCCACGCTCTGGGCGAAGCCAGAGCACATGAAATGTCATCAAGCGGCAGACACTGCAAAGCCTCCCACAAAGGCGAGAAGGCAACTCCGTGCACCAGGAGGTTCAGACCGAATCCGGCGGTGAAGGCGAGGAAGGGTCTGCCGACCGAAAGCGACAAAGGGACCGAGCGTCACGGAAGCTGCGGGTCAACACCAGCGCCAACGCTGCAAGTTTAAAACGCGACGGTGGTGTGGGAAAGGACACCTAGCTCAAGTTTGTCGAGCGGCCCAACCTTCCCGAAAATTCAAATCGCCAATCAGGCGGAATCGGGGCCCGCGATTGGCTCAAACAAAAAGTGATTCACCAAACAACTGTGATTAGGCGCGCCTCCAAAGTGGAGAAGAAGATCTTCACCAAACCAAAATAGAGGGTGCGGTGCCGGCTTGAAGTAGACACGGGATCAGCGATCACCATCATGTCCTGGGACACTTTGGCGAAGTCGCTGCCGTCCGTGAGCGCCACCTGCAAGCACAGGCTACGAGTCGACTACCAGGGAATCGCATCCCTGTTCGAGGACCACCTCCGTCCGAGTCGAGTACGGTCCACAAAAAGACCCTGCCCATCACGATCGTCGAAGGAACTCTGCCCAGTCTGTTGGGACTAGACTGGTTTCGTGCCCTGGGCATGGGAGTGACTGGCATCTACAGAAGTGACTGCAACCTGAAAGACATTCTCTTTAACGAGTTCGAAGATGTCTTCAAGGACTGCCTGGGCAAGTACAAGGGACCCCTATTTCCTTCAACTTAGACCCCAGGTAGCCCCATTAGGCTTAAGGCGAGAGAGTCCCTTTTGCCCTAAAACCAAAATCGATAAGGAGCTGGATAAGCTCATAAATCAGGGATTTTGGTGCCAGTCGATCACGCAAAGTGGGAGGCGCCAATCGTCACCCATAAACCGGACGGGTCAATTAGAATTTGCGCTGACTACAAGGCGGCGCTTAACAAAGCCTTACAGAAAAGCGCTTACCCGGTTCCGTGGTGCAACACTTTGCACTCTTTGGGGCAAGGCAAGTCTTTGCAAAGTTAGACTTGGCCCAAGCCTACCAACAACTGCCAGTAGGCCCGCACAGCCGAAGCCCAAACGATTGGCACAGGGGGCCTTCAAGTGCACCGATTGCAATTTGGGGTGTGTGGCACCAGGGCTGTTCCAAAACCTGATGGAACGACTACTGCAGGGCTCCCAGGGTAGTTCCTACTTGATGATGTCCTAATTTCAGGGAAAACATGGAGGAATTGGGGAGCGGTTAAGAAAGGTCTTGAGCATTTTCCGGACAGCGGATTAAAAGTCAAGACAAACAAATGCCAGATAGGTCGAATCGTCGATTTCTTGGGCTACGGATAGACAAGAAAGGAATTCACCCTACTGAGAGCAAGGTTAAGGCAATTAGGAAGGCTCCAGCGCCCAAAACAAAGCAGAGCTGCAGGCATTCCTGGGATTGGTTAATTTTGCGGTCTTTTAAAGAACAAAGCAACCGTTCTGAACCGCTGCATAGGCTCTTAGGAAAAATACTGTTTGGTCTTGGGAAAGTCAGAAAATAGGGCTTTTGAAGCAGTAAAGAACCTGCTCTCAAGTGATAGCCTGCTCATCCAATATCACGACTCATTACCCCTAGTACTGGTTTGCGATGCCTCCTTATGGGGTGGGGCTGTGCTCAGCCATAGACTTCCAAACGGCACAGAAGCCCCTATAGCTCTACTCTAGAACGATGTCCTCCCAGAGAGGAACTACAGCCAATTAGACAAAGAAGCACTAGCCATTGTGTCAGGGGTCAAAAATTCCATGAGTATGTCTTTGGGCGGAATTTTGAAATCGTGACTGACCACAGACCGCTACTAGGGATACTGGCTGGCGACCGCCAACGCCTGTGGCACTTTCGCCACGCTTGACCCGTTGGACTATATTCTTAGCCGCTTACTCCTACAAGCTGCAGCATCGACCAGGAAAAGAAGTGGGCATGCAGACGCGTTAAGCCGATGCCCACTACCAGGGGCGATCAAGACCCCACCCGGGACACCCATCCTACTTATTGACTCGTTGACTCTGGCCCAGTCACATCTAAGGAAGTGGCTCGGCATCATACCGAGACATTGTGTTAAGGACTGTACTCGGTTGGGTACAGAGAGGTGGGCATGCGCAGCGGGCTAACGTTCAAAGAATTTGTTAAAAACGAGATGAGCTCGGCTCAAGGGGTGCCTGTTATGGGGTGATCGTGTAATAATTCCTGAGAAGCTAAGGGAAAGGTATTGGACCTCCACGAGGGTCACCCAGGGATCGTAAGGATGAAGGGGTTAGCTAGAAGCTATGTATGGTGGCCACTTATGGACGCAGAGATTGCTGAGAGGGTAGGAAATGCCAAGCTTGCCAAGAGTCCAGACCTCTACCCCCAACGGCCCCAGTCAGAGAATGGGAAAAGCCCCAAGGGCCCTGGTCAAGAATCCACATTGACTTTGCTGGCCCTTTCCACGCCAAACATTCCTAGTGGTTGTGGATGCATTTTCTAAATGGTTGGAGATCATAATCATGAAATCCACTACGGCCGAAGCAGTAATCGCAACCCTGCGCCACCTATTCGCAACTCACGGGTTGCCGGACACCTGGTGTCCGGCAATGGGCCCCACCACGGCAGCCCAGTTTGAAGAATACCTGGCAGAGGAAGGCATCCGACATGCCCTCTGCGCCTTTCCACCCTGCGCCGAATGGCCTTGCAGAGCTCCGTCCGGAGCGCTAAGGAGGCATTGTCCAGGCTCAAGCCAGGTGACTGGCAAACAAAAATAGACTTTTTCCTAGCCGTCCATCACAGAACCCCAAGCACGGCCACCGGGAAAAGCCCAGCCGAATTGCTAATGGGACGGAAACTCCGTGCCCACTTGACCGCTTGAACCCCATTACACACCAGAGGTTACAAGGAAAACTAGAAAGACAAGGGAAATGAGCATAGGCGACCGGTGTGGGCCAAACTATGGGGACGGCCCTAGTTGGTTCGCAGGACAAATAATAAAGATAACCGCCCAAAATCGACGTGGTAGAGCTACCCGACAACCGAGTGTGGGCGCCACATAGATCAGTTAAGGAAACGAATAACTGACCAAACCAACCAAATGAAACAAATCATGACCAATACCAATTTGAATCCACAGCTGACAATGACCCGGGAGGCGCAAGACTTAGCTGAGGTCCCAGAGTTCCAGCGACGCCATCAGGTCCCGAGGGAAGCAGGGAAAGTTCCAAAATTAATCCAAGGCCGGATGGCCAAGAAAAGAGTCGGCCAATAATCCGGGAGCCTGGCCCAGAGAAAGAGCTGGGAGGAGAAAACAGCCCCTCCGACCAGCTCAAAACACCACCCAGAACTGAACCGCGCAGGTCAGAAAGAACTAGGAGACGCCCAGGTTATTTGCGTGACTACGTCGAAAAATAACATGTAAATAAATATGTAAATAGAGGCAAAGTGTTTTCTGGGAGGGGAGGAGTGTTATGTATTCATGTTTGTACCTTTAAATATTTGAGCGGGAAATCAGCACGTTGCTGATTGGACGAAGCCTCCAGCAGAACTGTATAAAAGGAGAGGTTTTTCCCCCAGCCTGTTGCTGGGTTCACCCTATATTAAAGAGCTGTTGTCACTACCCTGGTCTCCAGCCTCGTTAATTCCCGAACATAACAGTCCTGGTAATATATAAAACATGGGGGAGGAAGGGTGCAGTCTTCATTTTGTGTGTCTGTGTGTTTATGTGTGCCATCAAGCATGTACTTACGGGACCGCCTGCTGTTACCCTTTGCCTCCCACCGACCCGTACGCTCTCACAGAGAGGGTCTCCTCAGGGTGCCGTCCGCCAAACAGTGTCAGCTGGCGGCCCCAGGAGTACTTCTGTGGGGCAGCCGCCTGGAATGAACTTCCCCTGGCCTACATCATGCCTGATCTTCGGACCTTCCGTCGTGAGCTCAAAACACACCTATTTATTCAAGCGGGACTGGCATAATAGTGTTGAATTTTAAATTTGGGGTTTGTTAATATTTTAAAATTTTAAAATCTAAATTTTTAATTTATCAGCCTTTATAATCTGCTATGTTTTAAATGTTGTTTTAATTGTATATATTTTGTGTTTTATCGTTGGCTGTACACCGCCCTGAGTCCTTCGGGAGAAGGGCGGTATAAAAATTTAATAAATAAATAAATAATGTATGCCTTCAGGTCAGTGTTGACTCCGGGCAATTGCTTGTGGTTGGCCATTGCCTCCTTCTCAGGGTAGAGAGAGAGTGACAGGTCCAAGGTCACCCAGTTGGCTTTGGACCTAAGTAGAGACTAGAACTCATAGTCTCCTAGGTTCTAGCCCTGTGCCTTTAC
Organism: Ahaetulla prasina; assembly: GCF_028640845.1. Taxonomy (NCBI): domain Eukaryota; kingdom Metazoa; phylum Chordata; class Lepidosauria; order Squamata; family Colubridae; genus Ahaetulla; species Ahaetulla prasina. Next base: position 23,334,638 of record NC_080539.1, on the reverse strand, counting down.
TACTACACTGGACTGGCTCTTTTTATCAGCCTCCAGCTCAGTATTTCAAGGATCAGTTCCACATTTACGATTAAAAGGTATTGTCTTTTTTCAGCCTAAGGAATGCAGATGGCTCTGTCTCTTTTTACTCTGAGAATCAGTGTTCTTGAAATGCCCAAAACTGGAGTTACAAGCTATTATGACAACGCTTTAACTAAGTTACCTTCATTTACTATGTACAAATGGACTTCTCTTGATTAATATCCCCCGATGCAGTGCCTATTAATGGCTGTTCAGGGAAGACTATCAGTAGATCAAAAACTGAGCAAATGAGAAGACAGCCTAGGCAGAAAATAGCTGCAGAGAACATTTTATTGTTATCCAGCCCAGACTAGCTATAATGCTATCCCTCACTGAATAAACCATTTTTATTTTCATTGGAGTTTTTTCCCCCTCCTCCCTCCCCAATCCTTTTCCTTGGTTCTTGCATCTCTGAAATTGTAAGACAGATGGCAAGGGCCATATTCAGGGGTGGGCTCCTGGGGGTTCGGCAGGATTCATGAAGAAACACTACACTACTAACCAGAGCATATAAAACATTTGCTAGACCAATTCTTGAATACAACTCGCCTGTCTGGAACCCATACCCCATTTCAGACATTAATGCAACTGAATGTGTCCAGAAATATTTTACAAGAAGAGTTCTCCACTCCTCCGATTACAACAAAATACCTTATGCCACCAGACTTGAAATCCTGGGTTTAGAAAATTTAGAACTCCGCCGCCTTCGACATGACCTGAGTTTAACTCATAGAATCATCTATTACAATGTCCTTCCTGTTGAAGACTACTTCAGCTTCAATTGCAACAATACACGAGCACACAATAGATTTAACCTTAATGTTAACCGCTCCAATCTTGATTGCAGAAAATATGACTTCAGTAACAGAGTTGTTAAGATTTGGAATACACTACCAGACTCTGTGGTCTCTTCCCAAAATCCCCAAAGCTTTAACCAAAAACTGTCTACTATTGACCTCACTCCATTCCTAAGAGGTCTGTAAGGGGCATGCATAAGAGCACAAGCATGCCTATTGTTCCTGCCCTAATGTTTCCTTTCATTATAGCCAATTAATATAGTTATTACATACTTATGCTTATATATATGCTTATATATCATATAGTTATTTCATGCTTATGCTTATATATACTGTTGTGACAAATAAATAAATAAATAAATAAATAAATAAAATAAATAAATAAATAAATAAAATAAATGAAGGTGATCCTCTAGCCAAGGATCTCCAGGGTTCGGCAAACCCCCAAATGCCACCCCTGGCTAGCCATGCCCACCCTTCTTCTCCCCTCCCAGGAGTCTCCACGCGGTCCGTTCATCATTCCAGGTAAGTGCAGGGGCTGCGCAGAGGGTCTGGGAGGGCTAAAAATGGGCCTACTGGAGGATCTGGTAGTCTAAAAACAGGCATGTTTCCAGCCTCTGGAGGGCTTCTGGACTCTGGGGGAAGCAGTTTTTGCCCTCCCAGAGGCTTGAAGAAAGCCTCCAGATCCTGGGGAGGCGAAAAATGACACACATACCCCGCCATGGTGCAGGGGGCTGACTAGGCCACGCCCACCCAGCAACGGGGCAGCGAACCTGTTGCTAAAGGATCTGAAGCCCACCCCTGGCCATATTGGTTTTTGTAAGTTGTCCTATGAACATCCTTTGGCTGAAAACTGGGGTAAAATACTTCTTTCACTCTTGTAGTTTTAAAGATGACCGTGATGTAGTCCTTGCTGTCTGTCCCTTTCTATTCGTGAACTGACTTGCTAGCAAGTTGCAGCAGGGTTTTAGCTTTTGAGATACGATAATCTTAAAATTAGGGTTCTGGGATGGCCAGCCTGTCATAGAAATAGGAACAGCAGCTGGGTTACCCAGGAAGAGAGGGGAGAAAGACAAGAGAGGAAGAAAGGGAGAAGAGAGACATCCTGATGCTCCAGTATTCTGTTCAAAATTCAAACTCTTTCTTAGGAATCCTTTCTGGAATTTTACAAAAAAGCTGTTGTGAACGTTATTGATAATGGAAAAGGGGGAAGGGAATGAAAGGGTAGCAGAAAGAGATAGATGGAAATGTGTCAGCCAAAGCACAATTTCATTGGGCTTTATTGCCATGATATAAAACAGATGTTGGACTTTAGAAAAAATGCAGAGGACAGCAACAAAGATAGAATAGAATAGAATAGAATTTTTTATTGGCCAAGTGTGATTGGACACACAAGGAATTTGTCTTGGTGCATATGCTCTCAGTGTACATAAAAGAAAAGATACGTTCATCAAGGTACAACATTTACAACACAATTGATGATCAATATAGCAATATAAATCATAAGGATTGCCAGCAACAAGTTATAGTCATACAGTCATAAGTGGAAAGAGATTGGTGATGGGAACTATGAAACGATTAATAGTAGTGCAGATTCAGTAAATAGTCTGACAGTGTTGAGGGAATTATTTGTTTAGCAGAGTGATGGCCTTCGGAAAAAACTGTTCTTGTGTCTAGTTGTTCTGGTGTGCAGTGCTCTATAGCGCTTTTGAGGGTAGGAGTTGAAACAGTTTATGTCCAGGATGCGAGGGATCTGCAAATATTTTCACGGCCCTTCTTGATTCGTGCAGTATACAGGTCCTCAATGGAAGGCAGGTTGGTAGCAATTATTTTTCTGCAGTTCTAATTATCCTCTGAAGTCTGTGTTTTTTGTTGGGTTGCAGAACCGAACCAGACAGTTATAGAGGTGCAAATGACAGACTCAATAATTCCTCTGTAGAATTGGATCAGCAGCTCCTTGGGCAGTTTTGAGCTTACTGAGTTGAGAAAGAACATTCTTTGTTGTCCTTTTTTAATGATGTTTTTGATGTTAGCTGTCCATTTGAGATCTTGCGATATGATAGAACCCAGAAATTTGAAGGTTTCTACTGTTGATACTGTGTTGTCAAGTATTGTGAGAGGTGGAAGTATGGAAGGGTTTTTCCTAAAGTCTACCACCATTTCTACGGTTTTGTGTGTGTTCAGTTCCAGATTGTTTTGGTTGCACCACAAGGCTAGTCGTTCGACCTCTCGTCTATATGCGAATGAGACCAATCACTGTTGTGTCATCTGCGAACTTCAGTAGCTTAACAAATGGATCATTGGAGATGCAGTCATTGGTATACAGAGAGAAGAGAAGTGGGGAGAGCACACAGCCTTGGGGGGCCCCTATGCTAATTGTACAGGTATTTGATGTGATCTTGCTTAGCTTCACCTGTTGCTTCCTGTTTGTTAGGAAGCTTGTGATCCACTTACAAGTCTGTTCCGGTACCTGTAGCTGGTTTAGCTTAGTTAGAAGAATGTCTGGAATGATGGTATTGAATGCTGAACTAAAGTCTACAAAAAGGACCCTTGCATAGGTCTTTGGAGACTCAAGATGTTGTAGGATGTAGTGCAGAGCCATATTAACAGCATCATCTGTTGATCTATTTGCTCGGTATGCAAATTGCAAGGGGTCTAACAGCGGATCCGTGATGGATTTCAGGTAGGAAAGCACTAGCCTTTCAAAGGTTTTCATGACTACAGATGTTAGAGCAACTGGTCTGTAGTCATTCAGTTCCTTGATGGTGGGCTTCTTCGGCACTGGGATGATGGTAGAGCGTTTGAAGCAAGAAGGAACATAGCACATCTCTAGATGATTAGGGGACTGAAGACTAAACATATAAACGAACAGTTGCTGGAATTGGGTATGTCTGTTTGATGAAAAGAAGGACTAGGGGTGACATGATAGCAGTGTTCCGATATTTCAGGTGTTGCCACAAAGAAGAGGGAGTCAAGCTATTCTCCAAAGCAGCTGAAGGCAGGACAAGAAGCAATGGCTGGAAACTAATCAAGGAGAGAAGCAACCTAGAACTAACTAGAAATTTCTTGACAGTTAGAACAATTAATCAGTGGAACAACTTGCTTCCAGAAGTTGTGAATGCTCCAACACTGGAAGTTTTTAAGAAGATGTTGGATAACCATTTGTCTGAAGTGGTGTAGGGTTTCCTGCCTAAGCAGGGGATTGGAATAGATGACCTCCAAGGTCCCTTCCAACTGTGTTATTCTATTCTATTGTTTTTATTGTTTTGTAATTTTTATCATTGTTGTTAGCTGCCCAGGATTGTGTGCCATAAGTTCAGTGGCCATATTAACCTTCTAAATAAACAGATAAATTTCTATCCACTTTCCGCTCATCGAGGCTGGGGATTTTAACCAATTGTGGAAGTCCTTTGCTTACTTGAATATGTTGCCCTACAGCTCAAAAACAGATGCTCCAGAATGCTCTGACAGCACAGCTGCTCTTCTTAGCCCATGGAAGTCTAAAGGGACTACATCCAAAGCAATTGCAATTCAAATATGTTTTTAAATGGGGCCTTCTATTACTTAATTACTTAGTATCTTTCAGCATTCTGCTTGCATTCAGGAGCATAATGTCTGACCAGGGATTTAACTTTCCAAAGGACTTCTGTTCTCTCTTCTTCCTCTCATGTCAGGTCTCTCTTGCCCCTAGAAATAAACCAAGATACAGTATTTCTCCAATCATGGGCTATTTAGAGGAAAAAGCCAGTCCTTGTCCCAAAGGTGCTTTTCAGTGGTGAAATCCAATTTTTTTTACTACTGGTTCTGTGGGCATAGCTTGGTGGGTGTGGTATGGCTTGGTGGGGGGGCTTGGTGGGCATAGCAGGGGAAGGATACTGCAAAATCTCCATTCCCTTCCCACTCTAGGGGAAGGATGCTGCAAAATCCCATTCCCTCCCCATTCCTGGGGGAAGGGTATTGCAAAATCTCCGTTGCCACCCCACTCTGGGGCCAGCCAGAGGTGGCATTTGCCGGTTCTCTGAACTACTCAAACTTTCCACTACCGGTTCTCCAGAACCTGTCAGAACCTGCTGGATTTCACCCCTGGTGCTTTTTGAAAAGGCAGATGGACTTTGTTTTTCCTTGAAGACGTTTCACTTCTCATCCAAGAAGCTTCTTCAGTTCTGACTGAATGTGGAGAATGGAAGGATTTATATTCTTTGCAGTTAATTAATCATTATTACGACAGCTCTCTTCTGAGAGTCGTTGAGACCACTTGGGAGTTTTATTGATGCTCTGAGGATCACCTGAGTCCTGAGGGTCACCTGCATAGTGCAAATGCCTGTGGAACCTTCTTGGGAAGGTTCCACAGCCATTTACACTGTCCAGGTGACCCTGGGGGCATAGATAAACCTCCAATTGGTCTCAATGACTCTCAGAAAGAGTAATAACGACCAGATGACTGCAAGGAATATAAACCCTTCCATTCTCCACCACTCAGTCAGAACTGAAGAAGCTTCTTGGGTGAGAAGCGAAATGTCTTCAAGGAAAAACGAAGTCCATCTGCCTTTTAAAAAAAGCACCTTTGGGACAGCCATAACCTGAACCAGGGATCTCCAATCTTGGCAACTTTAAGACTTGTGGACTTCAACTCCCAGAGTTCCTCAGCCAGCAAAGCTTCTGGGAGTTGAAGTCCACAAATCTTAAAGTTGCTAAGGTTGGAGACCCCTGACCTGGACGACTGAGAATCTCCATAGGCATTAAGCCAGGCCTTCCCATGAACATGGTCCTTGCCTAAAATATTATTACCCACCCTAAAACAATATCAAACTCTGATGCAGGGAAATGGAAATACACCTGGATAAATTAATAATTTCTTTCTTTCTTTCTTTCTTTATTTAAATTTCTATACCGCCCTTCTCCCGAAGGACTCAGGGCGGTTTACAGCCAGATATAAAACAGTCTTCATAATACAATTAAAATGCTATAAAAATCTAATTGAATTTTGGCTCCCATTAAAACAGTTAAAACGATAATAAAATCCCAATTAAAAACCATAGCAAAATTAGGCCAACCCTGCGCGATGGAACAAGAGGGTCTTGAGCTCGCGTCGGAAGGCCCGGAGGTCGGGGAGTGAACGTAACCCCGGAGGAAGGTCGTTCCAGAGGGTAGGAGCCCCCACAGAGAAAGCTCTCCCCCTGGGGGTCACCAGCCGACATTGTTTGGCTGACGGCACCCTAAGGAGACCCTCCCTGTGAGAGCGCACAGGTTGATGGGAGGCTATCGGTGGCAGCAGGCGGTCCCGTAGGTAACCCGGTCCTAAGCCATGGAGCGCTTTGAAGGTGGTCACCAGCACCTTGAATTGCACCCGGAAGACCACCGGCAACCAGTGCAGCCTGCGCAGGAGAGGTGTTACATGGGAGCCATGAATAAGGAGAATAACCTTTCTTTCCCATGATATAGTCAACAGGTATCTCTGGAAAGCCCAGCCAAGATAGTAAGGTCCTCCTGCTTTTTTACAGGAGCGGGTATTCAGAGCCAACCTAATTTTCTGTGCTTCAGGCTGATTCAAGAATCCACTAAACTGTTTGGGAAGATACATGGAGACACAGGTCAGGTCTCCCAGTGGTAATACTAAAATAGGACTAGCATCTGCTCTGAAACCACCCAGCGGCAGGTAATGAACAATCAGAATGGTTACTTCTTCTGCTGGAGGGTTGAATTTTTGTTATAGAATAAGGGAAGTTTGATGAGAGAAAAGAACTGTAGGCTTGGGTAACTTTGTATTAGCACTTTATTTATAAATATACATAACACGGCACGTAGGTAGACAGTTCCGGTCTTTAAAACAGCATTAGTTCCCTCAAGGGGACACAGTGCATTTTTAGAGATATTCAAGACCCCTCCCCGCCTCAGCTTACATTTCTGACCTTCAGCTGGTGATTTTGTACAAGATGGGGTTTTTCCCCCCTCAAACCTAGATCCAAACAATTGGTATGTTGCCATCTAGTATCTTCCAGTTATTATAGATCTTTAAAACTCATTCAGGAAAACCTTTTCTAGTTGCCATGTTGATAGATAGATAGATAGATAGATAGATAGATAGATAGATAGATAGATAGATAGATAGATAGATAGATAAATGGAGAGAAGCCCTTCTCTCCAGTTTGTTCAAATTATTGTGGTGGCAGAGGAAACAGAAGACAGCAGACAGATATTAAGAAGTAAGTGTAGCCACTTACCTTTGGTGACCAAAGTTATCTATGATTTGGATCAGGGGTCTCCAACCTTGGCAACTTTAAGACTTGTGGACTTCAACTCCCAGAATTCTTAGTCTTAAAGTTGCCAAGGTTGGAGACCCCTGATTTGGATAAAGTTAGGGGAAATCAGGAGGTGGAGCTTGGGTATTCAATATCTATTTACCATTTGCCTTTTCATAACTTATTTTTTTGAACATAGTGTTTTTGCGGAGCATTAATAATAAGCATATTGTGAATAAAGTCACATTAACATTGAGCCAATGGCCACCTGGACAAGGCTAAATTGTTTTCTTGACAACGAAATTGCCTTGTAAATTTTACTTCCTTTTTTTAAAAAGGGGGTTTAGTCATTTCCTAGTCATCTCTTACCTAAAGTTCTAACTAGGCCCAATTTATAGAATACAAAAGAGTTCCAGGGATCTGCAGACTTGGCTCTTTTAAGACTTGTGGAATTCAACTCCCAAAGTTTCTCAGCCAGCTTTGCTGGCTGAGGAACTCTGGGAGTTAAAGTCCACAAGTCTTAAAAGAGCCAAATTTGCAGACCCCTGAGTTAGACTGATTCCCATACCAAACAAAACAGGGAAAATCCTAAAAAGAGCTTCATAGTCATTATGGATAAGGCACTATCCATGTGGTATTTTTGTTTAAATAACCATGACCTGAAGAAAAGGCCCTAAAACGATTCAATAACAGCATAAAATGACTTCTGGCAATTTTTGCTAATGCTGCTCAATGTGCACAGAGATTGGAAAATATGGTGGATAACAGATACAGTTGGAGAATTTGCTGAAAATTACCATAAACAGGTTTCAGCACCTGTGTGATTCCGTAGTGAAAGGAATTTCAATCAGACATAAATATTAAGGGGTTATGCATCTGGAGCATGTCTATCGCATATTAGGGATCTTTAAGACCGTATTTCTCTCTTTTCTACAACTGTGTGACTTGAATGTATTTTGAACTGGAGATATTTCGTCAGTACAATCAGGTCTGAGAAATAATTTGACATTGCTTTTTTGCTTTAATCTATAATGAACAGCTGCTCAGTATGACATCTTGTATGGGAAGTGTCTGCAAGTTAGTTTGTTGCAGAGGGGGGGAAAAGCAACATGGGAAATCAGACTGTGAATGTAGATTTCTACTGATTCCTAAAAAGGACATAAAGTCATAAAGGGTACCAGCTTCTAGCAAATCTTTTCTTAGCAACCTTTTCTCTCCATATCTACCTGACGTTGCTGCCCTAGCAATTTATAGCTCCTCCCAGAGCAGCGTTCCTCAACCTTGGCAACTTTTAAGACGTGTGGACTTCTACTTCCAGACTTTCCTAGCTAGCATACTGTATGCACTGCTCTATAGCCATCTATCTGTCTTTCCAGCAAAATGACAATAATCGTATCGCTTCATATGACGGCTGGGTAATGCTCCTAGCCACTAGTGCAGAAATCAGTTTCACACACAGCCGGTAAATAAGACAGTTTGAAGTCATCCTTCACTGCTGTGAAAATGCTCTGGCACGCTTCACTGCCTGTTTGGTTGCTGACCCAGTCAGGGGATGGAACTAACCCTGACCTGTAAAAATTGGTTCTGCCAAATGTGTGTTATTAGCTGTTACTATTCAATGCATCACAAGCTTTATGTTGCTTTGGCTAACATGGGATTGCTCACCCATACTTTTTTTTCACTCTGATTTGCTCTGATGACTTGTGCAAGAATACTATGGCTGTCTCTGTGCAACAGTCCCGGGTTGAATTCAGTAGAGCTGCTGTTTCTAGGACTATATGTGCAATGGTCTTCAGCTGCAGAAGTGCCCCCATAGTGATGCTGGCGCGTTAGTTTGCCTATTCATTTTGTATCTGACAGCATTTGAGTGCCACAGAGATAACTGTTGTTAGAAGCAGGCTAATTCTAATTCTGGAAGTCTAACTCTAGTACGTATGTTCATTTTATTTATTCTTAGGCTACTTCCAGATGCTGCCAGCTATAAAATCAGAAGTGGGTTCTCTTTATCACTCATTGCTGCCGCTACTATTCTTTTACCGCAGTAAACAACGTGGAACTCGTTCGTTATCCATCACTCCCTCCTGCTCTGGCCTGCACCCTCTATTGTCAGGCAAAATAATTTTGAACATGGGTTTAGTGCGGTGGTGAACTCCAATTTTTTTTACTACCGGTTCTGTGGGCGTGGCTTGGTAGGCGTGGTGCGGCTTGGTGGGCGTGGCTTGGTGGGCGTGGCTTGGTAGGCGTGGCAGGGGAAGGATACTGCAAAATCTCCATTCCGTCCCCACTCCAGGGGAAGGATACTGCAAAATCTCCATTCCCTCCCCACTCCTGGGGGAAGGATATTGCAAAATCTCCATTCCCACCCCACTCCAGAGGAAGGATATTGCAAAATCTCCATTTCCACCCCACTCTGGTTCCAGCCAGAGGCGGTATTTGCCAGTTCTCTGAACTGCTCAAAATTTCTCCAGAACCTGTCAGAACCTGCTGGATTTCACCCCTAGTTTAGTGGAAGGCTAGAAAAGTTTCTTGAAATAACCTGATGGTCAATGTTAGGTATAGAGCAGGAGCATAAGGAGAGTTCCTTCTACTTCACTCGGTATCCCCCTCTTAGTTCTGTCACTGGTGAATCAGAATTTTGCAGGTGACTAAATCTACTATTCCAAACGTCTGTTAAAGTCATCCTTTCCCATATTAGAAGAGTGATTCGTAGTTGATTTTCAGCAGGCAAATCAAGCTGAGTGAAAAATGAAACTGGGGGACATTTATCAATTATAGAAAGTAAGGAAAATGACCTTTGCAAAAAAATATGCAGAAACAATTACCGAGGCAAAGGGGGATAGAATATTTTTAAAGTCCAGAAAGAGATAACATTTGAAAGTGGCTCAGGCAGACACCTCCCTAAAGGGGAAATATAAAAAGAGGGAGAAGGCACAGATTTGCAAGAATCTGCTATTATAGCCAATCTCAATAAAGTAGTATTACCTAATGGGGGGGGGCATAATCCCTTCCTTAACTTGGCAGCAGTAACAAAAGGCAGCTTAGTTTGCTGAACTCCTTATAGATCGACCAGGAGGGCAGCAAAATTTATGGCTCAAGGACTGGTGGATAGCACTGATTTGGCCACGAGCCCTTGACCTAGGGGGAATAACTTCTTGGTGTTTTCAGATATGTAGATATGTATTTGTGTGAGCTCAGGAGAAAAATAAGTTAGAGAGAGCTCTGGCCCGAAAGAATTTATGACACAAGTCATACAGAATTCACTGGCATCAACGATTTTAGAGTAGCTATCAAAAGTACATTCCCGCTAAGAGGTTTTTGCCCAACTGAAGTGCACTCAACTCGAGTTGGCTGTATATTAAAATGAGGCAAGGCTTCCATTACACGGCTGTGCTACCATCACAAACTTTTTTTGGACGTGCATCTCCATAGACACTCCTGGCCAATTTCATTTTTCCAGAAAGGTTGCCCATTAATAATAATAATACAAAAAGAGTCAACTTGTTACGAACAGCCCTGGAAAGTTATGGGTGCAGCATTGCAAATATTGCGTACGCAAGTAAAACATCATGATCTACTCAGAATCTATTGGACGTAAGCAGCAAATAATGTCCAATCAAATCAAATCACATCCAATCAATCAATCAGTCAATCAATCAATCAATCAAAAGAACCTTGCCAAGTAGGTAATGATATTAAATCAGTGTTTCTCAACCTTGGCAGCTTGTAGATGTGTGGACTTCAACTCCCCAAATTCCCTATGCTGGCTATCCACACGTCTTCAAGCTGTTGAAGCTGAGAAACAGTGCTCTAAACAGTACCATGTGACCGTTAGTAAAAAGAAGGCGGCAAAGGGAACGAGATGATTTCGTATAACCTTTCCCCAGAGGCAAGACAGTAACAGTAACACAGCTGGAAGGGATGTTGGAGGTCACCTAATCCAGGGGTCTCCAACCTTGGCAACTTTAAGGCTTGTGGACTTCAACTCCCAAAATCCCTCAGCCAGCAATGCTGGCTGAGGAATTCTGGGAGTTGAAGTCCACAAGCCTTAAAGTTGCCAAGGTTGGAGACCCCTGATCTAGTCCAACCCCCCCTGCTCCCGCAGGAGACCTATACTAGGGATTCGAACCGCCGAACTGCCGACCTTTCTGATCGACAAGCTCAGTGTCTTAGCCACTGAGCCACCTAGCCAGGTTATTATAGGTTATATAGACCGTTAGTCCTGTTTTGTGATGGATTTCATTCATGGCCTCTCTAGGAATGTCCAAGAGGTCCCCGTTTCTGTGTCCCCTCCCATCCCTTCCAATTCCACCTGGAAATGGTCAGGATGGACCAGTGGTGGGTTTCAAATTTTTTTACTACTGGTTCTGTGGGTGTGGCTTGGTGGGCGTGGCTTGGGCATGGCAGAGGAAGGATACTGCAAAATCTCTATTCCCACCCCACTCCGGGGGAAGATTATTATAAAATCCCCATTTCCTCCCCATCAGCTGGGACTCGGGAGGCAGAAATAGATGGGGGCGGGGTCAGTCAGAATTTTTACTACCGGTTTCCGAACTACTCAAAATTTCTGCTACCGGTTCTCCAGAACTGGTCAGAACCTGCTGAAACCCACCTCTGAGATGGACCTGAATGGAATGACTTGTCAGCATAGAGTGCTCACAGAGAATTGACAGGCAGCAAAGGAGCTCTCCCCTTGTCAGCTGAGCCCAGAGAATGGCAGGCCTCACCTACTACCCAGGAACCGAAGCCCCCACATCACTCATTGTTGCTTTCTCCCCTTAAAACAAAATAAAGCACGGTGAATCCGTAACATTTTTGCTGGCCGTGGTGGCAAAGCACCATGGCCTTTAAACGTCACCGTGGGGCTAAATGCAAGAGACAGGATATGTGACACTCTCTCCCACCCCACCTTCTTAACAGCGCAGAATGTCCACTGGAACTCCTGGCAGCAAAACATCACCACTCCTAAGCAGGCTTCTCTTATTGGAGGAGAGATGATAACAGTCACAGGGATGTGCTAGGAAACATCGGCATGGCAAGTGTCCAGCTGCGGCGTCAGGAGATCATCAGGGATCTGGACTTTCATCTGGAAGCATCCCAAGTTACAGATGTGCTTGTTTTCATTACGGAACGGGGAAAGAAGGCTGTGTACTTTCTCCATTCATTCATTTTCGTCCCCATTAAGCAGACTTTGGGTTACCCAGGCCTTACTCGGAAGCTAAGATCTGGTATATCAGACTGGCACAAATGAAGCCTCCTAACAGTAAAGTGTAGACAATTAAGAAATAAGCCAAAGCTCTTTGGAGTTCTTGAAGGATTTCAGCTACCAGCCTTGTGAGCTTCTTCTTTCCAGACATGTCTCTTGGTGCAGATACCTTCAAGCAGCTGTGGAGTTTGCGTCCTTCAGGTTGTCTGTGGCAGGAGGGCCGGGAGATAGATTTTGAGATCACAGGAAGCCAGAGACTCTGCTTTGCCTTCACTCAGTTTCCATTGTCTCTGGAGTGGGATCTTCCTGCATACATACAGAAAAAAAATTGATGTTTTATTTCAGCCCTTCACTGTCTTCTCCAGAATGGTGAGCAGACAATATGGAAGAATAAGTGAGAGAATACGATTGCCTTCTTTTTAAAAAAACAACAACAAAAAACTTCCCAACTTTCTCAATATTTTTCATAATATAAATTGACTGTTTTTAAAAAACAAATGAGTGTCTGATAAAAGAGAAAGCTGATATATCAGTCCATTTATAGGTTTTCTACAATCTGAAACAAGTGAAAGCAATCCATGTTGCTGTTCAAAAGCTCCTGTCTCCTGTAAGAACATTAAGCTCGTAATCTAAATTTAGCTGCTTTGCAAAGACTGGGAAAATCTGGATCTCTTATTTAAACCGAACTAAATTCCATTGTCTATTTCCACAACAAAGATAGTTCTGCTATCCAGAAATTTAGCCTCCAGAGATTCTCCCCTCTTGACTTCCACTTATGAGGGACGGCTGACATCAACCTTACCTGTTTACTAGAGAATGCATGACCCCTTGGGCTACTGTTTCAGAGATATGATTACCAGATTCCTCAACACCGTCAACAATGGCAGACTATCTAATGTACTGGAAAAATTGTTAAAAATTCAGGGAGCTATTCAGAGATGTGTCTGTCTTGAAAATAGCCCATGTTGAACTGAATAGCACAGTTAAACACCAGAAGCTGACCACAGAAAATGTTTGGTGACATTTGCCAAATTTCAACTCCACGGGAGTCTTGTGTCCCAGATTTTGGATGCGTTCTGTAACTTAGCTCATTTGAGGTACCTTGGTTGAAAAAAATCTTGCCCTATGAGGTATCATTTCAAGTTACGGATATGAGAGTTTTAGTGGGCATATAGACTGTTAGGTTTATATACCGTCATAGTCAATATGGTTGATTCAATAAAAACATTAACATATACAATTCATAAAACAAACTGCAAAACAACGAACCACAGACTATGCCAATCAGGGGTGAAATGCTCCTGGCTCGGACCGGATCGCATGATCTGACCAGATGGGGGCGGGTAGTTTGGAGAACCAGTAACAAAAATCCCTGTCCCACCCACCCGCCCATGCCCACCCACTTGCCTACTTGCTGCTTCTTTCGGGCTCGCTCCTGCCTTGCTTTGCTTCGGCTGCTGCAATCAATTACATCAGCTAGCAACTGAATCTGCCTGCCTGCAATCCATCTCATCGGTGAGCAACTCAATTTGCCTGCATTATCCTTTGAATGGGTAAGTAACTGGGGGGAGGGAGCTTTAAAAAAATAGTTAATTGGGGTTTTTTAAAGAGTTTTATTTTTAAAAAAACATAGCAATTAACTTTAAATTGCTACATCTAAATTTAAAAGGTTTTATCTAATTTTAAATTTAACTGTTTTATCTAAAAATATAAATACAATAAAATAAAATAATAAAATATTTGTGCAGCTTTCTGAGATTTGGTGTGTTTCTGTAGTGTTTCACTCTAACTACACAAACATACAAAGTCTCACAAAGCTGTATGTGGCATTTTGTGTGTGTGTGTGTGTGTGTGTGAGTTGGGTTGTGGTGTGTAAAGTGTGAACGTTGGTTTTTGAGCCTTTTGTGGCTGTGTGAGGTTCCTGCTTGTCACAGGGGCCACTTTGGGTGCAGCTGCTTTTACATTGTGTGGCCACACCCACCCAGTCATCTGACCAAGCCATGCCCACCAATTAAGCCACGCCCGCAGAACCGGTAGGGAAATTTTTTAGATTTCTCCCTGATGCCAATCCATATGCCAATGAACTTATATTAACCATAGACTATGCCAATCCATCATCCAAAGGTTATCCAAAAAATTCAGTTTAAACCAATTTCCAGGGAGTTGGTCTCTTGGGTGGGTAGAGACTATTTCGTAATACAGGAGCCAAACATCCCAACACTCACAAAATTGAGAAATTATCCAAGAAGAATGTACTTGATGGATTAATTCTACCAGATGATTCCTTTGAAGAAAAAGCAATTTCATATTTTAGCAGCACCAAAAAGCTTATTTATGAATTGTGACATTTGATTTAAATTATGTCTCTGCATTATTACTATTTTGGGCCGGCCCCTATCTATTTTTGGAACTTATCGTCCAAGGCTCAAATTCCAAATCTAAGTCCCAAGTTTTTTTTAAAAAGCTGCACAGATGTACAGTTACCTTCTAGAGTCTCTGTTGAGACTCTAGAAAGAATGCAGAGAAAAGCAGCAAAGATGATTAGGGGACTGGAGGCTAAAACATATAAAGAACAGTTTGCAGGAACTGGGTGTGTCTAGTTTAATGAAAAGAAGGACTAGGGGAGACATGATAGCAGTGTTCCGATATCTCGGGGGCTGCCACAAAGAAGAGGGAGTCAAGCTATTCTCCAAAGCACCTGAAGGCAGGACAAGAAGCAATGGGTGGAAACTAATCAAGGAGAGAAGCAACCTAGAACTAACTAGAAATTTCCTGACAGTTACAACAATTAATCAGTGGAACAACTTGCCTCCAGAAGTTGTAAATGCTCCAACACTGGAGGTTTTTAAGAAGAGGTTGGATAACCATTTGTTCAAAGTGGTGTAAGGTTTCCTGCGTAAGCAGGGTGTTAGACTAGAAAGCCTCCAAGGTCTCTTCCAACTCTGTTATTCTATTCTATTCTATCTCCATCTTTGTTAATATAAAAATTATTTGGTTGTGTCTTCCTCTTGTTCCAAGTTTTTCACTGGAATATGGCCGATTATGAAGGCAGTTTTGAGTAACAAGTTGATTTTATATTTAAAAGGGGGTGGGATGGGGATGAGGGGTGAAATGCCTAACCAGTTTGCTCTGGTTCGGGCGAACTAGTAGTGATAAAAACTACCGGTTCGGGCGAACCAGAAGTTTAAAAAAAGCTACCGGTTCCTCTGAACTGGTATTTCCGACGATCAGCTGTGCAGCGGGGTTTAGCTTTGCTAGAAAGCAGGAAATTGTGTGCCACAGCTGATCCACCCCTCGCTATTCTACTTACCTTCCCAAGCCTCCTTTTGGCACATACTGCACATGTGCGCATGCACAGCACGGTCCAAAAGGAGGCTTGGGAAGGTAAGTAGAACAGTGGGGGGAGGGAATCAGCTGTGCGGTGCAGTTTAACTTTGCTAGAAAGCAGGAAATTCTACTTTCTAGCAAAGCTAAATCGCATGCCACAGCTGATCCCCCCCCCCAGTTTCTACTTTACCTTCCCAGACCTCCTTTTGGTGCATACTGCGCATGGGCACGCAGCACGCATTTGTTGCATGGCGCGTATGTGCAGCCAGCGAACTGGTAGGAAACCTGGATTTCACTACTGGTGGGGATCAACTACAGTTTGGTTATTTCTAAAACCTTTAGGAGAATTTTAGATGTCCCTTGAAATCATTTTTGTACTTCAAAGTATAGTTTAATTAGTATACATATAGCCAATGTCCACTTTCGTTGTTGAGGCCTCAGATACACTTTTATAAGATGGTTGGATGACCCTAGCAATCCAATATATAAATTTTACAGAGATAATGCATAGTTTGCCTGTCTGGAAGCTTGTGACAACTATACGTAAACGTGTTCTGTCTTGAATGCCAACAAAACACCCTTTTCATACTATTCACCATTTTGCACAGTCAAGCATTTGGTTGGTCTTTGAGTTGTGACTACAGTATCTTCTTTTTTATGCTTTATTCATTATAATGAATAAGCTTGCATATCTAGTACCCAAGCCCACTTCCTTCTTTCTAGAGATGGTATATGAAAGCAGTAATATAGAGAATATATTTTCTATAATATAGAGAATTAGAGATATTGCTTTAAGCCATCAGGACGCACAAGCAAGTAAGATTGATGCTGCTCCATCTTTTTTTTAAACAGCACTTTTTTCCCCCTAAAAGGATCCATGTCCACGTCCAGTTTAAAGAAATCTAAAATAAAGATGGAAATGGTCAGAAAGGCATGGAGAACAAAAGCAGGACACTCTGGATTACTTATTACTTATTATATACTTATCCATTTATTTACTTGTAAAACCTGCATTCGCTTCTTTAAAACAAACCATTCCTAGGATTGCTTGCAGCACAGTAAGTTAAAAAAAAAAGATTAAGATTAGTTGAAAATGAAAGCGAGAAACCATAAACAGCAGGCATTAAGTAAAAGTTTCACTGCAGGATAGAAATGTAAGATATGATATCAATATATTAAAATGTTTAATAGAAAAAATACCTTTATTTTATTTGATACGTTAGGGAAATGGGTTTGAAAGTGATGGAATGAAATTTATCAGAGACAAGTGTTTTTTTAAAAAAAATTGGGAACAAAAATCAGATGCACAGGTACACAAGGCTTGGCTGATAATGAGAGTTGTCAAAACCAGAATCGATTGCAAACTGAATGTGAGCCAGCAATATGAGCCAGTTGAAAAAAAAAGAAAAAGAAAGGTAAATACAACTGGAGGCGGCATCAACAGAAATATGATTTCCAAACATCAGAAATAGAATTGCTTTGCACAGACACCTGCCCCCCGCAGCCCCACGTTGAGTACTCCAGTTCTGGGCAGCCTACTTTAAAAAAATATATTATCAGAGAAATCAGAACAGGTTTGGGTTAAGGGCAATGAGAACGATCTGGAAATGATGTTCTCTCAAGAGCGATTGCCAGAACTGCTGGGTATGCCTGGCTGCGAAAAAAGATAGCTAGATCTGTATAGCCCTGGACTGTAAGCCATCCAGAAACACTTTATTGGGGAGATGAGTGGCATATAAATTTAATAAATAAATAAAATAAAAATAGATGGGAATATGCTAACTATCTTCACACACTCGGAAGGATGCCGTCTAGAAGGTCAGGATCTGTTTTTCATCATTTCCAGTACAAAATAATGGATTTAAGTTACAAGAAGATTATTGTGCAATACTAGACAAAAATTCAAAATATCAGAGCATGGAAACAACAATCAAGATAGGTAGTGGGATCCCTTTTATTAGAGGTGTTCTACTGAAGGCCAAATGACCATCTATTTGCAATGTTTTAACGTGGATTCCTGCAAGGGTAGGTGGTTGGACTTGATACCTTGGATCAATATTTCTCAACCTTGCCAACTTGACGACATGTGGACTTCAACTCGGCATGCTCGCTGGAGAATTCTGGGACTTGAAGGCTACACATCTTCATGCTGCCGAGATTGAGAAACATTGCAAGATTACTCCTTCCAACCACAGGATTCCAGAGGTTCATTCCAGAGCCAAGTGGCTACCACTGAAAAGGCCATTCTTGGATTGCACACTTTTATTTTATCTCCATTAGTCAGCATTTTAGTGTGCATCTTTGTTTTTTACTCATTGTACATATCGGCATTCAATTTCATATAAAATCCAGCAAACTCTAAGTAATAATAATCACATGTAATTAGCAGGTGCAAAAAATTAGGCATGAAATCTAGCTGATGCTTCAGGATAGTGGCTTTCCTGATGGTGCCCCAACCATTCTTGGGAAGCTTGCACATTCACCTATTTGGAGACTGTGGGTCCTTCTTCTTCAGCCTACCATTGCACTGCTCCTTTAAAAAGTTAAATAAGAATAAGCACAAAGAAATAGCAAATGTTTACATATGCTGCACTGCCAACATACCTTCCTTTCAATTACACGGGGTCAGATTACGGCATAATTGGTATGAGAACAGGCGTGCTGCTTCTGACAATGGTCCATTCAGTCCACTAGGAAAGCCCACAATCAGGAAATTAAGGTGATGTCCCTTTCTCACGGTTGCTTCCTAGCAAACAGTATCTAAAACACACATGGAAATGGTCAGAAAGGCATGGAGAACAAAAGCAGGACACTCTGGATTACTTATTACTTATTATATACTTATCCATTTATTTACTTGTAAAACCTGCATTCGCTTCTTTAAAACAAACCATTCCTAGGATTGCTTGCAGCACAGTAAGTTAAAAAAAAAAGATTAAGATTAGTTGAAAATGAAAGCGAGAAACCATAAACAGCAGGCATTAAGTAAAAGTTTCACTGCAGGATAGAAATGTAAGATATGATATCAATATATTAAAATGTTTAATAGAAAAAATACCTTTATTTTATTTGATACGTTAGGGAAATGGGTTTGAAAGTGATGGAATGAAATTTATCAGAGACAAGTGTTTTTTTAAAAAAAATTGGGAACAAAAATCAGATGCACAGGTACACAAGGCTTGGCTGATAATGAGAGTTGTCAAAACCAGAATCGATTGCAAACTGAATGTGAGCCAGCAATATGAGCCAGTTGAAAAAAAAAGAAAAAGAAAGGTAAATACAACTGGAGGCGGCATCAACAGAAATATGATTTCCAAACATCAGAAATAGAATTGCTTTGCACAGACACCTGCCCCCCGCAGCCCCACGTTGAGTACTCCAGTTCTGGGCAGCCTACTTTAAAAAAATATATTATCAGAGAAATCAGAACAGGTTTGGGTTAAGGGCAATGAGAACGATCTGGAAATGATGTTCTCTCAAGAGCGATTGCCAGAACTGCTGGGTATGCCTGGCTGCGAAAAAAGATAGCTAGATCTGTACAGCCCTGGACTGTAAGCCATCCAGAAACACTTTATTGGGGAGATGAGTGGCATATAAATTTAATAAATAAATAAAATAAAAATAGATGGGAATATGCTAACTATCTTCACACACTCGGAAGGATGCCGTCTAGAAGGTCAGGATCTGTTTTTCATCATTTCCAGTACAAAATAATGGATTTAAGTTACAAGAAGATTATTGTGCAATACTAGACAAAAATTCAAAATATCAGAGCATGGAAACAACAATCAAGATAGGTAGTGGGATCCCTTTTATTAGAGGTGTTCTACTGAAGGCCAAATGACCATCTATTTGCAATGTTTTAACGTGGATTCCTGCAAGGGTAGGTGGTTGGACTTGATACCTTGGATCAATATTTCTCAACCTTGCCAACTTGACGACATGTGGACTTCAACTCGGCATGCTCGCTGGAGAATTCTGGGACTTGAAGGCTACACATCTTCATGCTGCCGAGATTGAGAAACATTGCAAGATTACTCCTTCCAACCACAGGATTCCAGAGGTTCATTCCAGAGCCAAGTGGCTACCACTGAAAAGGCCATTCTTGGATTGCACACTTTTATTTTTATCTCCATTAGTCAGCATTTTTAGTGTGCATCTTTGTTTTTTACTCATTGTACATATCGGCATTCAATTTCATATAAAATCCAGCAAACTCTAAGTAATAATAATCACATGTAATTAGCAGGTGCAAAAAATTAGGCATGAAATCTAGCTGATGCTTCAGGATAGTGGCTTTCCTGATGGTGCCCCAACCATGCCATTCTTGGGAAGCTTGCACATTCACCTATTTGGAGACTGTGGGTCCTTCTTCTTCAGCCTACCATTGCACTGCTCCTTTAAAAAGTTAAATAAGAATAAGCACAAAGAAATAGCAAATGTTTACATATGCTGCACTGCCAACATACCTTCCTTTCAATTACACGGGGTCAGATTACGGCATAATTGGTATGAGAACAGGCGTGCTGCTTCTGACAATGGTCCATTCAGTCCACTAGGAAAGCCCACAATCAGGAAATTAAGGTGATGTCCCTTTCTCACGGTTGCTTCCTAGCAAACAGTATCTAAAACACACACACTTCTGGACAGGAAGGATCCATCTCTGGATGGTAGATGCCTCCTTTCATTTTCCTTTAAGTTTGGGTTCTGCCCACATAACTGAGTTAAATAGGAAAGATGAATTTGGAAGCCTTGGTATCTCGAAAGGCCCTTTGACCTGCACAAATTGGACAAGCCAAAATAATACACAGATCCTCCAAAAGAAAAAGCCCGACAAGAGGTCTTTAATGAACGTTTGGCTTACCTTTGCTTGCTCCTGAACTTTGGCCACTCACATCTAAAGATCTTCTCCTTCAGATCCCGTGTTTGGAAAACCGGAGTTGTCCTCCCATCTCAGCACTTCCAAACCTTCCCTGTGCAATTAAGCAGGATGCTGTCCTCGGCTGGCTGCAAATGAGGCGCTCTTCTGTGCAACAACAGGGCTGGGTGACTGGTTCAGGGAGGGAGCCAAACAAAAGGTGGTGGATCTGAGCGACGGGATGCGATTGTGTAGCTGGCAGATTCTGAGGGTGGGGGGGGAAAAAGGAGGTGGTGATTTACTGGCTTCTGCTGAAGGCTGCTTCTTTCATCTGCCATTCCCCCATTCTTTTTCCAGAAGAGCTACTGCTTTTGCTGCTGTTGCTTGGAGACTCTGCTCACAGTATTGCCTGCCCGATGCACCACCTCTCCTATATCCTAGAGTCCAGAGTGATTGATGCCCCGAAGAGAAAGGGCTGCCTGCTTTAATAAATGCTAGTTTTATGGTGGTTTGGTGAGATGATAATTTGAAGCCTGGATCAGGCGAGGGCAGATAACGCACTGACTGAGTACTTCGCTGATCCCACGGTTTTTTCCTAATCTCTCCTAAACACCACAGGCAGCAGTAGCAGCCCTTGCTAAGATCTAGGTAGAGACACAGTTTCCATAATTACTGTTCCAAGGTTCACCTCACCTGTCTGGAAATATGCATATTTTTCTGCACATTTATTGACTTCATCCATTTTAAGGCAACCGCAAATACGTTTCCAAGTGTAAAAGTTGTGAGGATTTGGAAAGGGAAGGTGAGGGCAACCAATCAGAACCGGGCACAGCTAGCTTCTAAACAACCATCCAATCAGAAGGTTAGAAGGAGAGCTATCTTGTATATTATTTTTTTATTCCCCCAAGGCATGCTCGGGTTAAAGGCAGCACAAGAGGGAAGACATCAGTCATACAATTAAAATATATGGAAAGGAGACGACTTCCGGTATCCGGCGGCAACGGACATCTGGAGGTGCCTCTCCTGCCTCCAGTGTCCGAATCCGGCCGCCTCCGAGGCCCTCAGGGGCCAGGTGTTCCGAAAAGGACACCTGCCGCACGGACGGCTCGCCAGGGGTCTCCCAGCCGACATACAGGACTGGGGGGACCGATGCTGGCGCGTCCTAGGCTCGGAGGGGTTCGGAGGCCTCAGGCCGCGGCCATTATTTTGGTCGTCGCCTGGGCCGCTGTGCCCGGTGACACCGGGGCTTTGGATTTATAATTGCAGCAGCCTGGTGGCGAACAGGAGCGGAGAAGAATTGAGGAAGGAGAAGGAAGGAGATATCGGCAAATGTGGTGGAGTGCTCCGGGTGCGGGGGTTTCTCTCCCCTGCGACTGGAAGGAGCACGAATCACTTTGGAGAGAGGAGAACTTAAAATAACAAGATTACGGTTTTGTGGAGCTCTGGAGAAGAGGTGATGGAGAAATTTAGGAGGGAGGTTTGAGGCCCCCTCCTCTGGGGAACAATGGTGGCGTCCAGCTTCCGCCTTCACTATGAGAATCTTGATGACATCACTTCCCTTGACTTCCTGGTTGACTAACTGTACTCTGGACTCGTTGCTCCTGTGAGTGCCCCTGGTGGATCCGGAGGAAATTACAAGGATACTGTGCTTGCCTGAGGATTTTAAAATTTTTAAATGGCAAAGGTCAGAGACCAACTGCTGGAGAAATGGAGAATTTTGGAAAAGTTATCTAATATGGACAAGAAACTGGATGAAATAAGAGCAGAAATTGTGACTATCCAAAAGGATTTTAAAGGACACTCAACAAGTCTCAGCAGAAAACAAGCAGAAAGTGGAAGGTCTGGAGGGAGAGATGCGGGCAGTGCAGAAAGAGAGGAGGCGACAGGCAATGCTGTGCTTGGACTACAGATGGATAAAATGTCTTATTTCCTTAGGTTTCAAAATCTGGAAGAAGTGGACCAAGAAGACTTGAGAGATGTTGTGACTAAACTGCTGGGAGAATTTCTTGGGAGAGGTGTTGACTTTATGAATTGGGATGTGGATCGAGCTTATAGAGTTAATTCAAAATATGCACGCATGCAGTTCCTAGAGAGGTTCATGTCAAATTTGTGAGAAGAGGCGAGATGAAATTCTTAGAAAACATAGGAGTGGGGCACTGACTTATAGGGGCAGGAGATAGCCATTCTGAGGCAGATTCCCAGACAGGTACGTGAAATGAGAAAGAAATATTACTTTTGTCAAGCAAATTGTACCAGAAGGAGTAGGCTTCAGATGGCTGATGCCAGAGGATTGATGATTTTCCGGGAGGGCATTACGAAAAAAATTAGTACAATTGCGGAGGCTGCGGCCTACGTGGAGGAACACAAAGCCCTCCTGGAATTAGATGACCCAGGAGTTGAAGAAGGGGAGGTTATAGACCATGGGGAGGAGGCGGCTGCCGCTGTTGCGGCCCTGGAGTTGGGTCAGGCTGAACCCAGAGTTCTGAGATCCAAAACTAGGAAGTGACAATGATATTTGGTATTGTGTTGGTTTTCCTTATTCTCCTTTGTATGATATTCTGATTATTCTTGACCCTTCTTTATTGCGTATGTAAGATTGATAAACTTAGCTACTTCGTATCACCTGCTTGCCATATGGCTGTTGTATGTGTTTAAAATTTTGAGTAAAATTCTTATCTTGTATAAGAAAAATGAAAATTTACCATACCTGATATGTATTTGTATAAACCTTTTTTGACCAATAAAAACTTTTTGGATAAAATATATGGAAATGACTTTTTAAAAATGAGGTGCAGCAGGGCCAAATTAGAATAAAGGCCGTTAAGACAAAGATATTTTGTTCAGACCTGGTAAAGAATAATATTATGAACATGATGATGTGCCTTGACTGAAGCTTTTCTTATTTCTGGTTTTAAAGAAAAAAGTCCTCTGGAACATCTGGAAGAAAATTTTCCCTGAGTTCTGGTTGGTACCACCCTGTTGGCACTCTGAAGCAGGGGTCTACAACCTTGGCAACTATAAGACTGGAGGACTTCACCTCCCAGAATTCCCCAGCCAAGTCTGGGAGTTGAAGTCTGCGGGGCTTAAAGTTGCCAAGGTTGGAGACCTCTGTTCTGAAGAGCCATAAAGACTCTCCCAGACTGTGGGCTAGCATGATTTCTGCCCCTTTGTCAATTGCTAGTGGGATTTTCTGGGGTCACAGTTTCCTCTCCATTTTTTGTCCAAGTTTGATTTTGTTGTTTTTTATCTTTATTATATGGCTTTTACATTGTTTTGGTGTATTATGAGCTGCCCAGGGCTGTTTAGAGTCGGGCAGCATCAAATGGAACGACATAATAAATAAATAATAAGTGTCTTATTAAACACTCAAATGATCTTCGCACATAAGCAGCACACATTTCTCACTGATACTTTTTTCAAAACATTTCAGGCATAATTACAGAGGGAGGCATGCCTGCACACACACTCCAACAATTATTCACCGATTTCTTGTCCTAATGAGAAAGTACATAATTCAGTGCCCCTGGGGGGGATAGGTAGGATATAAATAAATATTATTGTTTCAAAACTCTGGGACATAGGTCGTTCACCTGCAAATGTTGTTTGTCCTATTGCATCCTCTGATGTTTCTTCTGGTACTGTCTTTGCAGTATCTTCTGCAAAGTTCCCAGGATTCTGGGAGTTGAAGTCCATAAGTCTTAAAGTTGCCAAGGTTGGAGACCCCTGCTTTCTATCATTTATTTCCCATACAAAATAAACATTTTAATGGGTAAACCATACGGTGACAGAATGCATCTTTTATACCTACCGGATTGTATGTAAGAAAAAGTAAATTAATGATCTCTGCTTTCCAAATCTCATGAGTTTAAATTAGCGGAGCACCAAAACTACCTAAATTTGATCATTGGGTAAAAGATATTTTGATTACTTCAACCATGGACAAGAGAAAATGGATGTTCTCACTTATTGGAAATGCTTGCGGACATTGTTACTCTAGATGGTCCAACACTGGAAATTTTTAAGAAGAGATTGGGCAACCATTTGTCTGAAATGGTATTGGGTTTCCTGCCTGAGCAGGGGGTTGGATTAGAAGACCTCCAAGGTCTCTTCCAACTCTTGTTATTCTGTAGCCTTTCTATAAGGACCAAAATATGTCCCCGTCCCCCCACTACCAACTCTATGATTTAGAAACATGAACCTTGTGGAATAAACTCTGTAACCAGGGTATATAAGACAACAGAATTCACTTGCAGAAGGTGCTTTCACCCTAAGATAGCTGTTTTACCAGACATTATCAAGACAATAGCCATTTGTTGTGCTGCAGTGCCACCTCTATGGTGGCCAACTCTGAAACTGCAGCTTTTCAATCCAGTCACGGTTCAGCTGTTAGCAGCTGGATTTTGAATTAATTTCCAGTTTATAAGTGGTCTTATATTGAGCAGACTCAATATACTGCAGAAACACATCTGCTGGCTAAATCAACTGTTACCAAAAATATAGACTTTCTCATTGCCCAGTAGGTGTACTACATTAAAAGCATGAAATCTTTACAAATGATTCATCAGTACAAATAATTCTTGCTAGATTGCCTGTGAAAAGAGCAGGCATAACAGGCAGTACACACACAATCAATCATACAGAGAGAACCAGTTTGATGTAGCGGTTAAGGAGCTGGGCTAGAACCAGTAGATTTTATTTATTTCTTTATCACATGTATTTGCCATTCATCTCGTGGTTCAAGGCGACTCTGAGTGGCTTGAATCAACAAAACTCCCTTAGGTATAAAAGCTGGGTGGGTGACTTTGGGCCATTCACTCCTTCTCAGTCCAGCCCATTTCAAAGGGTAGTTGTTGTTGCAAGGAAAATGGAGGCAGAAGTATTAGATATGTTCACTTCCTTGAGTTATATACAAAAAATGTATAAAATAATAACAATACAGTAAGATTTGCCATGTCACAGAGACTTCTAATTACAATGTTGGATCAATGAACAGCTGTATTCAAGCAACACATCTAAAGACATTGCTGAATTAACGTATTATCTGGGCCATGAATCACAAACTAATTAAACAAGCTAAACTTGCACGACATATCAATGTGCTGATACACAATTTAAGAGAAGGGGTGTGTTTTGGCTTGGTATGCCACGGCCTTATAAGAGTAAGGAAAAAGGAGTAATCTTTGATATCAAAATTTTATTTTATAAACACTTCCCTGTATTTATCTGCAAATGCCAGCTGTTGTAAAAAAAAAGCAGCTTTGAAATGTAGGGAGGCAATTTATAAGAATGCATTTTTGTGCTGTATCTGAGGATTTTTTAATTATTTGATTTGCCTGAAAAATCTTGAAATGGGGTGGGGGTTGGATGCAGGGTCTTTAACCGCTTGCTGTTTACTTTGGTCAGCGGTTCTCAAACACTGGATACCAGAAACAATATACTGAGCAATCTACTGAGAATCAACGCAGTAGGCAGTATAAATTACACAACGAGGTAAATATCTTACTACTATTGCTTTCCAATCCAGCTGGAAGCATGCAGGTGGTCACTTCTATTACGAAACACGTTACCCAGGCAGTATCTGGGGGGAATCGCTGCGTTAGATAATCAGAACCTCCATTTTCAAAGGCATTCTACCCGTTGCAACGCCCCGATGCTATTGCCTTTCCGTCCTGCGTAGCGATTTCTCTTCTTTCTAACTCCATAGAAAATAATCTCCCACTTGATGAGATGAACCGCCAGCGCGTCTTATTTTTTTTTTAATAGATAAAAAATCAATCACACCTATCTTGTTTCTGCCAAGTGGGACGCATCTGTTTTCCATTTCTATGCAACCAATAAGGATCTGCAAACAAATCCCCTTTGAAATAAACTGACAGCAAACGGCACTGATGATGCTACCTACCTTGGTCCCTTTAAGACTTGTGGACTTCAACTCCCAGAATGCTCCATTATGAGAGTTGAAGTCCACAAGTCTTAAAGCTGCCAAGTTTGGGGACTTCTGGTATAGTGAAATATTAATGCAATATCAGGGATTTTCAATTCAATTGTACAGAATGTGAAAGATGTGTGCTTGTGTTTTATTTTTATAGTTTAAGGGGCGTGCATAAGAGCACAAACGTGCCTACCGTTCCTGTCCTATTGTTTCTTCCCCTATATATATATATATTTATAGTACCTTGTTTCTCCTCATATATATGTTTATATATTATATAATCCTTTATGCAATGCTTGTATATATTGTTACGACAAAAATAAATAAATAAAAAATAAATAAAATAAAATAGTTATAATGTATACTGAAGATGGCATTTAATTTCGTTGTACGAGGTGCAACGACAACAAACTAAACTAACCAACCTAGTTTACGTCTCCAAGAAAACAAACAAGCACAGAGAGCAGCACCAAGGAGCCCTCATCTCAACCCTTGAGCTACAAATATTCTCCTTTATTGGTGCCTTTTGAAATAAGCAGGTGACTCTTCCCTTTTCTTATCTCTATGCCGCAAGTTTCCCCTCAAGCCAAAATTAACACTATCGGGACAAGACGTCTCTTGCCTCTGCCGTCGAAAGACGAGTCCCGCTCGCTTTTGCGACATATCAAAGACGCTCACGCCCCTGAGATTATACATAGTATACTCCTAGCTCTAGGCGGCTTGTGGTTTTTGCGACTCTGCCAGAAAATGAGGCCAGCCCTCTGTTGCTGTAGAGATCCCCCCCCCTTCTTCTTATGCTCAGATTTGCGGCGTTGCAGGACAGCGATGCTATCACTTAATTAGACGGCAGGGGGCCATCTTTCGCCGTGGCACTCGGGCCCTGGACCCACCCTCACCCCGCACTTTCCAGCTCTGCTGTACGGCAGGGTCGTAAACCGCCACTGGGCGAGCGGACTTTGCGACGTTTGGGCGGAAGTGTGTCCTGAGGGAAGAAGACGCGAGAGAGAAAGCGTGAAAACGGCCCTTCCTGACCTGTGACAGGAGTTCGCCTGAAGGGAGGGAGCCGGAGGGCAAAAGGCGGCCCGAGGGCTTCATGGGGAACGTGGGTAGCCACAGCGAGGGCGAGGAAGAAGAGGAGGAGGCGGCAGCGGAAGGAGGAGGAGGAGGGGGAGGAGGAACGGCGAGCATCGTCACCTGGAGCAATAGTAACGGCAACTGGGCCGCTGCCACCAGCGAGTCACCTCCACCGGGAGCTATGGAGGCCGCCTTCCCGGGCCTAGCTTCCCCGCCGCCGGCTTCGTCGTCGTTGTCGTCTTCCTCGGCCGCCTCGACCCTCCCGCCGCCGGCGGTGTTGCTCGGACAGGCCCGGCTGCGAGAGGAAGCCGCCGCTCGGCTGCGCGAGGCGCCCTCGGCCGAGCCGCTGCTCTCGCGCCACCACGCCGCCCTGGTGCGCTGGCTGGAGGAGCGCCTGGGCCGCGGGGAGCACGCCATCAGCCTCGAGCAGCTCTGCGAAGCCTTGGAGATCCGCGCCGGACCCGCGCAAGGGACGGCCGCCGCCGCCGGGGCAGGAGGGGACGCCGCTGCCGCTGCGGCCGAGGAGCGAGTCAGGAGCGAAGAGGTGAGCGCGGGAAGGAAGGGAAAGCGCAGGGCGACTGGGCGGCCCGGGTTCAGCTGCACACCTGCAGGGCGAAAGGGCTGCTACCGTAATGCTTCTCTTCCAAGGGTGGCAAAAAGACTTGTTGCGCTCAGAGAGGCTTCCAGGGCATCTTTCTGATGTATGATGTGTATGAAACGAGAATCATTGAACAATCAGAATAACAAGAGTTGAAAGGGACCTTGTAGGTCATCTAGTCCAACCCCAACCCATCCCCGCCGAAGGAGGAGACCTTACACCATTTTTGACAGATGGCAGTCCAATCTCGTCTTGAAAGTCTCAAGTGATGAAGCTCCCACAACTCCCGAAGGCAAGCTGTCCCACTGGTTGATTGATCTCACTGTCAGGAAATGTCTCCTTATTTCTAGGTTGAATCTCTACTTGATCACTCCATCCATTATTCCTTGTTTGGCCTTTGGGTGCTTTGGAAAATAGGTTAACCCGCCTCCTCTCTGTGGCAGCCCCTCAAATATTGGAAAACTACTATCATGTCTCCCCTGGTTCATTCCATTGTTCTTCCAATGGAATAGTGACCAACTATTCCAACTCTGACAACACCAGAGGCTTTTAAGAAGAGACTGGACAGCCATCTATCAGGAATAGTATAGGCCTCCTGTGAGAGCAGGGAGCTGGACTAGATGACCTCCAAGGTCCCTTCAAACTCTATTAATGTTACTGAACTGCAGTTCTGTCTAGAGCTCAATTCTGTCTAGAACTCACTTCCTACCAGGTTCCACCATGCTCAGACCTAAGAAACAATGTTCAAAAGAACAGAATGAACTCACTTTAAAAAAAAAGTGTGGAACAGTGTTTTTGGTTTCCACTAAAGATGCATGGAGTCACTCAAAAACTCAGGGTTACATTTAGTACTAAATGTATTATTGGTATTTCATCTTTGGCTTTCTCCTGAACCAATTAGCAGGCTTCAAGCATGTGCAATTTTTACCAAGGGAATACATTTGAAATAATGAGATATGGAATGCCTATAAACATATTTTAAATCATGTATAGTTGAACCGTAGAGAAATGACCAATTGTCAGTATGATTTTAATGGAGCCCTTCAGCATGTTTATTTTTAGATAAATACAGAATACTAATCCGAATGTTTCCTTTTGGGGCATCAGTGTTATGCAGAAAAAATAATAAAATAAATTAGAATCTACTGGAGTTGGCTAACAGTAAAATTTAGATTTGAGTAATGATGGAAGAGATAAGTGAAAAAGGTAAGTAAAATCTAATGAAAATTTTTATACCTTTTTCCCCTCCTTACCTATCATTGTTTCCACTATGTCTGTACACTGTCTCATACATTACTTTTTGTTCTTTAATCCCACTGTAGTCAACTTTTCATATTTTTTTTCTGACCAACTCTTTGTATAACAAAATGGTTAGAAGCATGTTCTTATATGGAATCATTTTTCTTCTTCTGGCAAGCTTTCATTCACAGACTA
Organism: Ahaetulla prasina; assembly: GCF_028640845.1. NCBI lineage: Eukaryota > Metazoa > Chordata > Lepidosauria > Squamata > Colubridae > Ahaetulla > Ahaetulla prasina. The sequence goes on along the minus strand of NC_080539.1, from coordinate 23,305,116 downwards.
TATATTTCCCCTGCCTATCAATTTTTCTTAAAAAATCTATCCATTTTCTCAAGTTTAATAAATTAGGCATATTTCATCTTACTCTATTTTTTGTGATTTATCTCTAAAGCTGGCAATTGTTTACTGCATTTTATTGTCCAACACATTTTTGATATAATATTGTAAATCCATATTCCTTGTCGCATCATATAGTGCAATATTTGTGGCAATTTCTTTACGTTCTTAGCCAACAACTTTATTGCTACATATAAAAAGTACAAACATGTTTATGTAATCAATGACTCACACCAAATAGCTGTTGGCCACACTTGATATATTCTCTTTATCACAGAGAAATGATCTGATAACAGAAGACTTTTGCACCAGTTCTTGTCACAGACAGGTCATTCCTCATGACAAACAGTTTAATGGGGGTTGCTAACCTCCACAGGGAGAAAGCATTGATTTAAGATGACCTGCTGAAGTGGCTTGATGAACATACAGGGTTTTCAGATGGGTGTGGGGAATTCAAAATTGGGGCAGCTTTATGGAATGTTTTGATAGCCTCTTGAATACAAAGGCAATGCTTCTTTCAGAGTGACTGAGTTTTCTGATGAGTTTTTTCTGATAAGTAAGCAAAGAGATACTTGGAGCAAGCTTGGGGAAAATGAGGTGTGAATACAGCTGAAAATAGGCATGAGCAAAAATCTGAGCCTACCTCATGTAATAAGGGCAACAAAGCAAGATTACATTTCTGTGAGATGTGTAGCATATAAATATGATTCAATAAGTAACTTCTTACTCTTGTTTTGTCTGCAGAGTATTTGCCCGTTGCAGAATTCAGAGTGTCCTAAGCTCCTCTATAAAATTACAGCTAGAAGTTCCTGCTGGGAAATTACCTGGCAATTACCTGGCTAAGCATTTCAGGGATAAGGTTGCTGATATTTCTCTTTGAAGCTGGGTGGATAGTATCTTGCTAGCTCCAATGATGTTATATCTAGTAGGATAATGCACCATCTGCAAGAAAACAACCAAACTCAGGGAGCACCAAGGATCCTACAGTATCTTAAAATATTGCAGAAACGACATATTTACCTGAGTGGGCTTTGAGCCTGTGGCACTTGAGAAAGTGAGGAAATCGTTGAGAAAATGTTGGAGCAATAATTAAAGCTCTGGAAGACATGTGATATCTGGCAGTTGGGAAACAGGCCCTAGTAAGGAGAAAAGCTGCACTGATTGTTCTCATGGTTGTGGGCTATCATGACTGTCCTTATCCTCTTAGTGACAAATACTGGCAAACATTGGGCCATCTGTGAGGATTGGGAATTGGAGGCATTTTTTGCATTGATTACACTTCTATTTGAGTGGGTGGATCTGACCCTGGCCCAAAAAATTCTGGCCTCATGCTTGGAGTCTGTTAGACCCTTGATAGGAAAAAAAAGGTTTATACTTAAGCCAAGCAAAATGGAGTGGATGTTAAGTCAGAAGCCAGCTGAATCCAGGTTAATATCAAATGTAACTCTTAGTAGGGTTATGCTTATGCAGCACAGGTTTACTACTACAGATTTCTTTTGGATTCATAGTACTTGCTACAAAAGCAGATGAAAGTTGTAGCCTATACTGCCTTTTGTTCAGCTCTAGTCAATGCACGGATTATAGATTGGATTACTATAATTTGTTCTTAATAGAATTGCCCAGGAAATTCAGCTGGTACTGAATGCATCAGCACCAGCTGTTAAACTTAGTGAGCAATCTAGATATTGCAAAGTTACACTACTGTTCTGAGAGCTACATTGATTAGCATGTGTTTTCTGAGTGCATCTTAAGTTATTGGTCATTAAAGTTCCTTTTGGTTTGGAGCCTCGATCTCTAAGACATCTCCTTTCCCAATTAGAGCCAGTTCTGATGTTTGGGATGGATGCTAAAGATCCCTTGGTTTTAAATGATCAAGAAAAGTGCCAAAAGCACCTGAAGGCTAGATTAAATCAAGTAAAATCGAATCTGCAAAATATTTTGTTGCTTTTGCAGGAAGGGTGTGGAAAATAAATATTGTAATAAAAGATAATGTCAAGAGAAGTACAGTATTGCTTCTGGGCAAAGGTTCAGTAGACCACACCCTGTTAAAAAACAAGTTATTCAGATAGGAAAGCCGGTTGATTTACATGCCTTCAAGCTCTAGCAAATGGCAAAGTTATCTTGCTTACTTATATTTCTGGAGTCCATTTCTGCAAATCTAATCATGCTATGGAATTATGTTATGGAATATATTGAAATAAAGTATGATCTTAAAGTAACACGTATATCTAGTTAATTAAACATTAGAAAATTTAAATGCAATTCACAATATATGGTACATGAAATATTAAGATATATAAGTAATGCTTGCAAATAGAAATAAAGCAGTGTAGAAGACAAAATTATTGATTATTAAGTATAATTAGATAAAATCTACCAGTACCTGAACAGAGAAAGCTCTGAATAATAAATTTACTGCTTACTCTGTTAACATACCATTGATCTCAGAAAATTGCTGCTTAAGGTGTGGTAGGTGCTGAATACAGGTGAAACAAATGTATTCTGTATAAATGGTTTTAATTACACTACCACTAAATATGCTGAGAGCTAAGTAATTATTAGTGTATATTTCTTTGTTTCCTCACAATATCCCTTCATTGTCATTTTTATGGATTGAGACAGATTCATCAGAAATTATCCAAACTTTCAAGTCTTGTGTCCTCCAGATGGACTTGGGCACCCATAATTGCCACCCATTATGGTTACCACTCACTAGCAGTTCCTAGATGCAGAGTTTTAACACGTTTATTTGGAGAGCACCGTTCTATGTTAAGTGGATATCATCTAACCACAGGAATGTATAGGCTATAAATGTTCTCCAAGATAGTTTGCTTTCATCAGATAAAGCAGATCTGCTCAGTGATATATCTACATTCATTGAGGATAGAATCTTAAATAAATATGAGATCCTCTCAAAGAGTCAGGGCTTACTGATTGAGCTGAAACTGCCATATTAAAGGTAGCAAAATATGTTCTTATCTTGGACCATTGTGATATCAGTTAATGTATTGTTTCATATAGATTATATTTGTAAAGTTAAGATACAGCAGCATTCTGTATGCATCAGTTTGCAGTGTTGACCCCTGTGTCTTGACAACCAGAACAGTATTTATGCTATTTGGAAAGCAATTTAACATGTTTCAGAGAAAGGTCTTTGAATGCTTTGTTTCTTGTCATCAAATATTTGTAGTCAGTAAGGATGCTGTAATGTAAAATTGTGGTTTACAGTTATCTTAACTGCAAAAATCAGAAAATCTGAGTCCTTCACCACCATTAATATTAATCCTTTCTGTGGTTGGACTGTGGTAAGTGAAAATAGGGAACAGTTGCCAGGAGAAATATGAGCATTTGTTTCTTCAGGCCAGGCATACTGAAAGCCTGTCACTCAAGTTTGTATATGTTGTGTTTTGCTTTGCATATTATCCCAGGAAAACCAACAGTCAATTTGTAATGACTGCAGTTCTTGATTTCTCCTATGAGAGACATTTTACAGAATTTAATTTTTTATAACTGTGTATTGTGATTACTATTATTATTAGAGATAATTATATGAGAGTTATTTCTTTAGAATCTCAGGAAGGTGTTTGAACAAGATGGTGTTAATGCTGACCAAATTGTAATCAAGAATTTGTTGGTTTCTAACAGCTGATGGGCATGATAAGTACTGAGAAGCTTTTCTAACTTTTTCCCCCCTCCCCCACTAGGCTTTTGCTCAGTTTGATCCTGAGGGTGATGGCACAGTGGATGTGGAAAATATGCTGGAGATTCTCAAGAATTCCAGTGGTGCAAATTTGCAAGGAGAGCTTAGTCACGTAATTCGGCAGATGCAGAGTTGTTCACTTATTCCAGGTAAGAAAGAAAGAAGGAACATGTTCCTGTCATCTTCACTTAAATGATCTTTGATTTATGCACTGGAGAAATCTTTTCACTGAGGCCTTGGAGAGTCCTGGATTGGATGGATACCGCTTTTAAGAAACGTGACGTTTCAAGTTGTGTACATGCATATATACTTTGTCTACTGCCTGAAATAAAATATTATTTAAGTTCATGGAGCTCTTCCAAATTTCTAGAGAGGAGAAGGGAACAAAATTATATTTTCAATGTCCTTATTTTATCTCCAGATTTTTTTTTAAAAAAAAGCTAACTGAACCTTACAATGTAGAACTGGAAAGTTTTATAAAAATGCCTACAATTAAGTTTAATATGAAAATGTGTTCATAGGTCCTTCTAAGATAAGATAAACCAAGCATTGTCAATTTAAGGTATTAATTTTTTTAAAATTTTTTTTATTTGAATTTATATCCCACCCTTCTCCGAAGACTCAGGGCGGCTTACAATGTGTTAAGCAATAGTCTCATCCATTTGTATATTATATACAAAGTCAACTTTTATTGCCCCCAACAATCTGGGTCCTCATTTTACCTACCTTATAAAGGATGGAAGGCTGAGTCAACCTTGGGCCTGGTGGGACTTGAACTTGCAGTAATTGCAAGCAGCTGTGTTAATAACAGACTGCATTAGTCTGTAGAGCCACCAGAGGCCCTAATACAGTGGAACCATTGATTACTTTTTATGTGGATACATAATCAAATCATGGATAGCATTTAAATCATGACATAAGTTTCTGCTAAGCAATAATATCAGATTCCACGCAGTCAGAATTAACCCATGCATTTATAGCATTTATGCTTAAAATAACCTTTTCATGAGTTTTACCAGAAATAGCTTTTCTCTCTTTTTCCAGCTCTATTTGATTGGTAGATTGATTATGTACCATAAAGTTGTTGTCAACTCAGACACCACATAGATAGATTTTGATAATCTGTCCCTAATAATTTTGATAATCTGGTTTTTCAGGTCGTCAAATGATGCACTCAAAGCCACTATAACTGAGTCCATCTGTTTGACTACTAGTCGTCATCCTCTTCTTTCTATCTTTCCCTGCATTAGAGTTTTCACCAGAGAGTTAGGTCTTCGCATAATGTGTCCGAAGTAGGATGATTTGAATCTGGCTAATTGTGCTTTGAATGAGAACTCTGGTTTGGTTTGTCTTCTCAGGATAGTCTCCAGCACTCAATTTAAAAGCACCTATAATTTCCATTTGTGATGAGGTTTTATTAAACTCCCAGAGTGAATATATATGGGAGAGGATATGATAGAATAAAATGAGTTTTCCCCACCAACTTTTATATGTTTTTCCCTAAGGAACTTTTCTTTTTCTTGCAGGTTTTATAGATATATTTTCAGACTCAAATGAGCGCCTTAGTCTTCATGCTACTATGATTCTTAGATTCCTGCATCGGCATCGTATCACCAGCACTGTTATCCCATATCCCGTCTTGGAATACTTTAACAATATTTGCACTATGCGATCTTCTGTACTAAAGGATTCTTTAGATCGACTACTCCTAAAAGAAAAGGGTATTAAAAATTAATTTTAATAGATTTACTTTGGGCTTGCTTATTTAAAATATTTATATCCTGTTTTTCTGTTGCTAAGCCTTGAATATTGTTTTCAAAATTGGGTACCAATGCGGTCTATATTGAACTGACCATTAAAAAAAAATCTATTTCAATTGCGATTGATTCATTTACATTTGGAATGCACCACTTAAACACACATACACACACCTGTTCTCACTCCTATGTCCTTCATCTCATGGTGGCCTCCTAAATAGGGCTTCCAATGCTGATACTACAAAAAAGACAGGCTTATATGAGAGAAGGAATTTGTTTAGAAATTCTCCTGTCATCAAAGTAAATATCAGGCTGACAGTTGGGATTTTTAATAATCTGACTTTTATATTTGGTTTTGATAAAATTAGTTAGTGGTGTGTTGCCCTATATGTTTTTCTTCAATTCCCCTAATATTTATGAAGACAATGATTTAAAACCCATAGTGGTCAGTTTCTATCCCCAAGGGTCAATGGGGATTGACCAAAACCATTATTATTTATATTATTAGTTAAAGTAGCATTTATTGAATTGTTTTCATATAATAAATGTTTGGGGGGCAGTCAAGGAACAATCTCAAAATTCATGAAAAGGTTGATGAGCTGAAGAATTATTTTTCTCTGATGCTCTTCTTTTCCTGGAAGGATTGTGCCACTAAAGAAGTAAGCTTCAGCATTGTGTAATTGTTAATTTAGGAAAGTGGATTTGAATGCTTTTAAGTGGAGCAGAGCCAAAACCACTTAGTGTTCTAGGTGTTTATTTCTTTCTCGTTCCCTTTTTAAGTAAAAGGCCATTTTGCAGAATTTTCCTTAAGTGTTCTGCAGCATTTTGGAGGTAGCCATCTCTCTTCTCTACTTAAAATGACCTAGAACAATGCTAGGGCTGAAGCATGAAGGAAGCTACAAAACAGCAACTATTCTGGGACCATAGCTAGTGCTGTCCTTTGCTCCTTCTTGAAAAACTTTAGGAAAAAAATGAATTGCTCTTTCATTGCAGCAGAGACCCATTCCTGAGAAACCATTGAGGAGTGTTTCTCACACTCTGAAAAACTGAAGTAAAATTATTCCATACATTCCTTTGCCCATAAATAGTGTGGTAAATTTGATTTGCACAAATCAGTCAACAGTTTCATTTCAATTTTTTGTTTCGTTATTCAGACAAGTGCACATTAGTCAGCAAAATGGGGGAAGAAGTGCTTCCCTCTTTTTTTATGAAACTGAGTAGAGAAAGCTACAGATGTCAAAAACCACAAGCAAGAAAAATATTAAAAATTAATGTAAAAGTAGCAGGCTCGGTAATCACCATACAGGAGTGGGTGAAATTCTTTTCTTCAGATTTTAGTTCTATTCACGAGGGAATGAGGTGAATTTTATGATTTGTGAGAATGCAGTTTATATAAGTTTTCAGCTAAATACTTTAAAATGTGGCTTGCAAACTGTATTCTGAATTTGTGGTGCCACATTTTGAGGGTAGCCACCATGAAAGGAGAGAGCAGACATTCACAAAGAATGGCGAACAAATCTATCTATCTATCTATCTATCTATCTATCTATCTATCTATCTATCTATCTATCTATCCATCCATCCATCCATCCATCCATCCATCCATCCATCCATCTATCTGATCTCAGATGTATGTCTCTAGGAAGTTAACACTTCAAAGCAAAACAATATGCAAATTGATAATGGCATCTGTTGATAATGAGTGCTTCTGATTCTCCTGTTTGCCCCTATATCCTTTCATTTTACAGAGAGCCCTAGTGATTTAAATGGAAACCAGGAGTTGGACAAACTCAAATCAGTTTCTAAGTGCTACACCCATATAGAAACCTCCTCTAATTCAGCCGATATAGACAAAATGACAAATGGAGAAACTTCCTCCTTCTGGCAATCAGATGGGAGTGCTCGATCACACTGGATACGGTGAGACCTTCTTGCTAAATATTAATAAACTGTCTTAAAATGGCTAGAATAAAATCTGACTTTCATGGAAATTGATTTATAATTCTGTTAATAGAAGACTCCTGGGTGTTTAGGAGTGGTACAACTGGATTGTGTTCATTTAACCAGCCAAGTTTGTATAATACTCATAAATTGGGCCTGGCCCAAGCCTACTGCTGGCATATACTTAAAACATGAAATCTGACCTGGCCAAGAAAACCAAAAAGCATTTCTCTCATACCGATTGATGGATCTGAAATAGCATACTATGATTATGGTATCTTTCAGGACTATTAATTGATTGCTTGATATGTTAAATATTATAATATGTTAAATGATAAATGTTTCAATGATGAATGTTAAATTATACGTTAAATTTGCATAAGAGAAATCTTTTTCTAAAGGGAAAATCTTTTCTCTCTTCACAGTCTTCAAAATCATGTATCAGAGAAAATTGCATTTTTAGCTAGATTTTGTATAGTGTATGCACACATAGGTGGTATTTATTACAAATAATTTAATAGAATAAAAATGATAAAAATATTTTAAAATAAAAGCAGGAAAAATGCCTGGATAAAAGCAGTGCGTTAAAAGACCAGGGTTAATGGCTAAAACATATTTGGAATTTTTAAGAGATTCTTTAAATCTAACTTTAATCAATCTACAATGCAATTCTATGCATCTCTGATAACCAGTTTTAGGTAAATGGAATTTTATTTCTTGTTAAGTGTGTATATGTTCCTTCAATTTATATGGCAACCCATCTCAATTATATGACTTTAGGCAACTGACAAGAAATTAAAACAGTTAAAAACTTCATAACATAAAAAACAAAAACACAACAGCCAAGATAAAACCATCCAGCACAATCAGTCTATATCGGGGGTGTCAAACTTAATTTCATTGAGGGGGCCGGTCCTTCACTGTTTCCAGGGTGGCCCCGTGGGCCAGATTAGGCCCCCGGGCTTTGAGTTGACACCCCTGGTTTATATATCTATATATATTTATATCTGTAGCAGTATAACAGGAATGCAGCCTTTTGTTTTTGCAAGATTCACTGAAATGGAAACATTGTTTTATGTTTCTCATGAAATTTAAGTCTATCAATTGATATAGTCATGCTTGCTATATTATGCTATTTTCTGTCAAGTAGACTATAGTTGAACCTATTTTTGTATTGGTTGCTGAGAAATGTGAGTATTGAAGGCATTCCTCTTGGTTTCTTCATGTTTCCATGACCAATGCTTGTATTAAAAGTTTCCATAACAGTGATGTACCATCATGCCTTAATAGTCCTGTGTGTGTATTTTTATATTTCATTGCATATATTCTTTCTTTGTGAGCCAATGAGGCCGCTGTGGTTGCAGTTGATAAATAAACTCTTTCTTTCTGCCTTGCAGTTTAAAGATGAAACCAGATGTCATTCTGAGGCACCTCTCCATTGCTGTCGCGGCAAACGACCAGAGTTACATGCCCCAGCAAATTACAGTAGCAGTTGGAAGGACTCCCAACAATCTCCAGGAGGTCCGAGATGTTCACATTCCCAGCAATGTTACTGGATACGTGACATTGTTGGAAAACGCTAACATTAGTCAGATGTGTGAGTCAATAACAATACAATTGGCTTTTTTGCTGTTTTTTTTTTTAAATTTTAAGTAAATTACTGAATGACTTGGAAGCTAAAGGGAGAATTTTGCAAACAAGGTTTTAAAATACTGCTTTTTCCACCAAATTATAATTGCAAATACATCATTTGTGTTGCAGCTTGAATCCCTGAATATGTAGGGAACTTGAGGAAGGAAGTTATATTTGATGTGCTTTTAAAGAAGGTGCAAACAGCCATTGCTGTTATTTACTAAAGCTGAATGAGAAAAATCACTCTTTTCTTCACCCTAGCTTTCTCTGCGAGAAAGAACTTATTTCTTTTTGTTAAAAGTTTGAAGGAGATAGAAGCAGCAAGGCATTGCTGCAGCTCTCTGCAAATGTGGAACCTGAGGAAGCTTCTCCAGGAAGAAAAGAGATGGTTCTATAAGGTTAGCCTTTTCAGAAGCATCAGCTGTGCCAATCTGCCATTCCTTTTCTTTGTAGAAGGTAGGGAGTAGGGGTGAAATTCAGCCGGTTCCTATTGGATCGTGCAATATGGTAGGGCAGACTGCACGAAGCCCTGGCTACCCACTCAGGCGTCGTGACGTCCCTTTTTTGCAATGATTTTCAGCCTTTGCGCATGCGCAGAAGGCTTTGTGCGCACATTTGCAAACCGGTAGGGAAGATATGTGAATTTCACCCCGATAGGGAGCTGTGGGTACATTTTCTCTCTTCCATTAGAGTTTTGCAGGCAAGAGCAATGAGGTCCAACAGATATTTTGTTAACAGTTTTGACAGAGAAAACTCATCTTTCTTTCTTTTTGTTGAGAAGGAAGTTAGTGGTGGTTGAGTCTTTCTGCAAATTGGGCTTTTAAAGAAATTGCAACCACCATCTCCTGTTAGCTTTTTAGAACAAAAAAGAGACTGTCCTCAAAATCTTTTTTCTCTGTGGTCATGTTGGTTTTTTTCAGGAAATACTGTAGCTGTGTGTTGCTTTCTTTAAAAAAGGAGCCTGTAAAATAGAAAATAGTTTCTTTTCTGAAGAACCTGAGAGGAAAGGGGAGGGAGTTTCTCACAAGCAGGAGATAGACATACAGATGTAAAAGGGAGATGACAATATGTTCACCACCTCTTCCATCAGATACTTTAATTTCAAATACATTTCCTCCTAATAGAACCTTCATCCGTTCGTAGCACCTATAAACTATAAACTTACAAAAATACTTATTTCTCAGAATTCTGTCCTGAGATTGTAATTTGGTCCATTGCAAGATCATTATCTTTGCAAACAGCAGCCTTGAATCTTTGGCTGTTTATTTGTGTAGAAAAGGAATAGAGCCACCTAAAAATAAGATAGTGACTTTTACATAAGCAGGCACTTTAATAGTAATAAATGATGTCAGTGGAGACAGGACATAGATTATTGGGAGCACTAACACAAGAGCTACTCTAGGTTTTATAATACCCAAATAAGGGTATACTTAGCACTCCATATGCATACGTATGTACATGTCTAAAAATAAGAAAAAACTCAAAAATTGTTTGGAACTTTCCAGTATGTACAGAATGTTGATGTACCAGTTTGTTATAAGGAGGAAAATTTCCCGCACTTAAATACATTTGGGTTTCTCTCGTATGTTTCATAATATAAGAAGAGGGTGACAGCACTTTCTCCTGTTATTTTTTGAAATCTCCCTCCTTTGAACTCTGAACTTTTAGTTTGTCAAGGTCAATCAGCTCTAAACAGGATCACTTTTTAGATTTAGAGCTACTTTAGGACACTTGATTGCAGATCTCATTTATTTGTCTCAATACTTGATTGTATGAATATGCTTACGACATTTCAGGAATCATTAGAATTTCTCTTTGGGCAATAGTCATGTATCGTAATTATAACCAACCCTTAAATATATATGCTGGCAGTGACAATCAAAACAAAATCCTTTTTTTAAAATCATGAAATTGTTGCCTAGGCTGGGTAGATCAGCAATGTTCAGAATCAGCCTGTGAGATCAGAGACAAGAGAAACCCCACTGGAGTAGATATGATAGGACTGAAAGAATTACATTATGTGGAGTATTTCTTGGGTTTATCTAAGAAAAGTTTTCACTTTAAAACTGTTGTGGTGGTAATGGAACCCTGTTTCAGAATAATTAAACAGTGATACTATAGGAATAATGGAGGCCAATCCATTCTGTTCTCTTCTGCCATTTTTTAAAGACTATGCTATTATCTCCACACCCCAATGCATTATTGCTGGGTGTATACTTTCCTCTGTGATTAATAGTTTGAGGGAAGGTAATTGAATCAGAAAAAATAGTGCAGGTTGACTTGTATCCCGATCCAAATAGAATTCTACTTCCCTTTTGTAATTTCTGGTTTTATTTCTCCCCCTAAGTAACTACTTTAGCAGTTTTGCTGTTGATATAATATACTGTCTTAGTTCCTTGTAAATTTGATTGATTACTTAGATGTAGGAATTTATTCTTAATTTTGGCAATTGAGTTCTGAACTCCAACCTTATAATCATTGAGAAGAAATAATGCTCTAATAAGTCAGAGATGGTAAATTACTTGTTCTGGTTTTCCCCCCTCTTTTTTTTTTTTTTTGTAGAACTCCCAAGAATTGAACTTCCAAACATAAGGCGGAGAAGACGCCTAGAGAGTACTTGGAGGTCTAGCCGTTCCGCAGCTGATCGGACACTAGTGAGATCTTTTACTAAGACCTACCTAGTGGCAATGAGGGAGGCGAAGCGTTCTTACGTTTCCACCCTCATTGCATCGGCAGATAACCGCCCGGCCGCCCTGTTTCGGGTGACCCGCTCCCTCCTTCACCAGGAGGGGCGGGATGACCCCTTACAGGGACGTGCTGAGGAGTTTAACGGTTATCTATACGATAAAATCGTTCAGCTTCGGGATAGTTTAGACCAAAATTGCGATGATCCAAGTGGGATGACGGAGGCACGTCTTGTTGAGGTTGTTTGGGATGAGTTTGAGTCTGTGGCTCTCGAGGACGTGGACAGGTTGCTGGGGAGGTTACATGCAACCACATGTTTACTGGACCCGTGTGCTTCCTGGCTGGTGCTGGCTACTCAGGAAGTGATGCGAGGCTGGCTCCAGGGAATTATAAATGCTTCATTGTTGGAAGGGGTTTTCCCGCTGCCTTCCCTGGACCCAGCTATTTTGGGAAATTATCGTCCAGTCTCCAACCTTCGCTTTGTGGTGAAGGTTGTAGAGAGTGTGGTGGCATGGCAGCTTCCCTAGTACCTGGATGAAGCTGTCTATCTAGACCCGTTCCAGTCTGGCTTCCGGTCCGGACATAGTACGGAGACAGCTTTGGTCGCGTTGGTAGATGACCTCTGGAGGGCCAGGGATAGGGGTTGTTCCTCTGCCCTGGTCCTATTAGATCTCTCAGTGGCTTTCGATACCATCGACCATGGTATCTTGCTGCACCGGTTGGAGAGTTTGGGAGTGGGAGGCACCGTTTATCGGTGGTTCTCCTCCTATTTCTCCGACCGGTCGCAGACGGTGTTGACAGTGGGGCAGAGGTCGACCGCGAGGCACCTTACTTGTGGGGTGCCTCGGGTCGATTCTCTCACCCCTCCTGTTCAACATCTACATGAAGCCACTGGGTGAGGTCATTAGTGGTTTCAGGGTGAGTTACCATCTGTACGCTGACGATATGCAGCTGTACTTCTCCACCCCGGACCACCCCAACGAAGCTGTCGAAGTGCTATCCCGGTGTCTGGAAGCTGTACGGGTCTGGATGGGGAGAAACAGACTCAAGCTCAATCCCTCCAAGACGGAGTGGCTGTGGATGCCGGCACCCCGGTACAGTCAGCTGCAGCCGCGGCTGACTGTGGGGGGCGAGTTATTGGCCCCAATGGAAAGAGTGCGCAACTTGGGTTTCCTCTTGGATGGGCGGCTGTCGTTCGACGATCATTTGGCGGCCGTCTCCAAGAGGGCTTTTTACCAAGTCCGCTTGGTTCGCCAGTTGCGCCCCTTCCTTGACCGGGATGCCTTATGCACGGTCACTCATGCTTTGGTCACTTCCCGTTTGGATTATTGCAATGCTGTCTACATGGGGCTGCCCTTGAAGTGCACCCGGAGGCTGCAGCTAGTCCAGAATGCGGCTGCGCGGGTAATAGTGTAACACCAATGTAACACCAATCCTGCGCAGTTTCTCACTGGCTTCCTGTGGTCTTTCCAGTGCGCTTTAAGATTTTGGTTACCACCTTTAAAGCGCTCCATGGCTTAGGGCCCGGGTACTTATGGGACCGCCTGCTGTTACCCCATGCCTCCCACCGACCTGTACGCTCACACAGAGAGGGCCTTCTCAGGGTGCCGTCCGCCAGACAATGTCAGCTGGCGGCCCCCAGGGGTAGGGCCTTCTCTGTTGGAGCTCCTAGCTTTGGAATGAACTTCCCCCTGGTTTACGTCAAGTGCCTGATCTTCGGACTTTTCGCCGTGAGCTGAAAACGCACCTATTTATTCAAGTGGGACTGGCTTAGAAGTTTTATTAATTTTAACTGGGGTTATTTATATTTTAGTATTTTAAATTGTTTTAAATTCTGGCCATACTGTAATATGTTTTGTTTTAGTTTTGTTTTAAAGTGTATATTGTTGACTTTTATTTGGCTGTACACCGCCCTGAGTCCTTCGGGAGAAGGGCGGTATAAAAATTGAATAAAATAAATAAATAAATAAATAAGACACATCTGTCTTAAGTGGCAGAACTTAGTTCCTACTAAGTTATCATGGTATCATAGGAGTTGTTCTCATGGTGCTAGGACATTCATTTGTTGAAATTGTCGTGTGTTGTGCTTTTTATTTCAGTAGGCTCGTTCAGAAGGATATACCAGATGATTGAATTTGTATTAATCCAGTTAGATTATGGAATGCCATTTTGCAATTCTCCAAAAACCCCAAACCAGAACATTGTCACAGAAGTATTGCTGGCCATTTAAAATGCTTACATTTGACTGACATGGGAACTATGTTGGTTTCCTTAAATGCAAAGTTAAATGCAAGCAAACATTGCAACATCATCTCCAGCATGGTACATCTGTATCGGTACAACATGTGCTGAACACAAACACTCAACATCCCCCAATGATTTTAAATGGAAAAAGATATGGATGATTTAAGGAACACTTTGTTGAGTGTTTGTGTTCAGCACATGTACCCTGCTGGAGATGATGTTGCAGTGTTTGCTTGCATTTAACTTGCTTGCTTTCCCACTGTTAAAAGATTCAGAGTCTATTCATTTCAAGGTCATGATTCTAAAAGAGTCTAGTAGAGTTTTCAGTTGATACCTTTTTGAGCTGGCAAGAGATTACTTGATGCTTCCTATGAAAGCATCTATTCATTACTCTTGGCATGAGAAATGATTAGAAATCAATATTTAGAATGACTTCTGACCAAAAAAAATACTATTACTACAACAACAAAGATGTGTAGTTTTCTCCTTGTAACCTGATTAACCTTTTTCTAAATTGTCGATTTTTCCGATTGCTTCAAGAGCACACTCTTACCTTTCACATTCCCCATACAAACTGTCTTGCAGAGGATCTTCAGTAAGTGGTTGAAAGATTAATTCAACTATGTAGCTATGTGCCTTCAGAACTGTTCTTAAATGGTGTATCAAGAACTGACTGACTTCTGAAATTTTCAGTTTGGCCCTTGACTGGAAGAAATTACCTTTGTTTGATATTCTTGACAGATGTACAGATTAACATCAAGCGTTGCCTTAGTGATGGATGTGACACAAGAATTCATGGTCTCAGGGCTATTGGGTACCAAAGAGTGAAAAAAGACTGTGTCTCTGTATGTGATGCTTCAGCAATCTGGTACTGGTCACTTTTGACTTCTCTGGTCACAGCATCTATGGAAACCAACCCTGCAATTGTTCATGCCATTCTGCAAAATACCCAGTAAGTTCTCTCCTCTTTCACCATGTTAACTCTCCTTAAATCACTTTTCTGTTTTGTAGTGTGAACATATCTACTTGTATATTCCTTTATAGCATTAAAGAACAGTATTCTTCCATATTCACATTTAACCTTGGTATTCAACCAGGTCAGCCGTCCCCAAATTTGACACCTTACAGGCTTTAACTCTCAGCAGTAATCATGCTGGCTGAGCAAATATGGGAATTGGTTTACCCATCTAAACAGCATTCAGGTAAAAAAGGTTGCTCTGCAGTTTATGGTTGGAACTTTGAATGACAGCATATAAATATATTTAATCCAGGAATGCAAAAAACTGATTTAAAATCTTTGATTTTAAAATATAAAATAAACTTAGTTGATTTGGAACAATTTCCTGCTGCCCATAGTCCTACAGCCTATAAATTTTATAAATACATGCTTCACTTTTATTAATGTAGTATAAACCGGCTTCAAAATGAATCAGGCAATATCTAACTGCTTTTGTACAAAATAAAAGTTAGGAAAATCAGATGAGTTATCCTTTGCTGGTTTTTCTGCCTTAGAAGCAATGCGATTCATGAAATAAAATCTCCATTTTCGAATGAGGATTTTTAAGTGATTTTAAAATACTTTATTATTTTATGCATCATAATGAAAATTAAAACTCAAAAACAGTTTAAAAACTGTAAGCTATTACTTTCAAAAATAAAATTGTATAAAGTTATGCAATTAACTGAATCACTAACTATTTTCTTCCCTGCCTCCATGGAGTGGAGGAAAAACTGCAGGCAACCTAAAGATATTAACTGCTAGCCTAGTGGCCAAAAGATTCAAGGTCCATATACTGTAAATGCTACTTTATAGGTAATCATGTTGATGATCAGCCAATTTTTAAATGCACCTTTAGGAAAATACTAAGAAGTGTATCCCAGGACTGGATGGCATGGATTAAACCAATTTGATCGCAAGCCAGGATGCTTTTGTTTCTCATAGAACTTAATTTCCTTGAATTCTCCATAGAATAAGCTCTCGTGATTGAGCCTGTTACAGGGCAGGTATCCGAGTATTCATTAACGATCTGCTTTCAGGAATCTGAGTGGCTAAAAACAAGCAGAGGTTGCTAAAACACAAAGAAAAGGCAAATGTAATTAAGTCCCTTGTTCCTTTGTTGCCAGATTCTTGGGCAAATATTACCCATTGTGGCTGTCTTTTTGTGATGGGCTTGAGGCAATTACTGATGGCCGCCTTTCTCTTCCCCTCTAGGAAGGCATTGCAACATATGCCACCTCTGTCTCTGTCTCCAGGCTCCACAGACATTTCAAGTTTCTTATCTTCCAATGTTTTGGAAGAAGTGGACAATTTTCTCCTGGGAATTACCAGGTATGATAAGGATTACGCGAGAATATAAAAAGGGGGAGGATGGTGGCAAGGTAGAATAAATTGCAAGGTTTTTTTAAATTTAAACTTTCTTTTTTCATTCCAGTTATTGTGCCTCTCCAGAAGTAGAACTTACGCTGCTAGCTTTTTCTCTGGCCAGAGGGAGCCTGACCAAAGTATTGAATTCACTTTGCACAATTGCTGGCCACATGGAAACTACTTATAAGGCTGCTTCTCTAATTACTTCCATGGCTACAGTCAGGCAAAACCTGCTCTACAAATATGGTAACCATCACTGGAAACTTTGGGTTTGGGGATGTTCAGTCCACTCTGTGCCAAACTTTGGCAGATTAACCTATTGTTGCCAGCAGGAGTTTTTTTCTCTGCTAGCCTTCCACAGTCCACAAACCACAACACAGGTAGGCAGCCTATTGGCCACATGAAGTTTTCCAGCTTCCCACACATCTCTGAGATTATACTGATGACATCCAGTGGCAAGATGGCTCACTTTATACTGTATGGTACGATATTTGGGAGCAAATTAAAGGTGGGAATGAATGTGGGAGGCCTCTGAAAGTCCAGTCATTTCTATTCCCGCCTTTAATACTCCCATTTCCTACAACCATGAAAGCTAAAATGAAAGATTTTTGTGCTAAGTATCATGAGTGACATTTTGTGTGCCCCCCCCCTCGTGTTGAGAGGTTTAAGGATGAGAACGAAAGAGGGTTGTCTCTCAGAAGCTCTAACCCCTTTTCCACTCTTTTTCTCAAGCCCCCAAATGATTCTGATCCCAGTTGAACACCTTAAGCTCTGTGCTAAGCTGACTTTCATGGAGTCAAGCGATCAGGATGTTTCTGAGCAGTGAGTCAGCCAAATAATTTTTTTGTAGTAGTAGAATTTAATTCAGTCTTTTGCATGCAAATCTGTACCTGATTCTCCTCCCCATTTTCCCCTGAAGGTGACTACTTCCCATAGCATCTGTTGTGGGAAAAAACCCCAGTTATTTACCTTCCTTTGTTTCACTCAGTTTAACAGCTTACTAGAAGAATGCACATATATTCCTCGACTTACAACAGTTCATTTAGTGACCGCAGTTAAATGGCATTGAAAAAAGTGACTTATGGCCGTTTTTCACATTTACGATTGTTGCACTATCCTTATGGTTATGTAATCAAAATTCGACTGTTTGGCAACTGACATGTACTTAGGACGGTTGCAGTGTGCTAGAGTCATGTGATTACCTTTTGCAACCTTCTGACAAGCCAAGTCAATGGGGAAACCACATTCACTTAGCAACTGTGCTACTAATTTAACAATTTCAGTCATTCACTTAACTGTGGCAAGAAAGATTGCAAAATGGGGCAAAATTCACTTAACAACTGTCTAGCTGAGCAATGGAAATTTTGTGCTCAATCATGGGCATAAGTTGAGGACTACCTGTATAAGTGTTTCTTGAACAGTCAGTATAATGCAGCACTTATACTGTTGAACGTATATTGGGAAGAATTTTTTTTTCCTTTCAATCACATACTTCTGCTTGCAAATGTTGGATCTGGAGTCATCCTTGTGAACTTAAGCTGAAAGAGTAGAGGTTATTCTTTCTCATCCCACTCTGTTCAGTTAGACTCAATTGGGCACCCTGTGTCTCTTCATAAAGCTTTTCTGCTTTTTCTAGGAACAGCCCTGCAGCTAACTCTGCAAGCTTGTGATGTCAAAGGGAAGGAAGACAAATCAGGACCTGAAAATATGCTCGTGGAACCATGGACAGGAGATGGTAAGGTCCTCCTTTGATTCTCATTTTTAACTCAAACATATCCATCTTGCTCTTCTGCCTCAGACAGAGATATCAAAGAGCCGTACAATAAAACAGTGATTCAGAAAATTAAAAACCCAATAAACAGAAAAGAGCAATGATGTCAAACAACAATACAAATGTGTGACATGTAGTGTGACATGTCACAAGACAGCCATCATCACGGTAGAAAGTGGTTTTCACTTATCATAAACTATTCACTGTTATGGTGGTAAAAGCTGGCAATTTGAACTGAGGCTGGAAACAAAAGCAATATGCCAAATAATAGGCACTTGTAAAGCATTTTCTCAGACATCTTATGAAGAACCAAAAGCTTTTAGATGTTCTTCAGCATATTGCAGTAGAACTGGGGATGTGTAACAGTGGCTTGAAATACAAGTAGTCCTCAGTCAACAACAGCAATTGGGGCTGGAATTTCCATCACTAAGTGACACAGTCATAAAGCACAACTGCACATGACCATGCTGCTTAGTGACAGCAATGACACAACTTATGATTGTTGCTGTTAGGCAATTCCTGAAACATCACATAGGTGCCATTTGCAAACTCCTCCTGGTTTTCCCCATTAATTTTGCTTGTTGGAACCAAGCAATCAAGGTCACAAACAGTGATAACATGACCATGAGACACTTGTGATGTTGTAAATGTGAGCTAGTCATAGAGCACTGAGATTGTGATCACATAACATACATCCACCCAGAACTTTGAGGACTGATCATAAGTATCATTTGTTTGGTGCTGTTGTAAGTTTGAATAGTCACTTTATGAGTGGTCATTAAATGAGGATCATCTTTGCATTTTATACACTAGCCAGTCATCAGGAATAAAGCAAGTTCTAAGAGCACACTCAAATTGCGAACTTAATTCTTAGACACAGTTAAGTTTTAATTAATGTGCACACCAATTGCATAGTCTCAAGCAAACATGTATCAAGGTGGAAAAGTTTGTTCTGAACATTCCAGATAAGTTCTTGCATATTCTGCTTTATCTAAAGGCTTCCTGACAGAGACCGGAAAAAGACAGGCCAGCATCATTCTCTCAACTGGGACAGAATCGGCCTTTCAGGTCACACAAATCAGAATAAAGGTCTGAATGTGCTTCTTTGTGAATCTCTTTGTTTTGTTTTTAATTGCATGGTCTTTATCAGTAAGATAAAGTTTTGCTCACTTAGCTTCTTGTAAGCTTTAAAATTTAGCCTGATATTAAAAAATGGGGAAAACAAGTTTGTAGAACATATATTTCAAACAATAAATTATTAACAATAGAAATGGGGTTTTTTTGGAGTAGGGAACCCATAATAATAATATTTTGTTTAAGAATTGAAATAGAAATGGGCTGGTCACGTAGTAAGAAGGACTGATGGCAGGTGGACTAAGGCAGTCATAAAAGGCATTCCTCTTGATAAAAAGCACAAAAGAGACCTAAAACAAGATGGATTGATGACATCAGCAAGTATTGTGAGCCCAATTGTCAAAAGAAAGCTCAGGACCATATAGGTTGGAAACATGCAGAAGAGGCCTTCATCCTGCAGTGAATAGGCAATGCCTAAAATCATGATGATGATGATGAAATTAACAAGCAGTGAATATCTGTATCCTCTACTTTTATGAATGAATTAGATAATGCTCAACTTTCAAATCAACTTGAAAGTTGAGAAGAGTATTATTTACATAGAATAAGGTTGTATGGCGTTTATATGAGCTAATCTCAGAAGAGTCATTTAGTTTTTCTCCTTTTGGTTTGTGCAGCGCTAAACATCCTTTTTCTATCTCACAGGTGCGGAGAGGAGCAATTGGAGCCCGATGCGGACTGGTATTTGCTTACAATTCCTCTTCAGATAAATTTCATGCAGATGAGCATTTCAAAAGATTTGAGAGCTATGACAAATGGAAACTAGAGGATTTCCGACACTTCCTAAAAACAAGGTAAAGCATTAAAACAAATGTGCCTCATTAACACGTTATGTTAAGCTGCCTTTTACTAAGTTAGCCTATAAGCTTCTTTCATTGACAGTAACTCCCCAGGAGCTCAGTAGACAAAAGCCTAGCCTATCACTGCTCACTTGTTCTTTTTAACTGAAAAGACCAACAACTGGCTCTGGGGCTTTCTATGCAGACTCTTTGACTTGGGACGTTTCCCTGAAAACATCTGTTTTCATAGCAGTCCGTTGGGACAGAAGACACGATCCCAACAGTCAATTCCAGCTTCATGTGTCACATTTGACCAACTAATCCACAAGATCAGATCTAGTCCATGCTTCTTGTCGTGCTACACAAATCATGCTAAAAAGGAATGATAACCACGAATGCCTTAGAAATGACAGGTAGTCCTTGATTTATAACTACAATTTGAACCAGAATTTCCATTGCTTAAACAAGGTGGTTGTTAGGCGAGTTGTGCCTGATTTTTATGATTTTTTTGCTATGATTGTTAAGTGAATCAGTGTAGTTGTTAAATGAATCACAAGGCTGTTAGGCGAATCTGGCTTCCCCCATTGTCATCATTTGTTGGAAACTGGCTGGGAAGGCTGCAAATAGTTATGGTTGTCCCAAAAGTGCTTTTTCAGGAGGCAACTGGACTTTCTGGTTTTTTTCTTTGAAGACGTTTCACTTCTCATCCAAGGAGCTTCTTCAGCTCTGACTGGCTGGCATCAATTTCCCACCTTCTAGTCAGAGCTGAAGAAGCTTCTTGGATGAAAAGCAAAACGTCTTCAAAGGAAAAAACAACAACAGAAAGTCCGGTTGCCTCTTAAAAACGCATCTTTGGGAGAGAACCTGTTTGAATAATCCCAAAATGCTGGATATGGAGAAATTTATTTTAGTTATTATTACAACTGAATATTAGAAAATTCTTGCTTACAGTAAAAGCAGTGTGGCAGTGGAACCCATTATGCAGAGAACTGGTGGGTTTTCACAGAATGTGTTCAAGACAAAATAGAAATTAATTGTAGATGGTTTAGTTTGGATTTTTGCACTGAGCAGGAAGTTGGGCATGCCTTGCTGTCATTAGCATAGTAATGCTTTTTGATTATTCAGCCAGTCTTTCCATTCCTTTGAATCTTCCCCAGAGGGGCCTCTGTGGCTCAGACTGCTAATGCAGTCTGTTATTAACAGCAGCTGCTTGCAATTACTGCAGGTTCTAGTCCCACCAGGCCCAAGGTTGACTCATCCTTCCATCCTTTATAAGGTAGGTAAAATGAGGACCCAGATTGTTGGGGCAATAAGTTGACTTTGTATATAAATATACAAATAGGATGAAGACTATTGCTAACATAGTGTAAGCTGCCCTGAGTCTTCGGAGAAGGGCGGGATATAAATGCAAAAAAAAAATGTTCAGTACTGGGAAGACTTTATTCTAGCCCTCTGGAGGTAAGTTGTTATAAAGTATTATTATTATTATTTTAATACTGCCTGTTTTCCAGAAATAGCACTGTATGTGATGAACTTGGAGAGGAAGATCCTGTTGGATGGTTTGAAATGGAAGAGGAATGGGATGAAGTAGAAGTCAAAATGCAGCAGTGTAGAATATCTAAGGTAAAACAGACAGACCGTCTCTTTGTCTATGGATATATACATGACGTCTTTCCTCTGAAAGCTCAAGATAAATTGTGGGGGGGGGGGTATTCCTTCATTTTTATCTCCACAACAGGAACTGGGCTGAGAGGGAGAGTAACTGGCCCAAAGTCACCCGGTGCTTTCTTACAATTAAGGAAAGTACCATACTGTCTCTCATTCTATCACATATCCAGACATAAAAGAGTAATCTACTACCTTATGGGTTAAGTGATGGTTCAGTGAGATGCATATAACTTCTTGGTTGGACTTATTAGCCAAACCAAAAGTCCTGGAGGTCAAACAAACAGAAAAACATACTGGTTTGCATATTATTAAATATCTCCAATGTTTCCTGTCTTACAGCAGAAACTTATCCTACCTTATAGCAGGAAAGACCGGTGTCTGGTATGATGTGCTCTGCTGTAGATAGAGAGTATTAATGTGGTGTTTGGTCCTACCTGGGGGGGAAGGGAAGAGCACAGAGATTGCCAGGCACATTCCAGGAAGATCCAGTTGTGATCTTGACTTTCTGATTCAGATGATTTAATAAACAAACCACAGAGTATGTGTCTGTAGTTAGCTACATCCATTGTCAGAAGGAGCCATTTGGGCCAATGCTTCAGTTCATTCCTTGTTCCTAGTTAAGCCAAAATCCTGGCTAGCTTTGTCTATCTATATTAAATGAATGTGGTCTATATCTCAACTTTATTGCTAGGCATTGCTAAGAAGGACTGTACCAAGATTGAGTCTTAATGTAGTAGTTCTGTTTCAGTTGTGCTGAAATAGAAAGTGGAAACTGGAAGACTATGGATTGTAGTCCTCTCATAGATGTGAAAGCTGTTGGGGTAGCTTTGGACCACTTAATTTTTTCTCTATCCAATCCACTTCACTAAGTTGTCATTATGGGAAAAGTAAGAGGCAGAAGCATTTTTTACATCTTCTAGAGTTATCCAGAAATAAAGGTAGGGTACTAATCTAAGAAATATATGAATTATAGATCAGGCTTAATGGTAGGTACATTAATTTGCTGTTAGATATCTCAGTCACATCGAGCTAAAGGCAGCATTACAAACAGCAGCATCATTCCATGGTTGCTTTTTAATTTTTCCATTGTTATCTCAATTTGATGACTGTTATTCTGTGCAATTTGAACTGTTTATATTTGGGACTGTTATGTTGTTGCTGTGAATAGAATAAATCTATATATATTTGTTCATAACAAATTATAGCTTTAAAGCAGAGGTGTAGTCTGGGGCCACAAATGTCCTATTAGCTTCTCTTATATCTGTCCATTGTGGGTGGTCCCATAGTTTAGCCTTTTTTGTTGTTTTTTTCCCAGGGTTTTGGATAGCAATTTAAGGAGAAAATGTATACCTTACTTATTGCAAAGTTTTAAGATATTTAAAGCCCTAATGATTGCCCTCCCTAAAATGGGTCCTAATCGCGCCTTAAGTACCTTGATCTAATGGTAATTCCTGATCTAATGTAAAAAGTCACACGCTATTTTAGATGCATGCTAAACGCTGCAACAGGCATTGTGTTAAAGGCATTACCCCCAACAGGAAAGAAGCTATTCTGTAATGACCTGAATCAAAAATTTTCATCTTAGGGATTTAGGACTCATATGTTGATATTAAAAGAACTGAAAATGTATCAAACAGCATAGCTAATTGTGTTTGTAAAACTTAGTGTGAAACAATTTAGTCTTTTTTTTTCTCCAATGAAAATTGTTAAAGATTCATGATTGTTTTCTGTTCTTTTCTAGTACTTGATGATAAAGTTCTTATGCACCAGGCAAGAGAAAGCTGAACGGCTTGGAGTACAAGGCTTAAGTATCTTTGGTTATATCCGGTCAGCATCCGAAGAACCTAGCAGAAACAAAATCTGTAGGGAATGTGACAGACTAAATGGTGATTCCGTCTGTGGGATGACTCTTCTTCTAAAAACTCTGTCCTTCATTCAACAACTTGCACAAGACTTGGTATGTAGTATTCTGTAGAGTGTTTTGTAAAGACATATTGACAACAAGTTTTAATAAGCTCATAAAAACAAAGGATATTGTAAGAATGACAATATAAAATGGTGCAAATTTTCAATAAAACCCATTCTGTATGAATTCTGAAACCCATTCTGTATAAAGGAACTTTGTGGTGGCGCAGTGGTTAGAATGCAGTACTGCAGGCTACTTCTACTGCCTGCCAGCTACCTGCAATTTGGCAGTTTAAATCTCACCAGGCTCAAGGTTGACTCAGCCTTCCATCCTTCCGAGGTTGGTAAAATGAGGACTCAGATTGTTGAGGGCAATATGCTGACTCTAAATTGCTTAGAGAGTGCTGTAAAGCACTGAAGCGGTATATACCATATTTTTCGGACTATAAGGCGCTCCGAAGTATAAAACACATCTAGCGTTTGGGGAGAAAAACAAGGGAAAACAATCTGCCTCTGTCTCCCAGCAATTTAACTCCTTGCAGCAAACAGTCTGGTCAGCTTCAGCACAACCTGATTTAGCACAAGCAGCTGATTGGCAGTTGGATCGGCCTCCTGGAACACCGCCTATTAGATGTTCCAGGCTGCAGGGATTGCCACCGCCCGTCACCTCCCATTGCTGCTGCCACCTATCGCCGCCTCCACACACCCCATTTTCGGCCTCCGCATGCTCCATTTTTGGCCCATTCCAGGCAGCGGGGATCGCTGCCATCTATCCCCACCGCCTGGAACAGGCCAAAAACTAGACGTGCGGAGGCCAAAAACAGGATGCACAGAGGTGGTGATAGGTGGGAGCAGTAATGGGCGGTGACAGGCGGTAGTGATCCCTGCAGCCTGGAACAGCTGATAGGCGGTAGTCCGGGAGGCTGATCCAACCGCCAATCAGCTGCTTGTGCTAAATTAGGCTGTGCTGAAACTGACAGGCTGTTTGCTGTTTGCTGCAAGGAGGTAATTTGTTGGGAGCCAGAGGCTGAAGGGTGGGGAATGGCAGGTAGGTGGGGCTTCAGCAACATTCACTGTATAAGATGCACAGACATTTTTACCCGCCTTTTTTGTGGGGGAGGGGAGGAGTGTGTCTTATACACCGAAAAATACTGTAAGTCTAAATGCTATTGCTATTAACTGGAGTGAGATTGGACTCTCTTCAAAATTTGAGATTTGCAATTTGAGGCATTTTTATTTGGCCAGTTGCGTTTAAATCTCTGAGTTTCTTCTATCATAGTTGGGTGCAGCAGTGGGGTCTGATTAGAAAGAGATGATCTAGAATGATAATGCAGCTCCTAATGACAACTAGACTCGATTATCCTAACATTTGAATAGACTTCAAAAGTACTCAATAACTAGATGGTATAGCTTAGATAATGACAAGTGCATAACTATATGATCCATTTCAGTCTTTCGGATTTATTATTAACTACTATTATTATTATTATTATTATTATTATTATTATTATTATTATTATTATTATTATTATTATTATTATTAACAATTAACTTTCAGGGATTGGATTCCATTTCAGCAAATAGCAGGTCACCAAGTGCATGCAAAATCAGTTCCCGCTGATTCTATTTAAAAGCTGTGCTTTCTGTCCCAGCAAAATCTATTTCATATCAAATTCTTTTCCATTTTATTATTTAGTAATTCCTTTTATAGGTTCAGAAGAAGGAAAGTGGTCAACGATATAAATCATATCTGGACTTCACAGGCCTGGATTTAAAGCTTTTCTGGAATTTTTATAGTAAACTTCACCAAAAGTAGGTCCCTTTCCATTATACTAAACAAATATTAGTGCAGTTAGTTGAATGTTGGATTATCATTGCAGTGGTAATTAATAGTGAACAAAACCTTCAGCTTTGGTCTATTGTCAAATACGTGAATACAATCACAGTGTCCTATTGGGTATAACAGATCAGCTGATTGGAAGACGTGAAACTAGTATGTTATAATAAATGATAAATCACATTATCAGCAGGCACAATGCTGTTGTTAAAAGGAAATCAATGTACAGTTGAGAAAAATAAAAATCTAAAGCAAGTATTGGATTTTCCAGAACTCTGTATTACACAGGGCCTTAACTTCCACAAACAAGTGTTACAAAGACTTTCTGCTGATTGGCATATAGAAAGTTACACAACGTAAGGTTCTAGGCTTGGTTATGTTTAAAGGTAAAGGTTCCCTTCACACATATGTGCTAGTCATTCCCGACTCTAGGGGGTGGTGCTCATCTCCATTTCAAAGCCGAAGAGCCAATGCTGTCTGAAGATGTCTCCGTGGTCATGTGGCCGGCATGACTCAACGCCAAAGGCGCACGGAACGCTATTACCTTCCCGCCAAAGGTGGTCCCTATTTTTCTACCTGCATTTTTTACGTGCTTTCGAACTGTTAGGTTGGCAGAAGCTGGGACAAGTAATGGGAGCTTATCCCGTTATGCGGCACTAGAGATTCGAACCGCTGAACTGCCAACCTTTCAGTCGACAAGCTCAGCATCTTAGTCACTAAGCCACCGCGTCCCTTGGTTATGTTTAGAGAAAGCTTTTTAAATACTGAATTACCGACTTAACCATCGTTTCATGACAATTGTTTTGTGGCTTCTCCTTGTAGCCCAAGAGAAGAATGCATTGATGCCCAGGCTGTGCTCTTACAGCTTCTTCAGAGTTGTTTCTCAATGCTTACATCAGATCCCAAGGCTGCAAAGACTGAGAAAGCTGCTCAGAAAACAACTCTTGAAAGTACAGAAGCAGCAGAGGAACTTTATAAACATTTGTGTGAAGGTATTTCTTCTCATCTTTCACTGCAATCCAGTGTAGTTGCGACTTCTTCTTCCTTTAATATAATAATACGAAGCTTTTATAGAGCAGGGTAGCTGGCAATTCTTCGAGGAGTTGTGGGAGAGGGAATGCACCTGCTATGAAATTCCTGGGAACAAGGATCTCATACTGATCCTTTATTCCATGACAGATACCTAATCTCAGATCCCAAGATGACTGACACTTGGAGTTGAGTTTACTTTCTGTTTAGGGAAGGAGGAAAACTAACTGTACCTGAAGTTCACCCATTTATAGTCTCCCTACTACCTTCTTATTGCGGTCAGTTCCTTCTTAACTCACAGAATTAAAAAAAAAGCAGGACCTTGTGTATAAGAATATCTGTTAATCTTTATTTGAATTTCTGTTTAATCTCCTATTTGCTGGAGCCTAAGCCTCATTTCATCCAGGTTGAATCCTAAGCCACTTCATATTAGCCAATTTCTTCTTATGTGGGAGTTGTCATAGCAGTTTCCAGCCTTTTGCAGATATCACAAATTAGTACAGCTGCTGAAATCGTTGCATACAAATTGTGGACTGTCCCAAAACAAAGATACCCTTAATTGGTTCCCTAGATGGGTCTTAAAGAAAAGAAGAAATACAGATAGTCCTTGACTTACAACAGTTTGTTTAGTAACTGTTCGAAGTTACAACGGCACTGAAAAAAGTGATTTATGACCATTTTTCACACTCATGACCGTTGTAGCATCCCCATGGTCACATGATCTAAATTCACACACTTGGCAACTGGCTCATATTTATGACAGTTTTAACATCCCAGGATCATGGGAAGTCCATGGGGAAATCCTGATTCACTTATCAGCTGTGTGTTACTAACTTAACAACTTCAGTGATTCGCTTAACAACTGTGGCAAGAAAGGTTGTAAAGTAAGGCAAAACTCACTGAGCAACTGCTTCGATTAGCAACAGAAATTTTGGGCTCGATGGTAAGCTGAGGAGTATCTGTATGAGATGAGATTACAATAGAAGTTAGAATAGAAACAGCAGGAAAAGGAATTGGAATTCAAAACGGTTTATTAGGTCAGCATATTTTTATCTTTTTTAACAACACAGTTGTTAACAGTGACAGTGAGTCCACACCGCTGAAGACTCTGAAGCAGGAAGTGACTAACACATTACTCAATGGAGCAGCCATCTTTTTCCCCCATAGACATATCAGGCGGGAGCAGCTCTTTGCAATGCTGGTATGTCGTTTCGATCGGTGAAATGTAGCTTTTGTTGTATCTGTTACATAAAACTACTTTTTAAAATTAGATTCTTTCCATACATGCATCTTGTGTCCAATTTACCTCAACCTTCCTTCCTACCAGCAACACATTTTTATTGGTTGTAATATTTATTAACTCTTATTTTATCTTGCACATGTTCATTGTAAATAACACTATCTAGTTAAGTAGATTCCGTCACTGCCATTTTGCATCTACCCGACAATCCTTTGAGGCTTATTTTTTCTGTTGCCAAAAGTGTATATTTGTGAGATTTATTTTTAAAAGAGCCTTTTCTATTCTACAGAATAATATTACAGAGCAGAAACACAAGCCATCTGTGCAACTTACTTTCAAATCACTTTGTGCTTATTTTAGGTAAGCAAACTAAACTTTGCATTTCTTGATTGAATTATCTCATTGGCACTTCTTTTAACATTTTCAAATCTGGCATTTTGTGGTATGAACCTGCAGATCGTCAGAATGAGATTGCTGGTTCAGGAAACAATAAAAAAAATAGAGGTTAATATAGGAACTTCATCTGAATTATGGTACTTAAAAAGATAAACTGTGGCCATAAGGATTGAAAAACACATGGCTCTGTTTTAGAACCTGCAGCCATTCATATATTTGTTTCTATCCCACCTTTATTATTTTTTACAAATAACTCAAGGTGGTGAACATATTTAGCACACCTTCCTACTCCTATTGTCCCCACAACAACAAATCTATGAGGTAGGTTGGGTTGAGAGAGACTGACTAGCCCAAGGTCACTCAGCTGGCTTTCATGGCTAAGGTGAGACTTGAACTCACATTCTCTTGCCTTCTAGCCTAGTGTGATAACCACTAACCAAATGGGCTGAATGATAGATCCTAGTACCTATTTTTATTGCTCATACTGGCTGGGGTGGCTGAATTCTGCATTATCTGAAGCAGTTTTTCTCAACCGTGGCAATTTCCAGTTGTGTGTACTTCAATCCCCAGAATTCCATAGCCAGCATGGCCATTGATAAGAATTCTTGCCGTTGAAATACATATGCCTGGAAGTGGCCATGGTTGGGGAACACTGTTCTAAAGATTAACCAGTTGCTAGTTCCAATTGTTTGAAAATGGATGTTCTAGAGCAGGGGTGTCAAACTAAAGGCCCAAGGGCCGGATCCAGCCTGCAGGGTACTGAGATCTGGTCCATGGGGCCACCCTGGAAACAATGAAGGTCTGTCTTGCGGTGCTTCTGCCAGCGAAAAGAGGCTCCAGAGCTTCGTTTCCAGCTGCCATACCATGCAATCCTCCCAAGCTCCATTTTCACTGGCAGAGAGTTGCAGGAGGCCGAGGCAGCCGAAAATGGAGCTCAGGAGCCTGTTTTCCCTGGCAGAGTGCTTGGGCCACCACAGGCGCCCCGACATGAGCAATGTTGAGCTGGCCACGCCCACCCCGGCCATGCTCCCCAGCTCCTGAGGGCAAACACAACCCTCATGCGCCCCTCAATGAAATAAAGTTTGGCACCCCTGTTCTAGAGTATTAGGTAATTAACAATATATTATTATGGAAATGTTCTTTGTCAGTGATCAGGATCCAGGTGGACTTCTGCTGTTACCAGATAAAGGAATTTCTGCAGATGTTGATGTTACTCAAGTGCTAACAGTGATGAACACTCTCCTGATGGTGATGTCAAAAGAGGTTGTAGTTTTTTAAAATATTTTTTTCCATATAGAAATGATAATTTATATACACATTATTTCTGGGAAGTCTGTGAAAGCTACTTCTGACAATATGTTCCAATTGTTGCAGAACAGATGTATCAGGTTTTTTCCCCCCAATAAATACTCTTGATGTGACAGTATTGATTGAATTTGCAGAAATTACTGGCACATTGAATTACCATTAGAACTGAGTTTTTGTTAGTCATAAAACTAAAGCCAAACAGAAACTTTGTATGTGTTTAGTAATAAGCTCTGCTTGATATAATAGCACTATTTTACACCATTTTTAAATTAAACCATCTATTGTAGGTTGTAAAGTAATGGTGAAGTAAGGATGCCTAGTTTTTCTGGGTGAAGTGTCACATTTAACATTTGAGATCTGCATTAAGCATTGCCCTTCCCAAAACAGGAGAAAGAACCAGCAGAAAACTGATTTGGTTTCATTTAAAATTTACTTAATTATAATTACACATATTTGAAAGAACTATGACCAAGTTAAAATGGTAGATAGCCAGCAAACTGCTTTCATTTTGATTTCTGATTGGACATCAAGTTAAACTTAATGATTAAAAAAACCCTAAATAACATTTCCAAACTACTTATATGATGTTATCTCACCCACTTTATGATCCTCAATCCCTTCATCTCAGTCAGGTTTGGCTGTTGATTGCCAAAAGATTGTCTAGCCTGCTTAATTATTCTTGATGTCACACTTAGACTTCAAAAGTACAGTTTCTGTTATGTTGATGCATTGAAAAATAATAAATGGCAGAAAATGGGGGAAATGTGATGTTGAAGGTCCATTCCTCCAGTTAGTTAACTGTTCTAATTCAGGAGCGGCAGCTCACAGTTAATAATCTCTTAAGACTTCATTTGCACCTGGCATACTCTGAGAAAATGAGACTAAAATTTTTGGATACAGATTTCTTGTGGGGGACCTTAAGGGATTGAAATTATATCTCTTAAAAACCCTGGAACCCTTCTCAAATCTGTCTGAGAGATGCTAATTTTGAGGCAAGGATTAAAGGGCAGGCAATATTAAAGCACTGGTTGTGTTTCTTAAACTCTCTAAAATCCCAGGAAGCAGGGGAAAGTATCTGAAAAGTATCTATCTGCTCATTGGTTCCATACCTCTTCTGGTCCCCAAGTAGAAAATGTGATCCCACTTAGGCCAAGAAAAAGGTGTGTATTTTATTCTAGTTGCTTCATTTTTAGTTTTGATTTCTAACAGCTTTGAACTTAACTGATTTTTCCCCAGTGTGAAATGTTGATGAAGGACATTGTCTTGCAAGATACTGGCCCTGTTCTCTCATCCTTATTCTGGTCAGTACAGGGTAGCCTCCTGTCTTGGTGTTACTTGCAACTTAAAGGCAGTGATGCAGCATCTAAACGTCTTGCCAAAGAAATCCTTACAAAATGTGAGTAATGTATCTGAGGTAATAATCATAAGTACTCACCAACAATTTAGGCTACGCTTCCCTAAAGTGATGTATGTGTCAGTCTGTTTGAAAATGAAAAGAGATGTAATCCAATATAGTTAGTGGACACCCAGTGACAGAATCTTGTTGCTGATATTTCCTTTAACTGTTGCCTTGTGCTCTTTTTTTGTCTAGATGTGCAACAGTTCCTATCAAATATTAAGACAATTTTAGAGTCTCTCCTATCTCAATACAGTGTGAAAACCACTGTGGAAAAATTAAGCAACTCTGTTTTTGCCATGGTAGTCCGTCAGCTGGTGAGTGAGCTGAATGAGTTCCTATAGCAGTTACCTTTTTTCAGTTTGGTGCCTCTTTTTGTAAGTGTTAACATCAGATGCGTTGTGTTCCCTAGATGATCTTTCTGCAGGATTTCTGCATTTTAGACATCCCCCATGGGAGCCTCCTGCAGGATGTTGGCACATTGACAAAATTATTGAATGATCTGTCTGCAGAGTCTGAAAATTGTCCGAATAAGGTAACCTGAGAGAGAAAAAAATACAAATGCTTAACAATATTTCATTTTTTGATTAAATGCTGGAACTGTAATACTAACACTGGATAAGAAGTCATAGTGAAGCTCTTCAGTAGATTGCAGGCTTCTGGGTACTGAGGAAATTCTTATCTTCATTTAGAACACATTCTTCTGGTATCTCAGCTTTTTGGTTACCTGTTTCATTCCAGGATCTGTTGTAAAATGCTGATAGGCTGTTAAAAGATTTTAAGACCAGGAAAATATGTGGAGTACATTCCTGGGAGTTCAGAGACATAGAGAGATTCTGGGACAAAGTATGAGGTAGTCGCTTATATGTTAAATAAGGAGTGACAGACCCAGTTTCTAGTTTATTCTGAATCATAGTCTCCTTGGGCCCGTCAGTTTTTTTTCCCAGTTCAACCTACCTCATGCTAATATTATATTGGGGAAAAATAGGAAGAGTGAGTACTTTGTAAACTTTACCAAGCTCTGAATGAAAAAATAAGTATCCAAAAAATGTGTCTCTTGTAGCTGGAGTAGCACTGAGAACTCTGTTTTTATTCAGTCATTAAATGAGTCTTAGCTCTGTACTGCTCTATTTTTACAGCTATGCTACTTGTGGCTGATATTTCTCTGTCCTGCTTAAAGCATGTGCCAAAATCTGTAAAGCATTACAGAGGCTTTTCTTGAGTCACAGATTTTCAATCATATGAAAATTTGTTGTTAACCAGTTTAGGAAAATCCAATTTTGAAAGTCAGATACAGCTTTTAAATTAGAGAAACAGATCCCTGAGCGAGCAGGCTCATGGCTATCAGACAAGTCAGGATCTAAAGTGAGGGTCTGGATTAATTTTCCATGTGCCCACTGCATAAGTGATCACAATTGTTTTCTAGAAAAAGCTTCAGAGAGTTAACTAATATCTGCTCCTCCTTTGTGGTTTTATTTGTGTCAGATGGGTATAGAAAGCTGGCAGCAGGAGCAGCCAGTGGTACTACGGACATGGACAACAGAATCTCCCCATAACTATGATAACAATTGCCATGATGTTACTGTCTTCCTGTGCCCAGGAGCAACTTCCTTTGAAGTTGAGTTTGACGAAAGATGTGAAACAGAGCGGAGGCAAGTTGATCAATCCTGTATTGATGTTTTTTGATTGACATTTCCTTTTGACCTTATTAGCTGCATTCTTGAAGCTACTGTAAAAAACAGGTGGTTCTTAGATTGTTTAGGTAAGACCAGTTCTAGGACTCTGCTTCTTCAAGAGTCAGAAATTTTAAATCTAGAACCAAATGTAAGAAGATGAATGCATGGTTTTGAACAATAACATTTGTCTCACATGTTATAACTTCTCCCATATATTGTTGTAGTCAGTTTCTTGTAGGGATTGCAGTTTATTGCATCCAAGTGGTCACTTACCTATAGGAGTAAGTGACATCTTCAATTTAATCTAGTTAAAAACTGTGAGATATTGACTAGGGTGCTTGTAGAGGGCAGAGGGAATGGCCTTGAAGAACAGGAGGAAGAGCTGCTACAAGGCAAGGTCTATGGAGGTTCTCAATCGTCCAAGTCATGGTTGTCCCAAAGATGATTTTTCAAAAGGCGATTGGGCTTTCTTGGATTTTTCCTTGAAAACGTTTCTCTTCTCCTCCAAGAAGCGAAATATTTTCAAGGGAAAATAACCCAAGAAAGTCTAGTTGCTTTTGAAAAGCATTTTTGGGACTACCAAGGCAATGATCAAATAAAAGGGGCCTGATCCCAGGCCAGGTATAAAACATGACGAAACATCTCAGACAAGTGTCCTCTGTATCTCCAAGATCACGTCCTAATTTGTAAAAAAAAAAAAAAAACCACCCCAGAACTCACTTGGCAACTTTTCAGCAACATTCTTGGGGAGAGTAGGCTTTCTGCTATCCTGCTAGTGGAGCCTTCTGCCAGCTATGTAACTCCCTTCTCCGTATCAACTTTCTGTTTTCCTTCAGCATCATAATGGGTCTTCTCTTCAGCAGCATTGGTGGCCAATATCCATAATAAAGAAATTGTCTTGTGGCTCAGTTGCATGCCTTTTTTTCCAGATTAATCACAGAGGTGCCAAAATTAACCCATTTAAGACTTGTTCTTTTAATCTCTTCAAAAAAAATGTAGGTATGATTATCTGGAGTTTACTGATGCCAAAGGCGCCAAAACTCGCTACGATACCAAAGTTGGCACAGATAAATGGCCCAAGGTGAGTAATCCCCAGATTCTAAGCAAGAAATTCATATTGATGTCATTCCTATCCCTGATATCTGATCTTAACTTGTTCTTCTGACCTGTTAACACCTACAAAAATCTGGCTGTTTTATTGTTCTGTAGAAAGTGACCTTCAAAACTGGTCCTCGGTTGCAGTTTCTCTTTCACTCTGATAGCAGTAATAATGAGTGGGGCTACAAGTTCTCTGTCACGGCCTATGGATTGCCTGATGTTGACATTTCTTGGGTCCTGGATTTGCATCTTCTTGTGGCCAAGCTAATGGGGCGCCTTGCCTCACAGAGTATGGTGTTAAAATCTTCACAGGGTGAGTCATTAATAGTTAAAACTTCTTCATTTTCAAATTCTTGATGTTTTTATAGATGGGAGATGGATGTGATCTGAGACAGCCGAAAACTATTGCTGACTTGCAATTTTTATTTTCAAGGTTTATTTTTAAAATGCCTGTACATTTAGGAGACAAGGGAAGAAAAGCTAAGCAATGTGCTTTAAAACAAACATCAGAGCTGAATTTGTTGTTTGTCTAAATTTGTTTAAAACTTCTGTGTTTCCATATCCCACCCACTTATTTATTCTCAAAGGATTATCTTGTCTGAAGTGATGTGCATCCCTCTCTCCCTCCCTCTCCATTCCCCCCTCTCCCTCCCTCCCTCACTGAGTTGTAAGCCTTGCTGGGGGACACTTCATCCTGACAAAAAAGGAACAAATAATAATTTTGCTAGAAAGTGGATTAGAATAGGGATATCTATCCTCTGATGCTTTATTTTTCCTTAGCCACTGTAGTTCCCCAAAGAAGTATTGGTCTGACATGAAATCCAAGATCCAACAAAAAGAGCACCATAACTGATGTCTGTACAGATTCTCAGTCATCCAGGTCGTGATTGTCCCAAAGGTGCTTTTTCAGGAGGCAACTGGACTTTCTTGTTTTTTCTTTTGAAGATGTTTTCTCATCCAGAAAGCTTCTTTAGCTCTGACAGGATAGTGGAGAAACAAGAATGAGCCAGCAGTGTGCAGCAGCTGCCAAAAAAGCCAACACAGTTCTGGGCTGCATAAACAGAGGGATAGAATCAAGACCATGTGAAGTGTTAATACCACTTTATAATGCCGTGGTAAGGCCACATTTGGAATATTGCATCCAGTTTTGGTCGCCACGATGTAAAAAAGATGTTGAGACTCTAGAAAGAGTGCAGAGAAGAGCAACAAAGATAATTAGGGGACTGGAGGCTAAAACATATGAAGAACGGTTGCAGGAACTCGGTATGTCTAGTTTAATGAAAAGAAGGACTAGGGGAGACATGATAGCAGTGTTCCAATATCTCAGGGGTTGCCACAAAGAAGGGGGAGTCAAGCTATTCTCCAAAGCACCTGAGGGTAGAACAAGAAGCAATGGGTGGAAACTAATCAAGGAGAGAAGCAACTTAGAACTAAGGAGAAATTTCCTGACAGTTAGAATAATCAGTGGAACAGCTTGCCTCTAGAAGTTATGAATGCTCCAACTCTGGAAATTTTTAAGAAAATGTTGGATAACCATTTGTCTGAAATGGTGTAGGGTTTCCTGCCTGGGCAGGGGGTTGGACTAGACCTCCAAGGTCCCTTCCAACTCTGTTGTTGTTGTTGTTGTTGTTGTGATTATGATGATGGTGATGATGATGATGTCCAGTTACCTCCTGAAAAAGCACCTTTGGGACAACCATGACTTGGGTGACTAGGAATCTCTACAGATGTTTTAGCTATACAATTTGGGATGAACACCCTTTGAATGGTGTGGGAGCAGGAATGGATTTCCAGAGGAAAAAAATTGCAGACTACAGGAACCAGGAGCACTACTCAGGTGACCCTGAGGACATAGATAAACCTCCAAGTGCTTCAACAACCCTCTAGAAGGATGCAAATTACCAGCTGCCTGCAAGGAATATAAATCCTTCCATTCCCCACTATCCTGTCAGAGCTGAAGAAGCTTCTTGGATGAGAAGCGAAATGTCTTCAAAAGAAAAAACAAGAAAGTTCAGTTGCCTCCTGAAAAAGCACCTTTGGGAGTATAACCTATGGCAACACTGAATGCATATATTGAGCGTCTCAGAAGGAATGGGAGCAAGGATGCAAAGAGTGCCAATTTCTAACATTTTATATGTATTGGCTGGCTTTTATAGTGAATTTACTTTTCGTTTTCTACTTTATAGAGATCTTTATAAATATAGATTACAAACTGTGATCTTAAAATATATTAAATTTGATAAAGCCTCTGCTATTCTAACTTAGTGTTTATTCTCCTCAGGAGTAGGAAGTGAAATAGAATTGTCTCCTACAGAAGCAACAGCTGTTCTTAACTCTCCTTTATGGAAACCTGTCTTCAGGCATCGGATGCGTTCTGAGCAAACGCCAGTAGACAGAAAACAAAGCCAAACTCAACAGGAAAATAAAAAGGTATTAAGGTTGGAGGCTTACACTTAGTAACACCAATTCAGAGAGCCTTTTGATCATTTCCCCCCCCCTTCTTTTCTGACAACTGTTATATAATTCAGGGCCTGGAATGCTGTGCCACAATTTACCACATTTTGTATCAGAAACAAGTGATCAAGAGTTTGAATTAAAAGATGCTTAATATTTGTCTGAGAGCAGCTGTAATTAGGCTAGATTTCATTTGTGGCAGTAGGAGGAATCTCCTTTTTTTCTACCCTATTTTAGAATTTCTTCAGAGTTCTTGTTCAGTTGTCATTTAATCTTTGTTTTTGTGAATATTCTTTTACTTCCTTGCCTGGAATACTTAGGCTAATACAGTATTTATTTATTATTTATTTATTATTTAAATTTGTATACCGCCCTTCTCCCGAAGGACTCAGGGCGGTTCACAGCCAAGTAAAATGCACAATACATACAATTAAAATACTAATAAAAAACTTATTTAAATTGGCCATAATTAAAATTTGGAAGTAAAACCCATTTAAAAACCCATAACTTAAAAAACTAACCCAGTCCAGCGCAGATAAATAAGTAAGTTTTGAGCTCGCGGCGAAAGGTTCGGAGGCCCGGAAGTTGACGAAGTCCGGGGGGGAGCTCGTCCCAGAGGGCGGGGGCCCCCACAGAGAAGGCCCGTCCCCTGGGTGTCGCCAGACGACATTGTCGCGCCGACGGCACCCTGAGGAGTCCCTCTCTGTGAGAGCGCACGGGTCGGTGAGAGGTATTTGGTAGCAGCAGGCGGTCCCGTAAGTAACCCGGCCCTATGCCATGGAGCGCTTTAAAGACGCTCACCAACACCTTGAAGCGCACCCGAAGGCCACAGGTAGCCAGTGCAGCCTGCGCAGGATAGGTGTCACTGGGAGCCACGAGGGCTCCTCTATCACCAGCGCAGCTGCATTCTGACCAACTGCAGCCTCCGGATGCCCTTCAGGGGAGCCCCATGTAGAGAGCATTGCAGTAGTCCAGGCGAGGCGTCACAAGGCGTGGTGACTGTGCACAAGGCATCCCGGTCTAGAAAGGCGAACTGGCGCACCAGGCGAACCTGGTGGAAAGCTCTCCTGGAGACGGCCGTCAAATGATCTTCAAAAGACAGCCGTGCATCCAGGAGAACGCCCAAATTCGCACCCTCTCCATCGGGGCCAATGACTCGCTCCCGACAGTCAGCCGCGGACTCAGCTGACTGTACCGGGATGCCGGCATCCACAGCCACTCCGTCTTGGAGGGATTGAGCTTGGGCCTGTTTCTCCCCATCCAGACCCGTACGGCTTCCAAACACCGGGACAGCACTTGATAGCTTCCTTGGGGGGGCCCGTGGAAAAGTACAGCTGGGTGTCATCAGCGTACAGCTGGTACCTCACACCAAAGCCACTGATGATCTCACCCAGCGGCTTCATATAGATGTTGAACAGAAGGGGCGAGAGAATCGACCCCTGCGGCACCCCACAAGTGAGGCGCCGCGGGGTTGACCTCTGCCCCCCCGTCAACACCGTCTGCGACCGGTCGGAGAGATAGGAGGAGAACCACCGATAAACGGTGCCTCCCACTCCCAACCCCCCCAACCGGCGCAGCAGGATACCATGGTCGATGGTATCAAAAGCCGCTGAGAGGTCTAATAGGACCAGGGCAGAGGAATAACCCCTATCCCTGGCCCTCCAGAGATCATCCACCAACGCGACCAAAGCCGTCTCAGTGCTGTAACCGGGTCGGAAGCCGGACTGGAACGGGTCCAGATAGACAGTTTCCTCCAGGTGCAGGGGAAACTGATATGCCACCATACTCTCTACAACCTTCGCCGGGCGGGTTGGAGACCGGACGATAATTACCTAAAACAGCGGGTCAGGAAGGCTTCTTGAGGAGGGCCTCACCACCGCCTCTTTCAAGGCGGCCGGAAAGACTCCTCCAACAAGGAAGCGCTCGTAATCCCTGGAGCCAGCCTCGTGTCACCTCCTGAGTGGCCAGCACCAGCCAGGAGGGCACGGGTCCAGTAAACACGTGGTGGCATTCAATCTACCCAGCAACCTGTCCATGTCCTCGGGAGTCACAGGGTCAAACTCATCCCAAACAACATCACCAAGACCGCCCTCAGATACCTCGTCTGAATCGCCACAATTTTGGTCCAGACCGTCCCTAAGCTGAACGATTTTATCGTATAGATAACCGTTAAACTCCTCAGCACGTCCCATAGCGGGTCATCCCGCTCCCCTGGTGAAGGAGGCGGGTCACCAAACAGGGCAGCTGGGCGGTTATCTGCCGACGCAATGAGGGAGGAGGCGTAGGAACGCCTCGCTTCCCTCAGTGCCACTAGGTAGGTCCTGGTATAGGATCTAACTAGTGTCCGATCAGCCTCTGAACGGCTGGACCTCCAGGAACTCTCTAGGCGTCTTCAGTAGAGTGCTGAACTATAGATCAAACCAAAGATTTATTCATACAATATCTACTTTTCAAAAATAATTTGAAATTATAGGATTTTTATAAGAAATTGCAAAGCCACAACACAAAGAGTGCTGAGATTTATCGCTCAGGGTTTTATTTCCTTTAATAAATTGTGGCATTGTTACTGATATTTGAATAACCTAGTTAAAATCTTGGCTAGTTTGCTGATTTTTCCTTCTCATGGTAAAGCCAACCATCCACAGACCCCATAACCAGAATATAAGACTGCGGCTTTCTCTTTCTGTCTAATTCTATTTCAGTTAGGGAAGTAAAAAATGGATTTTCGGGATTAATGATCCTGCTTTTTTAATCAGAATAGAATAGAATAGAATAGAATAGAATAGAATAGAATAGAATAGAATAGAATAGAATAGAATAGAATAGAATAGAATAGAATAGAATAGAATAGAATAGAATAGAATTGGAAGGGACCTTGGGGATCTTCTAGTCCAACCCCCTGCTTAGGATCCCTTTTTTTGTTTTTACTTTCTTATTTAAAATTATTTTTAACTGCATCTCAGTTAAGTTTTTATTCAATCTGATTAAAAGTTTTTGTGACATTATTTGTTTTAATGTTCATGTTGCAATTGGATCTTAAAATGCTTACATAATTAATTTTTAGAGGCTTTGAGTTGGGTTGAAGTAGAAGTTAATCTCTTCTGATGTTCTTTTTTAGGCAGTCAACTCAGATGCCAACTGCTGCCATAATTTTCTCCTTGACTTCTCAAAGTCAGATCCTACCCAGGAGTTCTGTGGGCCAAATTCTGAACTTTTCAAGGGACTCTTACAGGCATGTAATAAACAGGCCCCAAAGACCGATATAGTTGCTGGTTCCACTATCGATCAAGCTGTCCAGTCTACATTTGCTGCTTTGGTGTATCTCTCTCCAGATTTGTATGGGAAGCTGCAAAAATATGGTAACTTATACATTAGTGAATATATACTCGTAACAAAGACTGCTGCTCTTATCACTGTGGCATGATGTCTTCTACATGTGCTGGATGATAGTGAACATTCAGAGGTTGTGACAGCTGGAGGATTATGGGAACTGTAGCCTAGCAAATTAACACGTCATCAGGATGGGAAAGTTGTTATTTAAAATTCACCAGCGAAGTACAACTTGCATATTTTTTCAAATATTTGATCTTGACATACATCACTTTATATACAAGGAAAACTTGAAGCATATGCTTCAGGAATCAATAGTGTTACCGGCAGGGAAGGAGTACACAAATTAATTTTTCCTAGGAAGTTTAGTATAGGAAACCATTCTTTTGAACGTTCTCCTGTGAATGTTTTGAGATACGTTCAATTTCCAAGGCACCGTAATGGGGTATCATATTTGATTGGGGTGCATATGCAGGCTTACTTTGTGATTCTTCTACCTCAAAAATGGCAGACCCTTTGTTAGCTTGGATGATTCTAGTCTTCTTAGAAGACAAGAGATGTTGGGTTGTAACATATTCTGGTCCTTCATATAATCAGATGAAAGGGGAAGATATATATTCCTAAAAGTACTGTAAAGTTATAGACCAAGGTGGTTGGGAATTCTGGACATGGTAGAAAGGTCAGTTCACAATTTTCTCCTCAGCAAAGCTTTGCCACCTCTTTAAGAAAGTTCTAGAAAGATTTTGCACCTTGCATGAAGGATGTGCCTTGTTCTTTGACTGATTTAGGCTAAAAGGATCTGTCTTCTTATCTCCATCTTTTTGCCTTGCAGTGAATAGTGGTGGCAAAACTCCTTTAAGTGAAGAATTTGCACAAGTATATTTGCTGGCAGATGGGATCAGAATATGGATGGTAAGATGTCTCCTAAGTGTTATCATATATTCCTCATTTACTAAATGGGTCACAGAGTTTATCTGTTTTTGAGCTGTTCAGAATTGGTCAGAAGTTGCTTAAATGTTTGAGTATTTCTCTTTAATGCTCTGCTTGAGCATTAATCAACTTTTCTTTTATGGGGCAATTCTGCAAAACTCATTTCTCATGGAATTGATCAACATCTGTGCAGATTGTACCCCTAAACAGGTGAGGGCTCACAAATAACCTTTCATTTAAAAATAGCATAAAATCTTGCTACTCGACATCTGAGGTTCCCAACCCCCAGTCCACAGCCTTGTACCAGTCTGCGGCCCATTGGGAACTGGGCCATGCAAGCAGCAGGCAAGCATGTGAATGCACGATGCTCTATTTGTGGAAGTGGTGGGCACTCACAAAACCACCCCCACTGCTGCCGCTTCCATTCCATGGAGCTAGAAAGGTTGAGGACTGCTGCTCTACATGTTAGGGAGCATGTTTAGTGGGTGCTCATCCCCCCAAGTATATTAACTTTCCAGAAGAAGAAGAAATCCACTTAAATGTACCTGAGACAAGCATATGTTTCATACATCAATCGGTTTTCCTGATTTATTTATTTATTTATTTATTTATTTATTTATTTATTTATTTATTTATTTATTTATTTATTTATTTAATCATATTTATATACCGCCCTATCTCCCGAAGGACTCAGGGCGGTTCACAGGCGCTTAAAAACATATAAATACAGAATAAAAACAATTAAAAAACTTATTTTAAAGCCCGTTAATTAAAATATACAAATAAAACCCAATTAAAACCCAGAAATTTAAAATCTAGCTCAGTCCTGCACAATTAAATAAGTATGTTTTAAGCCCGCGGCGGAAGGTCCGAAGGTCCGGAAGCTGACGGAGTCCGGGGGGTAGTTCGTTCCAAAGGGTGGGAGCCCCCACAGAGAAGGCCCTTCCCCTGGGCGTCGCCAAACGACATTGCCTCGCTGACGGCACCCTGAGGAGACCCTCTCTGTGAGAGCGCACGGGTCGGTGAGAGGTATTCGGTAGCAGTAGGCGGTCCCGTAAATAACCCGGCCCAATGCCATGGAGCGCTTTAAAGGTGGTCACCAGAACCTTGAAGCGCACCCGGAAGGCCACAGGTAGCCAGTGCAGTCTGCGCAGGATGGGTGTTATACGGGAGCCACGAGGGGCTCCATCTATCACCCGCGCAGCTGCATTCTGGACTAACTGCAGCCTCCGGATGCCCTTCAAGGGGAGCCCCATGTAGAGAGCATTGCAGTAATCCAGGCGAGACGTCACGAGTGCGTGAGTGACCATGCATAGGACGTGCAAAAGACCCCATAAAAGACCGTGATGAGTTACTGGTATCCTTTCTTGTGCAAGAAATGACATGAAAATTATGTTGTTAACCCATTCATCCAACTAAGGGTCATATACTTCCTGATGCAATCTGACTTCCAAAGACCTGAACTGATAATTTTCAAACTTAGGCCTGCTAGTAGTCCATGGTCTATAAACTGCCCATTCTTAATATTTTTCTAGGATATTTTCTTTAAGTTGTGGACTTACAGTACAATTCCATTGATCTGTTGCTCTCCACTCATTGTGAGGAAATATGTTTATGGAGATGTCATCTGAGAAAGGCAAATGTGAAACTC
Source organism: Ahaetulla prasina (assembly GCF_028640845.1). Classification (NCBI taxonomy): domain Eukaryota; kingdom Metazoa; phylum Chordata; class Lepidosauria; order Squamata; family Colubridae; genus Ahaetulla; species Ahaetulla prasina. Next base: position 23,263,136 of record NC_080539.1, on the reverse strand, counting down.
ATTCTTTTTTAAACTCTCTTTTCTGCAGCTGGAAATGAAGCAGAAGTTCCTTATGGGCCAGAGAAGTAATGGGGAGGAGCAACAGACTAGTGAGATGAGCGAGGTAAACCCAGAATGTCTTGGTAAGTCTCTTTTTGCACGTGCTTCTTTTTGCAATTCTATTAGTTATTAATAATATGTCCATTTTCCAAAGAACTTCTTGAAGAACATTTATTTTTCTCACAAAAAGTCCAAAAGGGGCTTCATTATCAACTTACCACGCTCTTTTAAAATACAATCAGATAACTCTTCATTCTGTATTTGGCGTCTTTGCTATAAACCCATCTCTAAATCTTCAGCTGTCCTTATTAATCAGCAAAAATCCAGTAAAAATTAGCCAAAAACATTCACAGATATTTCTATATATTATAATTGCAGAAATAACAAAATTCACCAAAGAGAAATACTTATCTGTATCTGTAGAAAGTCTCACAAATTATAATCCAAAAATTGCATTAGAAATGAGAAAAGTAGGTTCTAGTGTCCATATATTGGGGTGTGAACTTGAGGGAAGACCCTGTCTCCCTATTGCTCACTTTACCAGCTGATTGAGGAAACTTCAATTGACTAGCTTTTCTGCCTCTCGGTAGTCCCAAGGTCTTGTTGCCCACTGGGGTTGTGTTTGAATTACACCAAGCAAGCTCACCATCAGTTTCGCATTGCCTGGATTGACAAAATAGTGCACTGATATGCTTGAGGCCAACTCCGAAATTTGCAGAATTCGCCCAAGGCATTATTCTAATAGCTACTTTAATGTGTGTGAAATTTGTATTGCTTTTTTTATAGTCTGCATCAATCATTCATTCATTCATTCATTTATTCATCCATTCATTTCTTTCATTCACTGGAAATGCTGTATTCCAAAGGTGGGTGTTCCAGTTTTCTAAACAAAAATCGCAAGAATGCTCTGAGATTCTGGCGTGCAGACTGTTGCTTATGTTATTCTTACAAAACATACATTGCCTTCCATTGTAGCCCAGCAGTGTATCCAGAAAAGTCTTCTGTTGCTGAATTTTTTGCCTATACGGGGCAAGACTGAAGGTCTTAACTCTGATCACCTGGAGGACCACGGGCAAGGCCTGAATGGTAAACGCCATAGGACAAGTTCTATAATAGAAGCAGATTTCCAAGCCTCACATCCATCACCTGCTTGTGAAGCAACTGGTTTTCCTTTCCCAGAGGGAGGTCAGAACTCTGAACCTAAGAAAAAGCAAGGACCTGATTCCCCACAGAGGGAACTGGCTTCAGCATCCCAAAATAGTTCCCTGGAAAAAAATTCAGAGCCAGAAGAAACTTTGTCCCCCCCTTCTACCCCGACCCGCAAGCCTCCATTCAGCCGTGGACGGCTAAGACTCCTCTCCTTCCGTTCAATGGAAGACTCTAAACCTGCACCCAGCATAAAGGAAAAATATCCCATCTTGAAAGACATCTTGGATTTCATTAAAGATCGGTTTCTTTCTCATGAAAGGTGAGCCAAATTGTACCCTGGATGCAAATCTGTGCATAGGGCTGATCGTATTTTCTGCTTTAGAGTTCCAGGAGTGGATATGTTGTTTAACCCTATAAGTTATAGTCAAGAAAGAATTCAAACTATAGCAAGCAAACCCCCGATATTAAACAGGGAGGGAGCAAAGGAAAAGAAAGATATTTTCATTGTTATTTCAGTACTCAAACATAGTAAAATAATCCCTGTTTTAGTAAAGAAAATATTTTTTTGTTTATAGTTCTAGAGCAGATATCAAGTGGATTACTCTGTAGAAGAGAAATGTAGGGAATTAACTTTGAAAGTTCAGCAACAGCCCCAATTAATGACAGAATAAAGCAAATAAGGAGTTTAAAGGCAACAGAAATAGCATTTTCCATTGATTCCTTCAGTTGGTGTTGATTTTTGAAGTATGGCAAACAAACTGAAAGCTATGTGTCCAACAGTCCAAGTGTAAGAGCGTCGTTGTGAAAACGATAGTGGTTCTAACTACCTCCTCAGGACTTGGGACTTGACTAAATAGTGGAAGGCAACCATTCAGTTGTTCCAAGATCCAGAATAAGCAATTTATGCCATGCTGTCCTGTACTAATTTGGAAGAAAGATGCCTGTTTAATCTGAAATTTAATCCACAACTTGAAGGAAGACTCATGTAGCTTTTTCCATACCAAGATTCTGTAAATTCTGAATTATGTTCCACGCATTCAACATCTAATTATGACGGTGCTGATGGTATTCTGTCATCACATTTGGATATGTGTGTGTGTTTTATCCACAGTGTCCTGAAAATCCTTGCTTTGAGGAAAGCTCAAGCCAAAAATATTTTGGAAGTGCTGAAGATGATCCTCCAGTGCCTAAAATCCCTCAGCCAACCTCACTGTTTTGTTCCACCTTGCATAATTTTCCTGCTGGAACTTTTAGCTTGCCAGAAAGACTTCACAAAGTAAGACATGGTGAAAACCATTCCCCTGACATTCAATCAACTTAGACCATATATAATTGGACTAGTGTGCTTTGGAATGTCCACTTGTCCATGGAATGTCCTACCCCCATATCCCATATATGTATGTATGTATGTAATGTAGGTATCACCCAGTGAAGGGCTTATGATGTAGTTCACCAGCCAGCTTTATTTTGTTTTGTTTTTTGTTTCTTTCCAGCTATTTTGGACACTTAGAAGGGTGTGGGGCTGAATTACACCGAGAAATACGGGAATCCTTCTACCAGCTGCTTCACTTCTTGGTCAATGCTTTGAAAGGATTTAAAAACTACAGTGACAAGTATGAGTGTTATTCATAAAGCATGCTAAATTACTCTTTAATCTTATTGCTTATCTTGGTAATTGATCTTGGTAGCTATTGGTCCTTCTATGATGGAGAGTTTATAAACTCTTTATTTGCTCATTTTGTATACACACACACACACACACACACACACATATATATACCGTATATACTCGAGTATAAGCCGAGTTTTTCAGCACGTTTTTTGTGCTGAAAAGCGCCCCCTCGGCTTATACTCGAGTCTACGTCTCGATGTACTTCGGGAACCCCGCACAGGAGACGCCAAAGAGGCGGCGAGATCGTCCGGCGGGATTTGCCCAAGGCTGAGCAGTTCGCCGCGCGGACCCGAGCCAAGCCGGTCCCAGTCAGCGAGCGGTGGCGGGCGGCGCTCGGCATGTCGAAACCCTCCTCCCTCAGCCGAGAGGCTGGCGGCTCCCCGCCCGCGCGCGGACCGAGCCAAGCGGTCCCAGTCCAGCGAGCGGTGGCGACATGCGGCGCCGCTCCGCTTTCACCGTTCGGCTGGACTGGGACCGGCTTGGCTCGGTCCGCACGCGGGCGAGCCGCCAGCCTTCTCGGCTGAGGGAGGAGGTTTCCGACATGCCGAGCGCCGCTCCGCTTTCACCGCTCGGCTGGACTGGGACCGCTTGGCTCGGTCCGCAGTAACTCCGCCAGGCTGTGCGCGAGAAACCATTTAAAAGCCCAGCTTCTGAAGCACGGAGGAGAAGAAAGAAAGCCCTGGCGGTGCAGTGAGAGGCGGGCGGGGAGCCGCCAGCCTTCTCGGCTGAGGAGGAGGTTTCCCGACATGCCGGCGCCGCTCGCTTTCACCGTTCGGCTGGACTGGGACCGGCAGCTCGGGTCCGCGGTAACTCCCGCCAGGCTGTGCCGCGAGGAAACCATTTAAAAGCCCAGCTTCTGAAGCACGGAGGGAGAAGAAAGAAAGCCCTGGCGGTGCAGTGAGAGGGCGGGCGGGGGACCCGCCAGCCTTCTCGGCCGACGCTTTCACCGTTCGGCTGGACTGGAACCGGCTTGGCTCGGGTCCGCGCGGCGGGGCGGGGGAGCCGCCAGCCTTCTCGGCTGAGGGAGGAGGTTTCCCGACATGCCGGCGTCGGCCGAGAAGGCTGGCGGCTCCCCGCCCGCCTCTCACTGCACCGCCAGGGCTTTCTTTCTTCTCCTCCGTGCTTCAGAAGCTGGGCTTAAATGGTTTCTCGCTGCACAGCCTGGCGGAGTTACTGCGACCCGAGCCAAGCCGGTCCCAGTCCAGCCGAACGGTGAAAGCGCCGGCCGAGAAGGCTGGCGGCTCCCCGCCCGCCTCTCACTGCACCGCCAGGGCTTTCTTTCTTCTCCTCCGCTTCAGAAGCTGGGCTTTTAAATGGTTTCTCGCTGCAGGCGGGAAGAAGATGCTCGGTAGCAGCAGCGGCGGAGGCAACCACCACGTCAGGAGGCTTTCAAGAAGGCGGCGTCCGAGGGGAGCAAGGCCATGATGCAGAAGGAGAACTCTACAATATATAATGCTCCCCACTCCCAACCCTTGAGGGCAAGCCAGAAAGATACCAAGATTGATGATAGTAGGAGCCATCCAATTAGAAAAAAAGATACAAGTGAATGGTTGAATAGCCTAATATCAGTTTTCTTCTGAATACTGGAATAGCCTAATATCAGTTTTCTTCTGAATTTACATTAGATAACATTCAACTTATAGAGCCATCTAATTGATTTGCTCAAATAATAGAAGTTAAAAAATATCCCTGTGCTTTGCCATCTGAATTACTTATACAAATAACTCATGATGGCAAACGTATCCAGCAGACATTTTCCTCCCTACAACCACCACACTCTGAGGCGAATATGGCTGAAGGAGTATGATTAGCCCAAGGTCAGAACTCATGGTCTCTGGCTTTCTAGCATGGTACCCTTTAGACCAAACCGACTATTTTTATTATATCTCGTAGGAATTATGCCTGGTAGGTAGGTACAAAGTCTAAATTACTTACAAGACATAAAGTACATTGCATTGGGAGACATTTGTTTGTATCTGAAAGCTTTCAAAACTACTGAAGAAGTTGCCACCAAACTCTATTTTACTATGACAAAAGGTGAAATCTATTTATAATACAGCAGGTGAGTATATTAACTGTATTTAATTAATAGAAGCCTCTTCCTACTTTTGGAAGGCAGCTGCAAGCATTATCCAAACAAACAAGATTTAAGTATCAAGTATAAAAATAAATATTCAAATAAATATTCATGTTATTTTACTTGGCTCTATCTTTATTTTTTACATTGACCAGTAGCTGCCTCATTTCCCACCCTAGGCTTATACTCGAGTCAATAGTTTTTCCCAGTTTTTTGTGGTAAAATTAGGTACCTCGGCTTATATTCGGGTCGGCTTATACTCGAGTATATACGGTATACTTTTCTAAAACTTTTTGAGATTCTTATTATTTTATATGGATTTTTATTCAACTTTTTAAAATATTGTATCTAATTATTAGCCTCTCAGAGCTATCAGGAATGAATACTCCAAAAATATTTTAAATAAATAGTTGCCATGTATTGTTTGTAGTGGCTTAGAAGAAAGGGATCAGTTTTTCTGATATTTTTTTATTGCTGTATTCAGATATTGCTAGGTTGAATACTATTTTCTCTGGGAAGTTGTGTTTTTTTTTTTAGGCTGCTGTAAGACTGTTGATTCACAGGGCCAGACATGTATCTTTTGATTATATTATTCATAGAAACTATTATTCCAATCAGTGAGTTATTTAAAAATCAGCTGGACTGTCTTGGTCTATCAAATTAAACTTTCTCCTAGAAAGAGAGTTTCTAAAAATGCAATGTCCATTTTAGAAACCTGCATTGCAAGTATAACAGCAGGTCTTAATTAAGCAGAATTTGGTTTTCCCACAATTCAGTTAATAGATCGGATCAGTTTCTATACTATATAAAGCTGATGTAATGTTATATTTAGGGATTATATTGGATATATTTAGTGATATATAGTATTTAGCTAAGAACTACACAGACTGATAGAGTTAAGCAAGGCTCTTTCTGAAGAAATTTTAAATAAGCTATTAAACTACAACCAAACCAAGGCTTCATTTCTGGTACATTTCAGGCAGACAAAGCTGTAGTGGTTCATCTTCATGTCGCTTTAAATTTGACTAATCAAGCCTTAGGCAGACTGAGTGGCTATGGTCAATATAAGTATGTAAAAAATTGCTGACTTCCATGCGGTGGCGTCTTTTTTGTTTCTTTGTGGGCTTTCAATTTATTCTAAGAAATTTATCAATATGTGGAGTAAGATTCAGGGATGTTTTACTGTTAATAGCCATTAGGTGATATTTCATTTTTTGTATACCTTACCAGTGGTGAAATTCAAATTTTTTTACTACCGGTTCTGTGGATATGGTGTGGCTTGGTGGGCATGGCAGGGGAAGGATATTGCAAAATCCCCATTCCCACCCCACTCTGGGGCCAGCCAGAGGTAGTATTTGCCGGTTCTCTGAACTACTCAAAATTTCCGCTACCGGTTCTCCAGAACCTGTCAGAACCTGCTGGATTTCACCCCTGATCCTTATTGATATAACTGAGTACAACTGTTCCACTAATGGAGATGGTGAGCTATCATTACTTGGTGTAGGAAGAATGAAAGCTATATTTTGCAAGCAACTAGATGACACTAAATGGGAAGAGTCTGAGTCAACCAAATAATAAACGCTGTCCTGTTGGATCAGTAAAAGAGCCCCATTTTCTTACATCTGGATTGTTCTAAAAACAGAATGGTTTTCATGCTGTTCACCTGCCAGCTTCTGGCTGTTCCTGTGTTTCAAAATTTAGGTTCTTCTCATTGATGAATGTGTCTAATTGCAGTGTAAAGGCCATTTTAGTTGGCATCTATTATACAATCTTCCTGGTAGCTAAATTATACATTATATGAGGATGTCTTGAACATAACAGCACTCAATTTCAATGGATTATTATTTGTTTAGATCATTACTGCCTGCCTTGTCCTGTGTGCAGACATGTCTCCTTCACTTTTTGGATATGGGCTGGGAAGCAAACGATCTTTCCTTCTTCATTGATATTCAGCTACCACGTCTCCTCCTCACCATGTCACAAGAAAATATAAGTACGCATGACAAGATAATTTGGTAAGTCAGGAAAACATGTAATATTAGAAAGAGAAGCCAGGGAAATAATTTCAAAATATGTTCTGCACATGACATTTTCCATAGTCACTTTAAAGACTCATTAAAATGGAATAAATCTTTAAATGACTATATATATATATATATATATATATATATTTGTTTTCTGAGGTTTTCGCGGGTGTTTGTATGTAGGTCTTTGGTTATTTGGGTTTTCTCCCGCGTAAAATTGGAAGTGTCTTGGCGATGTTTCGACGAAGTCTCATTCGTCATCTTCAGGCTTCAGCTTCGTGCTTCTGGGAGCAATGTGTGATCACAGCTGTTTCTTCCTTTTAACTGCTAGTGGGGGTTTGAACTGATTGGGTGGGAGCTTGGCTGTGCTCTGATTGGATGGTTTTTTTTTTGTGCTCTGATTGGCTGGGGGTGTGTCCTGTTTGGGTGGGGGCTTGGTTGTGCTCAATTTAGTCTGTGTTGCAGGGGGATTTGAGCTGGTGAGCTGCAGTGCTGTTGTTTGGTTTCGTGGTCGTGCTACATCTTCATAGTGGGTGTCCGTCTGCTGCATGTACGGATTGGAGGGGTTTGAAATGGCTAATGTTGCAGCTACGGTCTGGCTTCTGGTCCTTGGTCGTGCTTCATGATCAGTGTGGGTTTGGGTCTGCTTTCTGGGTGGATGTGCGGTGGTGACATCCTGTGTGGACCTCGTGAGCACGAAGCAAAAGCCTGAAGATGACGAATGAGATTTCGTCGAAACGTCGCCAAGACACTTCCAATTTTACACGGGAGAAAGCCCGAACAACCAAAGACCTACATACAAACACCCATGAAAACCTCAGAAAACAAATATATATATATATATATATATATGTATGTATGTATGTATATAACATGCTAATATCGTAAAAATTATGACTTCACTATTAGTCACTTTCTGCAAAGGGGGAATAGAATTATAGTCTTTGGTTTGGTTTGGTTTGGTTTGGTTTGGTTTGGTTTTGTTATCTAGAACAGGGGTCTCCAACCTTGGCAACTTTAAGCCTGGTGGACTTCAACTCCCAGAATACCCCAGCCAGCAAAGCTGGCTGAGGAATTCTAGCACTTGAAATCAACAAGTCTTAAAGTTGCCAAGGTTGGAGACCCCTGATCTAGAATAATGTAGTCATTGCTTAAAGCTAGATTGAGACTTGTCTGCAACTGCACTCAGGCTTCAATGCATACCTACATTGCAAAGGTGTTGATGGGTGTGCATAAATTGCAGATAGTTGCAGATGAGTTGACGTGCACACCTCCCAAATCTCAACTACACGTTGTGCTAAGATTTGCGCTATGTATGGTGATTGATTAATAAGGCTGTTTTCTGTGCTTTGTTGTTTGAGTGCCCCCCCAGCCAAATGGTTAACATTAGCAAATGTATAAATGTGATAGCTATGCAACCATCTCTGAACAACAAACATATACATTCCCTCGTGCAATGACGCAGAAGCAAGAAGTAAGTAAGGATTGTAAGTGATCATGATTTATCTTAGTGCGTCAGGGGAGGCCTTGGGTGGCCTGTTCCAGCACTAAGTCTTCCCCACCCTGAGATACCTCGTATGCATTTAACAACCTGTGCATTCAATTAGCAAATGCATTGGGTAAAGCACGTTCATTTAACGTGATCCAATTAATGAATCCTTGGGTCACAGATGTAATTGGCAGGCTATATTACATTCATAACTGGAGGATTACCTGTACATGCTTTTGAACAGCTGGATTGGCAGGAGTTTAGCGGCAAGTGATGGGAGCTCACTGCATCATGTGGTGGTAGGACTTGAACCTCCAGAATATAGACCTTCTCCGGTGTCTTTTAAGCCACTGAGCCACTGCGCCTCTTCTAATTAGATACAGGATGCTGCAATTATAGTGCTGCTGATAAAATTTTATTATACATTTTTATTAAAGGTGAAGCAATAATTGTCAAGCAGGTAAACTCATTCTTCTGGGTATTTAGATTTTCTATTGATATTGTCTTGGAGGTATTTCATCTTTTGTGAGAGAGAAGATGTAAAGCATATTTTAAGATGACATTTCTGTCTTTCACATGTTAAAGCTGTACATCATTTTTTAAAAATCTTTCTTTGCAACTGGATTTCCTGCTGTTGTATTGTACTTTGACTACTGTATATTTCCTGCCCAAAGGTCATGCTGGCTAAATTTGCTAAAGGCTAAGATCATTACATTTCGAAAGCAGCAACATAAGAAACAGTGATTAGCAAACCAGAAATTGCAGCTTTTTCTGTTTTAGTTTTGTTTATGCAAATTTGTTGGAGATGGTCTTTCTGGCTTTGTCATTGTTCTAAATGAATTTTAATGTAATGCTTTGTTCTCAGTCCGTGCAACAAAGAAGAAGAACTTGCTGACTACAAGCAAAACTCAGAGTGGATGGACGAATGCCAGGAAGGAGTTTTTGAAACCTGGTGTGACAAGATAAGCCAAGCAGATCCTGATAAGCAGAGAAAGGTCATAAGGATAAAAATGTTAACATGGTGTTGTTGTTTTTTTCAGATAGAGATTTTAAAACAGAGTGATGTACTGTAGCTTACATATGTTAAATGTTTTTGGACAGCAGTAGGACTGGAAGTGTCTGTTCAGGGATCTCTGAACAGATAGTCCTTGACTTATGTCTGTAATAGCCTGGCAATTAGAGTCGTAAATTGTGATAGTCATAAAGCAAATCATCATGTGATCAACTTTATCATCTTTTCTTCTTTCTTTCTTTCTTTCTTTCTTTCTTTCTTTCTTTCTTTCTTTCTTTCTTTCTTTCTTTCTTTCTTTCTTTTTTTTGCTCTGGGCTATTTTTTGCTGGAAACCAAAAGTAAATGCCAGTTTATGGTAGAAACAGTTTATGGCAGAAATTGCAGTTCTGTCAGAAACATAAATCGTGGTTGTGTGACTGCAGGAGGCTATACAGACCTGCTGCCAGGTGCTCAAAGCGCAGTCACATTACCACAGAGGAGGATAGCAGTCTGAACTTAGAAACCAGGTTATACATTTTTGGAGGAGGATCTGTTATAGCTTCAGATGGTCGCTAAGCAACCCATCATATGTCGAGGACTACCTGTACGGCTTTGGGAACCCTTTGTATCCAGGCCTCAATTGAGCTTCAGAGAGATTAGATATGCTATTACATAATTTTTTATAAACAAAACCAGAATATAATATGCATTTCTTCCCTTTGAAATTCAAAGCAATTCTGTCAGTGAAATTACTTTCAGGTTTTGGAAGATGCCGTCCTTCTTGGATTCTCATTTGCATCTGATTGCTCCTGTGCTTTTCTCCAGTGTTCACTAGGTGGGAAGATGACACAACTCCCCCACTATCTCTGGCCATTATGTTATTTATTGTTCATCAGCGTTTTATCACTTATTTCTTTCTAGATGCACATGTTCATTGCCCGCTACTGTGACCTGTTACATGTGGATATATCATGCGATGGGTGTGATGAGATTGCACCGTGGCATCGTTACCGCTGTTTGCAATGCAATGATATGGATCTGTGTAAAACATGCTTTCTGGGTAAGGTAGATTGATGGAAACTGTATCATAGGCTTGATTTCCCATAATGGAACAGTAGTTTAACTTTCACTGTTACACGCAGAGTCAGTTTGAGGGGGGACATGTGGGTGTATACACGCACTCATAGACGCACATATATTCACAAAGTAGCTCCACAATTTAATAAAGGGTGGAAGCGTATTTGTTGAAACCAAATGTCTATGTCCGTTAAGTCTAAGTGGGCTTTTTTGAATTTCTGTAGCAGTACTGACAGATGTGATGTCATAGGCATTGCCTTGAAAAAATGGGGAAAAAATTAAATAGAACTATTCAATAATACAATGGAATCTAATGCCAATTATAACTTAGTTTCTTAATTATGACTTAGTTTCATGGCCAATTCTTTATGATTCTGTGAAATAGACTTAAAACAATCTACTGGTTTCTTAACTTGTTCATTTCTCAGGAGTAATTGGAGTAGAATAAATTTATCAGCTTCTTGTGGAATAACATTCATACAGCAAGCAAAGCAGTTATTTTGTGGCGCAGTTTCTTAGCTTCTTCAGTTGGAGAAAAATAGGCAGCAGGGCAGTGCATTTGCTGGCTCCCAGTTACATGACAACTTTGGATGTGGGGCTTTGAGGCTTTAGACCAGTGTTTTCCAAACGTTGCAACTTTTAAGATGTTTCAAGTCCCAGAATTCCCCAGCCACCAGTGCAGAATGACTTGCAGGACAACAATGTGAATGATGGAATGATGTGTTTTGCATTTGCCTTCTAAAAGGAGGAGTGAGACCTGAAGGTCACGAGGCCAGTCATGACATGATTAACATGGAGTATGCTTGCAATCACTGCCAAGGTATTATTGTTGGCCAGCGCATTAACTGCAATGTGTGTGAAGATTTTGACCTTTGCTATGGATGCTACTCTGCAAAGAAGTACTCTGACAGGTACTGGCCCATCAGCGGCTACTAAATGCCAGCCTATCACTTGGTCACATTCTCTATGTATTTACACTGTCTTTGCTATATGAAGAAAGATGATTGGGGGAGGATGAAAGGAACAAAAGGGGATAATTGAAAAGATTTAATTTCTTAGAAAACCACTTTGGTTATTCCATTTCTACTATGCTTAACTATCTTTCCCCCATAAGCAAAGGTTTTCTATATTGATAGTTGTCAACTTATGACACAGTGGAGCTTGTCCATCAAGGTTGTAACTTGTAATGGTCATAAAAGGTATTGGTCACACGCCAAACCGAATTTTATAACTTTTTTTGCTATGGTCAATAAATCGACAAGCAAATTTCAGTTTTTGGCAAAACCACTGATCACAGGATCAATGCCATAAAGGTAGCTTGATTACCAAGTGCCTGAAGTCCAGTCACATGACAGTGGGCCATTGAACTACCTGTACTGCAGTGTTGTGTTTTCCCATCTTTACAGAATTGAAGATCTATCGATTCATCTTTGCTTCCAGTATATCCTGATCTTATCTGTATAATTTTCTTCCATTTTTACTATAGTCTTTGACATTGTTCACAGTATTTGGTATACATCAAGAATCTAGTATCTATCAAATCATTGATTTTGAACTGGGTGGTACAGACTGGGTGGTAGCTGATGCCTTGCCATAAAGTGGGTCACATGATTGAGCCATCTTATTTTTCATTCTTCACTATGGCAGACAGTAGCTTTCAAATATCTCTGAACAGAGTGCAGGAAAAATAATAGAATGGAATAACAGAGTTGGAAGGGGTCTTCTAGTCCAACCCCCTGCTTAGGCAGGAAACCTTATAGCATTTCAGACAAATGGTCATCCAATCTCTTCTTAAAAACTTCCAGTGTTGGAGCATTCACAACTTCTGGAGGCAAAAGTATTGTTTTTGTTAATGATCATATCAACCAGCTTTTATAACAAAGACTCTTTTGTCGTTTTAGCCACCTGCCTACCCATAGCATCACTGTGTATCCAATGGTGACCTTTAGGATCAGTGACTGCCATAGGCTCATCCAGCCTTATCTTCACAACTATTCCTGGCTCCTTTTTTCTGCCCTGGCTCTCTACAGCGCTGACTTAACTTGTGGCAAACAAGCAGACGGGGAAGAACTCAGTGCAGAAATCATCGCTCATGCCAAAACCCTACAGCAAGAATGTATTCAGTTGATTGGAGATTGCCTGATGAAAGTGCAGCATGGCAAAGGTGAGTTGAGATATTGTAACAGTCTGTGGGAATATCCTTGAGAAACAGGAGGAGGAAGAATTGCAGCCAAGGCAAAAAGTAAGAGATGAGACGTCTCACCCCCACAAAAGGAATAGGGGAAAGGTGTGGAAGGTATCTCAGAAGGGACCCTTCCTAGTTGCCTGGAAAATAAAAAAAATGGGGGGAATGACTCGCTTTCAGTCTTGCACGATTCTGTTACTGTAACCTTACAATAAAGGCAAGGTTAGAACTCACGGTTTCCAACCTTGAAAGGCTGACAGACATGGTGGCTATTTGATTCCAAGATACTTAACGTTCTGTCCTGGCACAGCTTTGGTAGATATAAGAATCCACAGATGAAGGATATTTGTCTACCAAAAATATGTTCGTCACATCTCTTCCAGCATTCCAGATCAACATTATCGGAACCGACTCCCTCCTGAATAGTCTTTGTAGTGTGTACAGTTGATTCTTTAAGCTGTTTCTCTTAAACTTAGTCATATAAAAATATTAGGAATTAGGGATTTATACTCTCCACATAGGTAACTTTCAAATTACCCCAGAATGGTAGATTAATGAACATGTTGCATGCTGAGGTTTCTCTGTTGAACAAAGGGGAGCTCATCTTTTCCCTTGTATGAACAAAGATGTTTTGACTATTCTTGCCATTACTGTGGTATTTGTAACTCTTGGATGCTTGTCTCGCTTCAAGAAATGTTCAGTTGCTGCTATTGATGGTTGACTTCGTTACCACCATTTCTGATGTGAAAATTCTCTTTGTAGTAAGTTCATTTTTTCCAAACTTGCAACAAGAATTCATCAAGAAAATTCAGGATCATCTCACTGATGGTCCAAATATCATGAGCAATATTTAATGCTACTGAGAAATAAGCAGGACGAGGAGGGCCATATTCTCACCTACCATCCACATTTTGTGCAGCCCATCTACAACAGTAAGCAATGCTGTTTGTGACCCAGGTCCAGGCTTCAGGTCATGCCTGAAAGAGAACTAGACAATCCACCTCAACCCAGATCCTCAATCCACCTCAACCCAGTAACTCTAGATGAGGTAGAAGTTGTCCAGAATGGCTGGATAAAGGAACTTCCACTTTGAGGAAGATATGTCACTCCCTCTCTCACATTACAATTTCCTGTCAGCTTGAACAGAACAGAACAGAGTAGACACACTTTTGAAGATCACTTGACGGCCGTCTCCAGGAGAGCTTTTTTTGCGCCAGTTGCGCCCCTTTCTAGACCGGGATGCCCTGTGCACGGTCACTCACGCCCTCGTGACGTCTCGCCTGGATTACTGCAATGCTCTCTACATGGGGCTCCCCTTGAAGGGCATCCGGAGGCTTCAGTTAGTCCAGAATGCAGCTGCGCGGGTGATAGAGGGAGCCCCTCGTGGCCCCCGTGTGACACCTATCCTGCGCAGACTGCACTGGCTGCCTGTGGCCTTCCGGGTGCGCTTCAAGGTTTTGGTGAACATCTTCAAAGCGCTCCATGGCATAGGGCCGGGTTACTTACGGGACCGCCTACTGCTACCGGATACCTCTCACCGACCCGTGCGCTCTCACAGAGAGGGACTCCTCAGGGTGCCGTCAGCGAGACAGTGTCGTCTGGCGACACCCAGGGGAAGGGCCTTCTCAGTGGGGGCTCCCACCCTCTGGAACGAACTCCCCCCAGGACTTCGTCAACTTCCGGACCTCCGAACCTTCCGTCGCGAGCTTAAAACACATTTATTCATCTGCGCAGGACTGGATTAATTTTTACATTCGTGGGTTTTTAAGGGGTTTTAAATGGGTTTTTAATGGGTTTTTAATGGGTTTTATTATTTGCTAAATTTTAATTGCGGCCAAATTGAATAAGTTTTTTAGTGGTATTTTAATAGTATTTATTTTGTAATAGTACTGTTTATTTTATCTGGCTGTAAACCGCCCTGAGTCCTTCGGGAGAAGGGCGGTATAAAAATTTAAATAATAAATAAATAAATAAATAAACACACAAGAAGGATTAAGGATTGAGTAGATATGTGGTGGAACCAATTCCATGATGTATCCTGTTTTTCCGAAATTCATTGATTGGGGTGAAACCTGAATTCAGACTGTTTTTAACTTGCCTTGAACAGTTTTCTTTCTTTGCATCCAGGTCTGAAAAGTCAAACTCTGCTTAGCATGTTGCCAGAAGAACCTTTGTCTGAAAATGGGATTCCATCAGTTGATTTTTCCACAGATAGCAGTGTAGAAAATCATGCCAGTGAGGAAATCATGGAAAATAACAATATGCCCAAATCTGTCATCCACAGCAATGTAAGTATTTTTTGAAAATACACATATATTTTTTTTAATTTTTTTTATTATTATTTTTTTGCATTTATATCCCGCCCTTCTCCGAAGACTCAGGGCAGCTTTCACTATGTCAAGCAATAGTCTTCATCCATTTGTATATTATATACAACGTCAACTTAATTGCCCCCAACAATCTGGGTCCTCATTTTACCTACCTTATAAAGGATGGAAGGTTGAGTCAACCTTGGGCCTGGTGGGACTAGAACCTGCAGTAATTGCAGGCAGCTGCTGTTAATAACAGACTGTCTTACCAGTCTGAGCCACAGAGGCCCTATATATTGAGTAGTTTAAGATCCTTATAAATGTAGGTCCTTGATATTAAAAGAGATATATGCAAATATGGGACTGTTGTGCACTCAACAGAGAGAAAATGGACTCTAAAAATTTTTTTAGATTTTTTATCCTGTTTTTATAAATAACTCAAGGCAGAAGAACATACGTAACATTCTTTCCTCCTCCTATTTTCCCTACAACAGCCCTGTGAGGTGGATTGGGCTGAGAGAGAGTGACTGGCCCAAAGTCACCAGCCAACTTTCATGCCTTGGGTGGGAAAAGAATGCATGGTCTCCTGTTTTGTAGCTAGTCCCTTAACCACTAAACAAGTAAGCAGGTCAAGCTGTATCCTACAGAGGAAGACGAATGAGTTCTAGGATTATTGGTTCACCTGGTCTTAGGTGAGATCTCTTTATGACCTCAATTGAAGAGATCCTAAATATTCCTAGGGCTAAACCTTGAGCCTCTGTGTTGCTCACCTCTTGTGTTTGTAGTCAGCTACTGAATAAGCTGCAGTTGACACTCTCTCGTTGGAGAACTAGGAGGGTAGGTGTTCGTTTTTGTTTTTGTTTATTTGCATTTATATCCCGCCCTTCTCCGAAGACTCAGGGCGGCTTACACTACGTTCAAAACAGTCTTCTTTAACACTGAACACTCAAGATATGCGGCCACTGCAGTTCCCCAAATCTGATGACTTTGCTAACTCTGAATTACAGACATCACATATCTGGAGAGCTCTAACTTGAGAAGGCTAGTTCAGATATTAGGAATGATCCCCTTTATTGCTTAATGATAGGAGCATTTCTTCAACAAGGAACGTTAGAATTTTATTCTATTGGAGCAGTGCTGTTAAACTCGATTGCGAATAAAATGGCTAAAATTAAAATAGCTTTTTTCTTAAAGTCAGTAACTGCTTAGAAATACGGTTTGAAGTTAATCTGTTAATTTTTTACTTAGGGAGATGGAAGCACTACTGAAATTCAGACTTCTATAAATACTAAAAAAGAGAGTAAAATGAAGATTGAGAACAAACTTTCCAATGGTCTTCCACCAAAGAAAGAAATGATATCACAAGAGAAACAGACACTTGCTTTTAATTCAGACTTACTTGCAAAAGAGAGCATATCCCCAGGTAAATACTACTTTTTAGCTCCTTTATTTAAAAAAAAAAGAAATTGCTGTTCAATTTCCTGTTTCTTGCTTGTTTATATACATTCTTTGCACCCAACTCTATTACTATTGGTCTTCTCCTAATATCAATATATTATTGTTAATTTCTAAATGGCCTAAAATTTTCCAAAAACTGACCCCAACTAGCAAATCTTCAATGAAAAATGAGTAATTGCTAGCAAGCATGATATATGAAATGTTAAATGGAATTTTAGAGTAATCCTTATTTAATACTGCAAGTTGATGCATTGTAAATCTGCAGTGATTGTGATATTACTAATGTTTTCAACAGTAAGCATAATTTGAGGAAGCATTTTTTGTTTGTTTTGCAGATGTTGAAGTTTCTGATGTTTTGCCTACACCCCAAGCTGAAGAAAAAGCCATGCCTTGTCAAGAGGAAGTATTTGCCGAATGTTCCCAGAAGAGGATTCTCGGGTTATTAGCTGCAATGTTGCCACGCCTGAAATCTGTAAGGACCTATCCAAATTAGGGAAATCAGTAAAGGAGTTTAAGTGCCTGATAATTAAGGAAGTAAGAAAAGGGCAACCCCTCCAGAAGATCATATGAATCATTAATGGTTCCATCAAAGATTTTGAGAATAGGAAGGAGCTTTGTAGGACACCACATTCAATCCCTTCCTCAAATTGTTTCATATCCAGTAGAGCTGTTGTTGGTTCAAAAATGAAAAAAAAAAAAACAACCTGCAATTTATCTAGCTTTGAAAAACTGAACTTACATTAGTTAAAATAAAGTATGTTGTGTCATTCCCCTCTGCTGATTTCCACATTCTTTCCTATTTTCACTTTGTAGGGCTTAACAATGTCTCTAATTAACTTGGACCAAATCCTTCCTCTCATGTTTGATGTTGTGATCTCCAATGCTGGGCATTTAAATGAAACTTACCACTTAACCCTGGGGCTCCTGGGACAGTTGATTCGGAGACTGACTCCTCCGGAAGTGGATGCTGCTGTGAACAAGGTCCTCTCCACCAAGCATAGCCTTGTGACTGCTGGTGATGGTTCCATAGTGCCAGAAGGCTGGAAAACCACCCATCTCCTCTTCAGTCTGGGAGCAGTCTGCCTGGACAGGTCAGTTTTCATGATTGCTTAACCTCAAAAGCTTTTAATATGTCCAGGTGACGCTTACTGTTATAAACCTGTCATGGAATGGCAGAATGTTGAAAAAGTTTGCAAGCATGGCTGCTGCTGAAAACAAAACCCTAAAAAGCAGTAAATGCTGCCTTCAATAAAAAACAAAATTGAGGCTCACAAGAAATTAGTAAGAGCGTGATGGCACAGTGGTTAGAATGCAGTACTGCAGACTAATTCTGCTGATTGCCAGCAATTTGGCAGTTCGAGTCAAACCTGCTGAAGGTTGACGCAGAACTTCCATCCTTCTGAGGTCGGTAAAAAGAGGACCCAAAATTGTTGGGGGCAATATGCTGACTCTGTAAACTGCTTAGGGATGGATATAAAGCACTGTAAAGCAGTATATGAGTCTTAAGTGCTATTGCTATCAGTAGTATTAATATAATTTTTTTTAAGGGAAGAAAGAGAGAAATGGGAAATGCTGAAGATAATCCTGTATTATAGTTTATTTGAAAATAGAGCTAAATTTTAAACTTTGCAAAACTGTTCCTCCTAGAGCAAAGATCTCAAACTCACTGCCTGAAGGCCACTTGCTGCCCTCCAAGTCATTTTCTGCAGCTCATTACAATCCATGAGGGAAACAGTAAGTTCTGCAAGAAATGTCCCTCTTAGCTGACAGGATCTACCCCAAGAGAAGGCAGCCCATTTCAATGGGAATTACAAGCGAAGCAAAATAGTCATTGGCCGCTTTCAGTTTTGCTGATGTAAGACAGGCAGATGCGGGAGTACATGTGAAGAAAAATAATTAATTCTAACTGTTGGTTTCTAGCCGTGTCGGATTGGACTGGGCGTGCACCATGGCAGACATTCTGCGAGCGCTGAACTCCTCCCCTCAGTGGCATGATGTGATTGGTGCCTTCACTGACCACTGCATCAAGCAGCTTCCCTTTCAGTTGAAACATACCAACATTTTCACATTACTGGTGCTTGTTGGCTTTCCAGAGGTGAGCATATTAAGGCATGTGCTTTTCTAGGCCACTTTCTGAAGCTGCAAGTAAAAATGCAGCCAAGACATAAAATTTAAATTTGATTGATTCCAGGTGTAATAGACAAAAGCTATATCCAGGCATTCTTTCAGAATAACAGTCCAGATGAATCATATAAATTGATGGACTATAATTTGTGTCAATTTACATGTGTATATAATTATGTTACATAATTGTCATAGATATAAATGAGGTAAATTTAGATTATGATGGCTATCCCCTCCCTCAAATTGTCCAGTAAATCATAGTTTTACTTGTAGCTTGTTTGGATAGAGAGCAAATCTAGCTGTAATCTACCTTAACTGAACAAATGTCATCTGAATGTCTCTTTCCAACTCTACAGGTTCTATGCATGGGAACCAAATCAGTGTATATGGATAATGCAAATGAGGCCCACAATGTGATCATCCTCAAGCATTTCACAGAGAAGAACAGGGCTGTGGTTGTGGATGTTAAAACCCGAAAGAGGAAAGCAGGTTCATGTCACTCATGTTTGGATATTTATTTACATCTTGTATAAAGAAACTTAGTGTGTGTGTGTGAGCTAAGTGGAAAAATAGCACTATTACAACCGTGCTTTCCTTTTCCCCAGTCACAATTTAGTCCTGGGATAGTTGGCATATAGCTGCTACCTGTAATTATTAGTTTCATATCGTCCACATTTGCTTGCCTCCTAACCATTACTGCTTTGGAACGGTTATCCTAGTACTGGGATAATTAACAAGAAAGGAATTAGTGTTTGTAATTTACATTCATTATAGAGGAAGAGATTAGAAGAGAGTAAGCAGGCACACATTGGGGATTATTCCAGCTGTTTGCATAGCATGCTTGGTGCTGCCACTGCCACTATGTCCATTGTGTGCTTTCTTACTCCTTTGAAATCCCTTCCTCTCCAATCTCTCTGCTCTGCAAATAAAAGGGGAGAAAAATAACAGGACAATACACACTGACTGTAATGGTGATTCCATAATTATCCCATAAAGGATGCTGTGAAGGTTGTAAATGCGGGCATTGGTTGTAAAAGTATTTTTCAGCACCATTGTAACTTTGAACAGTCACTGAACAAGGCAGTCAGTAAGCTCTATATTGAAATAAAATATTAGAAGTGGCTGAATGTGCATCATATGACAAAATTATTTACTACGAGCCTATTCTTAATCTATATTCTGTCTACATCATCTTTCTGTAGATGTAAAAAAATATAATTCTTCAAAGAGTTTATTTTTGAAGTGGATCTGAAAACCTTTTTGTATTTTTTTCACATTGCATCGTGCTAAGCCAAGGCCAGGCTTAAGTAAAGAGAGCTGAATCCAGGACACCTACCAACTGAAACCTCTGTATTTATCTATTTCTGTTTTAGTAAAAGATCTCCAGCTGATTAAGCCATGTGAGGAAGATGATGCGGAGTCTCAGGGCCAGCTCCGCCAGTATCTCCAATATTTTGTGTTTATAACTAGCCATCTTCTCCAGACCAGCATTGACAGTAGCTTTTCAGAGGCAGTGGAAGCAACATGGGTTTTATCTCTTGCTCTGAAGGGACTTTACAGAACACTTAAGGTACAAAAACGGACAAAGATTCCCAAGGCATCTTACGACCCAGGATTATATAAATCATTATGGGGGTAGGGGTGGGGGTGCATAGAAAAAAGAGCACTGGTGATTTCTGATAAAGAAACAGAATCACAGAACTGGAAGAAGCCATTTTGTTGTTGTTGCTCAGTTGCTTAATTGTGCCCAGCTCTTTGTGACTCCATGGACTCCACAGCATGCCAGACCCCTTGTCTTCCACTGTCTGCCAGAGTCTTCTTAAGCCCATGTCCACTGTGTCACTGTTACTATCTAACCATCTCATCCTTTGCTGTCCTTTTCTCCTTTTATCGTCTATTTTTACCAACATCAGGATCTTTTCAAATGAGACATCTCTTCTCATTGGTGGCCAAAGTATTTGAACTTTAGCTTCAGAATCTAAGAGGCCATTTAGGCCAACATATTCAGTTCTCTGCTCTGTAATCCAAAGCGTTAATTAAAAATGGCTGTCTAGCCTTGACTTTGAACCAACCATCTTAGGTTCTTTAAAATAACAAAAAGAACCCAAAGAAACAAGAATGTCCACTAAGAATACAGTTTAAGAATGTTGATCATTTTTATTATCAAAAAGTTACAGTTAAGACAAACGCCAATAGCCAAAACCCCTTTCATCCTTCTAAAAAGTTATTTTCAATCTTTATAATTTAATACACAAGCACTGTAATCCAAGATTATGTTTTCTTGATCAGGGTTATTATATACTACACTATTTTTGCTTTTGGAAGGAGTCTAGATCTAATTCTATAAAACCAAGATGAAAATGTGATCTTCATATGTTCAGTGCCTTTCTCATGTAACAAAAAAATCATTCCATGTCTCAATATGTCCAGCATATCTCAACCTCAACACAGTTAAAATATGTGAACTCAACAGTATTAAGACATGTGAATTCCCCCAAATCCCCAGCTGCCTGGGAAATTCCAGGAGTTGAAGTTCACACATTTTTTAACCTTGCTGAGATGGAGAAAACACAATAAGCTATCGTTCTTAGTCACAGTGTTAACGGTTGCCATTTTTTTTCCTGTGATCAACAGACACATGCTTTTGAAGAAATCCGCACAGCCTTCCTGCAATCTGGTTTGCTTAAGCTTTTGGTGAAGAAGTGTAGCAAAGGAACAGGCTTCAGTAAGACTTGGCTCCTGAGAGACTTGGAGGTAATATAAGCAGCTGAGCAGGTTCTTCCCTACGAATAATAATTTGAATTATTTTGTACATCAGCAGTTCCTGCTCATTCTTGTGGTTTTGTGTTCTTCATAATTCTAATTATTCATAATTCTTCATCATTCTAATTATGCTTCAACTAAGCTAAGGAATGTTAAATGGATGGTGTCGCTAGCCTTTTTGCTCCAGACTGAATTGATATACACACAGCAAACCTAAACAGAATGCAAATTGAGGGAGAGATGGGGGCTGGAGGCTTTGTGAGTCTGTTATGGGATTACATACAGCAAAATTTTGTGACAGCCTTATTTGAAAATAAGAGTTCCATGGCACAATTCAATAAATGAGTGTTCACTTCATCATTTACCAATATATTATTATTGATTATGTTCATACTTTATTGATCAACTACTAACGTGGTTCCCCAAAAATACAACCTACTCCAAAAGTAAGTCCTAGCTTGATTTTTACACGTGCGCCCAATATAAGCCCTCCCCACAAAATAAGACCCTAATTAAGACCCCGCCCACTCCAGGGTGCACAGGTAAAAATTAAGCTAGGGTGGGGATGAGGGGGTGGAGCTGCCCTACTATTTACCTTCAGACAGTTGCAACCAGGCCTCGCACACCAGGGCCCATATTCTTCTGCAGCCAGCAAGGCTTTCCTGAAGGCCTCTAGCCGATAACAGAGCTCCGGTTCAATCTGGAGCTCTGTTATTGGCTGCAGAGGCCTTCAGGAAAGCCTTGCTGGCCTTACTGGCCGAAAAAGTTCCTGAAGGCTTCTGTCAGTGAAAAGGAGGCCGAGAACAATGCGCGCAAGTGAGGTGAGTCAGTGGACGACATCCCCCCGCCCTGAAAATAAGACCTGGTGCCTTTTTTGGTGGCAAAAAAATATATAAGACAGAGTCTTATTTTCAGGAAAACATGGTAAAATCTGAGAGTATGGCTAAAGGCTTAAGAGGAAGCAGCTTTACAGAAGAGAAGCAAATCTGGTCTGTAATTTGTCTTGTAATTTGAGTAGCTTTTCGATGGAATTTAAGTTTTACCTTGTCTTTGTCCTTGCAGATCTTGTCAGTCATGCTTTATTCTTCAAAAAAGGAGTTAAACTCCATGGCTGAGCAGAAGGACTTAGAATTCAATGAGCAAGATCATGAGCAAGCAGTAAATGAGACTGTTGACACTTCTGATGCTGAGCAGAATAGGCTTGACCCACTGGAGGGCTTGGATGAAACCACCAAAATATGCTTCCTGGTACTGTCTTTTAATGTGCAATGAATGGGGCAGGGACAGTGCTTCATTTGTTCTCAAAAGCACAGCATGTAAACTTGTGTTGCACTGTGCTTGAGACAACAAGGGATTGGTCCTCATCGAGGCAAAGGGCAGGCCTAAGAATACAAGCAGAAATTTCAGATTAGTGTTTCACTCAAGGGAGAAGGCTAACTGGTATAGAAGTCAAGGAGTGCAGCCATACAGTTTGTCCCCCTGAAGTTGTATTCCAACACACCATCTCTGCTTCAATGTTTAACTTCAGTTTGTCCCAAAATCCAGATAAAAAGTCATGTTAGCATGTTACAGTGGCAAAAATACAAGACTCAATTATGCCTGAATGATCAGTAGATTAGGTGTACTACCAGTTTCATGGACTCTAGCCAACTTCAAACAGATACATGGTTTGCCTCCGAAGTGGAGTCTAGTCCATATAAAAAAAAATCTTGAACAGATCTATCTTATCTATTTCAGGTAATACTAGGTTTTTAGTGTTTTTAATTCTTTGCTGTTTTCTGTGAAAGTAAACGTAATGAATTGACAGAAATTGCATTGACAACCTGATCCTTTCCAGGCAGATCTTATCTATCCAGCCAGTATAATGACTGTATGGGGTGGGGGTAGGGTATTTGTGTTTTGTGGAAGCCTAGTAATTCAGATTCAGATATCCACTCTACAATTGTGATACTTCCACAATAGTTTTTAGGGACATAAGGAAAAAAAGTTGGATTTTTGGTGTTCAGTGGCAATGAAACATCTGGTAAAAAATATTTGCAGATGGAAAAAAAAAACCAAGCAAGCCAAAACCAAGAACCCAACAATTCAACCCTGAGCTACATTAGGAAGTATTTTTCCTCACCTAATCAGAGTTAAACCTATTTTCAGATGACACATGATGCTCTTGATGCACCTCTACACATTCTTCGAGCCATGTATGAATTGCATATGAAAAAGACAGATTCTTTCTTCCTAGAGGTTCAGAAGAGGTAAGAGAATTTCCAAACCTGACTTGGAATGAAAAGTTATGTATCCATAGAGACTTAATTAATTTATTAAACAAGAATACCTAAACAGGAAACTAGCAGATGGCCAAGAGTTTATTTTTAACAATTGCTGGTATTGTGCCATGGGGCAGGGGGACTACCTGTATTTCTAAATGAGCTACGGATAATTTTGGGGAAGACAAAAGCACCATTTCAAAGGACAGCTTTCTTGTTGGCCAGGTTTTAGTGAGGAGAAGTATTTACTGTGCAAGAAACATTCCATCATGGTCTTTCTCACTTACAAGCTTAAATGGCACAATCCCAGTGATAGGCAGACCACTTTTCTAAGATACCTTTATGCCATAATCTTTTGATAAAATAGCCATTTCCAAGCTGTTATCCTTTCATTCTTCCTAAAAATCATGGTAGTTCCTGCCCAGCACATCCACAAATTTTCTTGACCTTAGAGACAGAGGATAAATTACTTGCAATCAGTTACCTTGTCTTTGAAAACATGTTTATATTTCAAATTAAAAGTGTAAGATAATCTAAATTACATGGAACATGGACAAGGTGCTTAGAAACAAAGAAAGCCACATGACCATATAACTGCTAATATAATGTAGCACTTGATGGGATGAAACACAGGGAAGTGGTTTTAAGAGTAGAAATTGCTCAGCTCAAAGGTACTGTCTTTAAATTCTGACAGTAAAAATATTTCTGTGTGTATTCTTAAAGATTTGATGGAGAAGTACTTACCATGGATGAAAGGATCCGTACATTGGCTCAAAAATGGCAGCCCAGTAAGCGTTTACGCACAGAGGAGCAGAATTCCAAAGCCCTGGATACAGATATGATCATTGTGCCATGTTTGGTGAGTGTCCTGTTTTATGCAAAGCATCTCTTTTTTTTACTTTATTACGTGTATGTAGTAATATCTACCGATACTTCCATCAAATGTGATCATTAACCATATTAGCTGGAACTGATTAGAATTGTAGTCTGAGCATCTGGAAGGACACAGACATTGAAAAATGCTTATTGATTGCAATGTACACTGAACTAATATTGCTATTCTTCAATCATTCATTGGCATAATTGTGAGATATTTGGGGAAGCAGAAATTTAATACATCTAGAGGATATTAAACTAGAAATTCACAACAGGAAATATGACATATCTGCAGTATCAAACCCTTACATTCAGAACGTACTGTAGAATGTTAATGCATTTTTAAACACTACTGTTCATTTTGGAGAGCTTTACAACATACTGTCTTCAACATACATCCGGTCACTTAGGTGCAGGTGATTGGCTGATTCAGCATGGTATACCATTCAGGATTTTAGGTATGAACAAGCAAGACTTGAGTTCCAGCCTCCACTTAATCATAAAGACCCATTACAGTTTCTATTACTGACACTTTATTTTTAAAAAATCTCACAGTACATGGGCAGCATCCAAAAGCAGGGTAGATTTTGAAATGAGACAATTTCACATCTACTAAGACGCCTTGTATGTTACAGTCCAAGCCTGCTCCCTGCAGCAAAGCCACCGAAGAATCCAACCCAGTGACCCAGAAACTCATCACCAATACAGAAAGTGACCTCCAACTCAGCTACGCCAAGCAACGCCGCACCAAAAGTTCCGTCCTCCTGCATAAGGAGTTGGACTCCAGAAGCAAGAAAACTGTGCGGGGTTATCTCTACCGAGTCAATGAAGCTACTGCTGTCCTCTATGCCAGGCATGTCCTTGCTTTGTTGTTGGCTGAGTGGCCTGATGATGTAGCAATAAGCGAGGAGATGTTAGATCTCAGTGGCCCAGCACACATGACATATATCCTGGACATGCTGTTGCAGCTAGAGGAAAAACAGCTTTGTGAAAAGGTAATTTGTTTTATCCCTCTGATTTGGGAGCGAACCGGGAAAAAGTAGCTTGACACTAGCAGACAAATCAGTCCCAAGCAACAAATGCAACTCACTTGTTTTGTTTTGTTTGGGACAATTTTGTTTTTAATATGCTAGAAGACAATATTTTAGTCTTCTATTCAAGTTGGATCTCAAAAGGAAAAAAGAGATACAGAATATTCCCATTTTTCTCATTTCATTTTTCCCCCCTTTCCTTGTTACCCGGCTGTCTCAGTTGCATAATCAGATTATCCAGGAAGACTGTATGAAGTTCATGACAGAAGAGTTCAGATGTAGGATGTCTCTAAGAAATTGTAAAGCACTCACTTGACATGTAGATCATCTTGGTTCACTCTCAAACAAAGTGATCCTGGAATGCCTGAATATTTGGATAGCTGCTAGTCATCTGTAAATGGAATTGGGCTAGGTGGGCAATAGCTACCTTATTTTCTCAGGGAGAAAGCATGCTTCCTGTTTTAAGCATAACTGATGTTACTGGAGCAGTCCATTAATACTAACGAAAATTCTTAGAAACTAGAAACCATCTCCTTCCTCCTAGTTTTCTTCTTTAAACTGGGGAAAAAAAGGTTTGAAATTGCTTCCTAATCTCATTAAGAATGATCTCTAATTAAACTTATTCATACTTAAATCTATGAATCCATTCCAAAGGAGAAATAGTGTATATCGAGCATATCTCTATTAGTAATGTAAGAGTAAGTTCTTTTCTCACTTTTATACCTCAAGGTCTTGGGCAAAAGCAGACAAGGGCCATCCAGTGTCTTTCTGTTTCTTCTCTTACTTTACTTTTCTTGTTTCATTACTCATCACACCCACTTGTATTTTTTATTGATACCAAACTTAGCTTTAACCAACATTTATTTTGTGAATCACTTGTGCGGTCATTCCCCCACCTTGATCTTTCCTACAGATTCTACTGAAAGTGCTCCGTGGATGCAGTGGAACCATGCTAGCAAAGATGGCACTTACAGCCTGTCAGTTCATGGAGGAACCTGGGATGGCGGTCCAAGTCCGAGAGTCCAAGCATCCTTACAACAATAATACAAACTTTGAGGTACTATGCTTAGTAGTCTTGATGCCAGGTGAGCAAAATGTCAGTCATGCTTGCATTGGCAGTTCACAGTTCCAAATGAAAAAGATCATCCGTATTGTTCTATTTTATCAAAAAGGTGGCTATGGTCAACCCAATTAAATGCCTTGCTGTAGACTAGATACAAGGCTACCGAAGAAGCAATGGTGGGCTGAAGACAGTTCCGCAAAAAGCGAAGCTGATGACTGAAGTGAAATGAAGAGCTGACCGATAGACTCGCTCTTTGATAATTGATCTCCAGACAAGGAGAAGACATGAGGTCACTCACAAGTGCTGCAGACTTATTCCTCACGAGGAGACTGTGAGAAAGCAGTCTCTGGCAGGCTTAGAGCTCTGGGAGATGAGGGAATGGCCTTTTTGCTGAAACTCTGGTTGGCACCTTTGAAAAGGACACCGGCTTTGTATGCTTCTTTTTCTAAGCGCTTTCGGAAAATACTTACTTACTGCTTTTCAGCTATTAGGAACTTTTGGATCGATCAGTTTTACAGCACCAGATGGGTTTCCCTTAATCCTTAGTGAAATAAGTTTTAAATGCACATTTAAGGGTTTTAAAAAATGGATTGGAATAAACAACAAAAGGATGGTTAAAATTTTGATTTTAGAAAGTTACAAATGGGTCAAGGGTCCAGATAAAATATTTCAATCTTGTTCTTGAAATAAGATGTTGATACTGATTCTAAGGAGTCCTTCCCATTAGAAAATTGTTTTTTTTAAATTCTTAAAAACATCTATAATAAAATAAGATTTTAAAAATTAGACTAGAAGGTAGTAAATATTATAATTAAAGGAAAAAAACATTTAAATTTGATTCTGATGAGATTGAGACTGATTTGAAAGTAAATTTTAAAATGTCAGGAACAAGACATAGAAAAATATGTTACATTGGACATACAAAAGAAATCAACTGATGTCTTAATAATTGAAAGTGATATACAAATAACAAATCAATAATTCTTTATCCTGGATAATTTTTTATATTTGATTTTAAATAAAGACTTCTTAAAGCTTTGAAGAATTTTGTGAGAAATGACAAAAAATGAAAAGAAATCAAAGTTCTGGGACATTATTTGAAAGTACTAAAGATCAAGATTGTTAGGAGAAAAAGCAAGGGCTATACAGGGTTTTTGATCAAGGATTGCCAGAAATTACATATTATTTCTGGTAACCCTTAATAGACTTTTACTGACCTCCGGATAGAAAAGACAAGACTTGAAGGATTTATTTATACATAAGAGATGGAATATGGGAAGTGATCATTTGTGTTTTAAAAGAAGATGATAAGTTGCTAAAATTATTTGACATAGCCAAATAAGTTCATCATAGCCACTTCCTTGATAAAAGGAAACAATAGGTATGGGTGGCCCCACTATCAGATGAATTCACAGTTGATTGAATAACTGTACAATACATGGCCCTTAATGCATCTAGGTCTACAAGGAAGAAAATATCTCAGGGGTCTGCCCTAGGCCCAGTGCAGAGATAGAAGGGATGCTCATCAGATTTGTAGATGATACAAAAATGGGGGAAATTGCTAATCCCACAGAAGACAGGTTTTGGGTTCAAAAGGATTTTGATAGACTTGAACATTTGTTTTTTTATTCATTTTGTATGTATTAAAATTTTACACCATTTATTTTCCCTAGAAGAGGACTCTAGGCCAGTGGTCCTCAATCTTTCCAATTTGGTGGACCAGCTTGGGGGGAGGGGGGGTGGGGAAGAAGAGATGATTCGGTGTGAATAGCAGGCATGTACATGAGCACGTGCAACTCCATTTGTGCAAGCAATTCATTTAAGGAGAAATGAAGAGCACTTTTAGAAAGTGGAGCAGGATAGCATCTGAGCTTTGGTGTGAGGTTAAACACAGCAGACGGAAACTTGTTGAAAGAATGGTGAAATAATTCATTTTATTTATTTAAAAATGTTTGATTATGCATTCAAAAGTGACTCTGCAGGAACTGAAATGCTTTAACCTTCAGCTTTTGGTGAGGTGGTTAGACAGACCCATGCAATTTTACCTCAGGCCAAATGGTTTTGCTCAGCTGCATGTTCCTCTTTATGGATTAGGCAAGGATGCCTTTTGCAACCCATAAATCATAAGAAACATTTTTTAATTCTCCTTGCATCAGAGGCATGAAACGATCAAGTCTCCACAGTGATTTCCCCTTTTTTGAGCTGTAGGATTCCAGTAGGTTTTCTTTAGTAATTTTGGTTAATTGGCTTCTACCCATTTGTGTTATGTTGGTATTGGACTGTGGAACACCACTATTGTTCATATGTTCTTTTATCCACAGGATAAAGTTCATATCCCTGGTGCTATCTACCTCTCAGTCAAATTTGACTCTCAGTGTAATACCGAAGAGGGATGTGATGAGTTGATCATAGCCAGCAGCTGTGACTTCATCCATGATCGACATACATTCAGTGGGCCTCCACACAAATGGACTGATTTTGAACTTCCAGGTAAACTACAAAAGATTTCTTCAGGAAACCAATTATCCCTTATATGACACAAATGTCAGAAATAACAGAATAACAAAGTTGGAAGACACACCTTGGAGATCTTGTAGTCCAACCCACTACTTGAGCAGGAGACCCTATACCATTCCAGACAAGTAGCTGTCCACTCTCTTCTTAAAAACCTCCAGTGATGGAGCACTGGCCACTTCTGGAGGCAAGCCGTTCCACTGGTTAATAGTTCTCACTATTAGTTCAAGGTTGCTTCTCCTTCATTAATTTCTATCCATTGTTTTTGTTTTTGTTTTTTTATTTTTTTATTTGCATTTATATCCCGCCCTTCTCCGAAGACTCAGGGCGGCTTACACTATGTCAAGCAATAGTCTTCATCCATTTGCATATTATATACAAAGTCAACTTATTGCCCCCAACAATCTGGGTCCTCTTTCGTTTCTTGTCTTTCCTTTTGGTGCTTTGGAAAATAAGTACCTAGTGTTTTGGGCCCATTGGACACATTTTGAAATTTTGAAAGGATGCTCTGACAATTTTTAGAAAATGGCTACTACAGCAAATATTAATTGATGAGAGTATTTTCTGCCACCTCTCTAGAAGCTCCCAGATACTCTCAACTATCACAACTGACCTTTATCTTTTAAGAAGCAAGTGGACACCCTTTCAAACAAAATACTAAGTAGTATATACTCATTGCTTGTAATTTCTAACGGTGCCTCTGAAATGTTTGTAAGAACTCAAAGCCAAATATAGGAATTAGATCTATATTTTTTGCCAAAAATGTCCAGTTTGGGGCAAAAAAAAATGCCCATTCCTGAAAATGGGTACATTTAACAACGACTACACCTTGTTTGATGTACACCTGGTTCTACAGTTTGGAATACCTCTTTATTCCCTTGCTTGTTTACAGATTGGAAAGAGCCTTATGAATGAATTCTCTCTTTGTCCTTTGCTTTTTCTTTATAACATTATTTTCGTACTAGTGCTAGTCTGAATCTATCATGATAAGATGGGAATCTTGATAAAGTCTGCCTTTATAAGTGCAGAAGGCTTGCTGTTAGTCTTCTTTGTTTTATTTAAAAATGCTATTTTACTGCATCTCTGTAAACCAAGGGGATGGGAAAGTAGGCCTTCCAGATTACGAAGACAGTGTGGCTTTTAATTTTTTACTTAATATTCCTACTCCTGCTTTATCTGTTATTAGATGCTATGGAGCCTATTAAATGGCTTAAATGGCTGATTGGAGTGTGCGTTTTCGCCAAGTTGGGGGGGTATTTTTTTCCCCATTTTGTTTTTATTTGCCTGTATGTCACCTAGAATCGCTGTGAGCGAGTAGGCAGCTATATGTGTAAGCAGTAAGAGTTGTGGTGATACTGTGGTTAGAATGCAGTACTGCAAGTTCTGCTGACTGCCAGCTGCCTGCAGTTTGGCAGTTTGAATCTCACCAGGCTCAAGGTTGACACAGCCTCCCATCCTTCCGAGGTCGGTAAAATGAGAACCCAGATTGTTGGGGGCCATATGCTGACTCTGTAAACCGCTTAAAGGGGGCTATAAAAGTACTGTGAAGCGTTATATAAATCTTAAGTGCTAGTGCTATTGCTATTGCTATATAAATTTTCTAAACTAAATAAATATACAAATAAATAAATCTTGATTATTAATTTTAAACCCATCATCATTATTAATTATAATAAATGAATATGTATGTATATAAATATATATATTATTTTTAATATGAATTCTTATAAAAACTACAAATAGCAAAAATAGTTAAAGAGACGAGTCTCCCTCCTGCAGGGGTATGAAAGAAAAAGGGAAGCCTTGTTAAACAGGTCACTTCAGGCTGTGTGAGAGAATCTTTCCTTCTTCTTTGACAGGAGATACACTATACTACCGATTCACCACTGACATGAGCAATACTGAGTGGGGTTACAAGTTTACAGTAACAGCTGGTCACCTGGGGAGATTCCAAACAGGTCAGTACTGCTTAAGTCGCACCTTGTATTATTGTTAAGTGGCTATCTTTAGTAATAATAATAATAACCTTTATTGTCACTGCACAACATATGTACAATGAGATTGGTGGAGCTCCCTTTGCGTAGGGATACTAAATAAAATAATAAATATGTACATTGAAAACTTAAGAAGATCTAATTCAGTCTTCTTCCAACAACATTGAGAGTGACCGTCCAACACATCTAGATGAGGGAAGTCAGAGTGCTGCCCTAAACAAATAAAAATAACTGTATTACCTATCTTGATTATTTTAATTTTATGAAACTGCTTTTCTAATCTCCTCAATTATACTGTATGTTTTTCTTAAGCTCTCTGTACACTTAAGCGCTCTGTGCCTTAGTTATGAACTTTTCTACGGATAAGAATATAGGATTAATTAAAGAGAAGAAGAATACAGGGATTTAAAAGAACACATAGAAAATGCAGTGTGCTTATATTGAATTTCAGGCTTTGAGATCTTGAAACAAATGCTGTCAGAGGAAAAGGTAATTCCTCATATTCCACTTGTGAAAGTTTGGGAGTGGCAGGTGGGCGTGGCCTGCAGGCAAATTGGACACCAACGGTTGAAAGCCATCCACTTGCTCTTGAAGATCATACAGTGCAGCAGTGAGAGGTACACTTTCTGATCCCACCTTTGTTTTTCTCGAGGGAATTTCTAGCTCTTGTTTTTTTGCAGAAAATGCATAGTCCACACAAATTTATAATTATAATTTTTGAGGGCTATATATTTTCATTTTAAACCCTTTCTTTAAGTTGGAATTCAGAGTGTAAAAAGTTAAATTCTCTCAGTTCCAAATGGTAAATGGAATAAATAGTTTTGGTTCACAAGTGGTTACTTAGCTCTTTTCCTACTTCTTGCTTCATAAATATTGACCTGTTTGTTTTTCCAATGAATTCAATGGTAAGTCCCTCCCAACCACTCTCAAGGCAGCACTTAATTTTTTTTCCTGCAGCCTCTACAGCAGGGGTGTCCAACTTCGCAAGTTTAAGACTTATGGACTTCAACTCCCAGAATTCCTCACTTAACATGGCTGGCTGGGGAATTCTGGAAGTTGAAGTCCACAAACCTTAAAGTTGGTAAGGATGGACATCTCTGCTCTAAAAGGGATAGTCTCTTATCCCAGTTGTTGCCTTGCCTTGCTCTAGAGATAATGCACAATGGTGAACTCTGTGGGCTATTCATGTGACCAGAACAGTCGGAACTTTCCCCCTCTCTTCTGTTCCTTTTTCCTTTAACTTAGCACAGGTGCCATGGTCAGCAGCCGCGTGTAACTTACTCTCTTGAAGATCACTGCAGTGGCTGAGGCCAAGCATGGAGACTGGGCCTAGTGGTGCGGGAGTACTCCCCCACCCCCTCATCTCACCGTGGTATTCCTTTCTATGTTTCCCCAAGAAGAAAGCAGGACACATTGCCTTGGGTTGCCAGCTGGCACAAGTCACAAGGACTTTGGGAGCAGAGTGAAATATCACCAGTCCGCAGCTCAGACTGAGATCCCTCACCACAGTAGGCAAGCACCATTCTGCCACACCTGTAGCTGCCTTCTTGCCTGCATCTTAAGGAGAGACTTACATTCACTATCTCAACTATCATCTGGTCAGATGCAGAACCAGATAGCAAGGAGCAAGGAAGTAGAATTATCCTTAGTTAAGGAACATGGCCAGCAATTAATCCCCAGGTCCCCACTAGGCTTAGTCAGAAAGCAGGGTGTTTTTTTTACAACTACTCAAGAACATCTAGTCATCAATAGTCTTGAAAGACCCAAAAATCATTTGACCCTTCAGATGCCCCAAAGGTTCTAGCCAGAAAAATAGGCAGGCACCTCAGGATTCCATCCCTATTTGTAATCAGCTATGTGTGGTTTTCACACCTCAGTGCCTTATTTCTTTTGCACCTTTTTTCGAGCTTCACATTCTAAGGCTGACCAAAGTACTCTTATTTCCTTCAAGAAGAGGTCTTGAGCCCTGCCTTCATAACGAGTGGGCAGAGGATGCATACTATCAATTGCTCCAGCTCCATTGTGTAATATGAACATTTACACTGTTGCTTTTTAGTGTGGTTGTGTGTAAAGCCTAATACTTGGATTCATAAGAACTACAGGGATAAAATGGCATTCAAAATAGTAACTTGAGAAATTGGTATGCATACGTAAAACAGCAGTTAGCAGTCATACCATTTGCGGGGCGCTGTCTTTCATGCTAATTCTAACACACCATTTTTCCCCCCAGGGACTGTGATCTCACTTTGCTGAAGCCACTGTGGCATCTTTTCAGCCACATGGAAAAAAACATGAAGTATGAAGTGACTAAGCCAGGGGTCCTTCTTCCACTCCACCGGGCACTCACTGAACTTTTCTTCGTTGCTGAGAGCAGAGTTAGTGTAAGTCATTTGCTTTCCTTTGTTTTGCAGACCACAAATGTGTGTTCCTATATTTTGCTTATGAGCCTCACTTTTTCTTTTTGCAGGAACTTGGGTCTCTGCAGGATTACTTGCTTGCCTTAAATTCAGAAGACCATCTCTACCACTGTACAGCCCAGGTAGGGCAGCCTGTTCCTTCTGTTCTAAATCTCCTCCATGGAGTATCTTGAAGAGTTGAAATAAATTTGAAATGGGAATAGTGTGAAGTCCTTTGGAATGACTAAATTGGCATCAGGCCAATGAAACCAGAGACATTGTTCCCAAAATTAGCTCAAATACTATAGTAAGAAAAACTAAGTGTTTATTATGTTCTAAATCTGCTTTCTCTTACTGGGGAAAGCTGACTTTGAAATTCAGATTAACATGCTGAATTGAACCTGACAAAAACTTTAACAGCCAATGGCATTTCTCGATAATAAATGCAATTTGCTTTTAACCATCTTTCTGCTTTTAATTGTTGGGTTTTTTTGTTTGTTTTAACAGGCCCTGAAAAACATTGCTGCTATTAGTCTTGCCATTAACTATCCCAACAAATCAACAAGTCCCTGGAATGTCTAGGAATGTCTTTTGCTGCTCAGAATAACTTAGTTCTTGTCCAGAGGAACCTTGGTGCAGGCGTTTTCGCTCGGTCCACAAATCGGAGAAAGGCAGAGGCCCCTCCTGCTTCAGTGTATGTGCACTCTGCAGCCAGCCAACCTTTCTTCCTCCCCAACCTAGATTCTGTAAGAGCAGAAGCGCACATCTGGGGAAATGGGGAGAATACCCTGGAGCACTTCTGGTGCCATCAAGAGTTATGTATGCACTTCATATCTTTGGAACAGTATTCACCCTCTGAATCTTGGAAGAAAAAAAGGCAGGGAAGAGGGGATGAAGTTCCCCCAAAGAAGGAGAACTCAAGTCATCTTCTGGCAGTCATCGCATCCTTCGGTCATCCTGGGCACACCCTCTCCCCAGAAGGCTAATGAGCGAATGAACTGGAGTTAGCAAGTAGCAGCCTGTAAATGCCAGAATGAGAATGGAAGGAGCAAGATGTTTAAGAGGGTTTTAGACTACAGCATGGCAGAAAACTGAATTGCTGCCTTACACCCTTTTTTTCTTTTGAGACGTGAGCTCCTTTCCTAGCAAAGGGGCAGCTTCCAGGATCATTTCCTACAAATGAGCAAAAAGAAAGAAAGAATGTATTTTCTGGGAAGAGCAGGGTAGATTTTGTGGGCGGTTATGGAATGATAGTGTTGGAGTCCCAATTCCTGGAGATGTCATACAATAAAAATTCCCGTGGCCCGGAATATACTGTATTTGCTCTTAAGAAAGCAAGAGAAAGGAAGGATTTCCCTCCCTCACATTGAGAACAGGGGAGGGGGAGTGCAACAGGGTTTTTTTTCCCTTCCACAAGATCCTAGGAATACTGTGATATAAAGAAAGTGAACTCTTCATCTTGCTTTTCACAACAATAACCCCAGAGCTCCTTCTGAATTGGGAAGACATAAGATCTCAAACATGAAATACATAGGCTTTCATTTCTCGCCTCAGGAAGGAAAGTAGCAGTGCAGGGTAGGGGAGATTTTGTTGTTGTTGTTTTTGTCCTCTCCCAGGACAACTGCATGGAAAGCTAGGTGCTTCTATGTGGAAACCATATATTGCCAGTTGTATATTTATATTCTTATCAAGCTTGCCAGTCATCAGTTGTGCTTCGGTATATCTTTCAGGATTTTCAGAATCCAGGGGAAAATGCACCTGGAGGATCTGAACATTGTGATGGCAAATCAATGTAGGGAAACACATCAAATATAATGCTCCTACTGAAGCGTTAAAAAAAGAAACCAGTGTTTTCTTCATAAAATATCTTTTTAAAAAGTGGTTGATCTTTTGAAAGCGAAAGAAAGATTCGGTGTTTTCTCAATCTTAGCAATTTTCTGATGTTCAAACTTCCAACTCCCAGAATCTCCCAGACAGCAAGGCTGGGAGTTGAAGTCCACACATCTTAACAATTGCTAAGGTTGCCAAACCGCAGGCTAGATATAACTGCTGAAGATGATGCTGGGTGATTGCATATTGGTCTTCATGATTGTGCCAAGGGGCTGGAGCTTTCCTGGCTTAAGCAATACATTATAGGAAAAGTGGAGACTGCTTGACTGTTTACAATGGCAAGTGTCAATCAGTGTTTTAAAAAAACCCTCCAACTCTCTTCTCTCTCATCCCTCTTCAAGAGCAGAAGCCATAACCAGCACAATCAGCTTTTGGCCAGGATGCATTCTCTCACACAATCAGATTTTCTATCCATCATAAGAGATGATCCCTGTTGTAGCAAAGATATCTATTGTCTTCCGAGCTGTATGTTGAGACAAGCTATGGATCCGGTGCAGCCAGATGGGAAGCATTTTCTGACGGAGGCCATTTCAGTGATAGTTTTATCCAGAGAGGCCAAAAATCCATTTTGAGAGCAATGTTGCTCCTATTTTTTTTTTTAAAAAAAAGTCCATCACAATTTTTAAAAGACAGGCTCTTTTGGTGGATAGCTTGTTGAAAGGGAAAAGGAACTCATGACAACTGGAGTCTCAGCTTATTTTTCTCTCTCCTCTAAAACAAATTTGCAAATTTTATTCACGGGACACAGCATGACCCCGAGACCTGTAATCAACAGCGTCATGGTATCAATTCCTCCTGTTTCTGTTCAGCTTATAATGTGTCTCTTTCTACATAATCGTATGAATATTGAAAAGAAATGAACTGTTATACCTTGTATATTGCTTTTCCTATGACCAATAAGAATTTTGAAGCTAGAAAAGGTTGAATCCATCTTTTGTTCTAACCTCTGTACAAGGAATTTACTGGGTCACCGCT
Organism: Ahaetulla prasina; assembly: GCF_028640845.1. Taxonomy (NCBI): domain Eukaryota; kingdom Metazoa; phylum Chordata; class Lepidosauria; order Squamata; family Colubridae; genus Ahaetulla; species Ahaetulla prasina. The sequence continues at coordinate 23,226,779 of NC_080539.1, read as the reverse complement.
GAGCATGAACATAAATCATTGCCTTACATTGATTGCTCTCTTCATTTATTTTTCTCACAGGGAAGAATTATGGCCTTTGTTTTAGCTAGCGTGAAAGACGCACATTATGCATTGAATTTAAGACAGTTAACAAACATTGCAGTTCATTATCTGTAGTAGTTTCACATGAATGCAAAACCTGAGATTTGAAGGGTGAATGGGGAGAAGAAAACAAGAAATGTGCCTACAAGTGATTTAAATTGTGTATCTTAAATTGCATCCAACATATCGAGAGACTATTACCATCCTAATGCAACTTTATTTTCCCAACATAAAACTTAAATGTTAGCAATCATTAATTTTCTTACATGCTTATTTTTTGGGGGGGTGGGAGGGGAGGGGGTGTTCAGAAAAAAAAGATTATTTTGGTTGGGGGAGGATAGTCTGTTTTGGTTTAACATAATTAAAATCAACTTCTTAGATTTATTCCTGTTTGGCTTAATATGTATTTAAAAAAACGTTATAAATGCAATGAATATATACAAATGAAGAGATATATTGTAAAAAATTATATTAAAAATGGAAGTACCAAATATGTGACTGATCATTATGTAAACATACAGTATTTGTTGACAATCAACAAAAGTGTTTGAATTGTAGGAATTTCAAATAAATGTTTTTGGACTACCAGAACTTCTGAGTATAGCATCCTTCTCCAAACTGACGCCTTCTAGTTGTGTTGCATTAGCTCCTATCTTCCCCATCCAGTGTGATGGGAAGTATATCTCAACATATTTAGAGGGCATCAGGATTGGAAAGGTTAGTCTATAGAGAACTGCTTTATTCTCTCATTCTCCTCCAGGATTGACTGATTCTGTCCTTGTCCTGTAGATGGTGCTCCGCCATTTCAGTGTGTTAGGACTAGAATTCCCATCCAGAATGTCCAGCTACTCTAGGTTGGCTGGCTGGCGAATTCTGGGAGTTAAGTCCATACATCTGAAGAGCTGCCAAGGTTGAGAAACACTGCTAAAGATGACCAACCAGTGCACTTTTCCACTTTTCATTTATATTTTTTGTGTCGTATGAAACAGGCTGATGGTCACTTCCGTGGCTTTGGTCATCAGACAAGGCTTATGAATTATTTTGATTCCGGGACCTGATGTCCTGCTATGCCACATCCTCATGGTTGGAGGAAGAGACTTCCTGGGAGATATAAACAAAGAACACTGTGAAGGTATTCCAAGAATACAGTGTATAATTCCAGCAGTATCACCGAAAGCGTGAAGGTGATCCCAACTGACTAGTTAAAGCAAGTATGCACATATATCTGATGACAGTAATATTCTAGGAAGACGCTGAAGGCAGGTGATGACTTTAGTAACAACAGCATACTGCATGGGAGAAAGCAATGATAAACTCTTCTTGCACTTTACCAAGAAAGGCAGATGGACAGACAATATAAAGTGGCTGACAATATAATGCCAGATGATGGACTTACCGGTTCACATGACAGTATTACTACTGAGGAAGAACTGAGAATCTACCAGTGGTGTTTGACACAGCTAGATGAAAGTCTTTTGGATGTCTAGCTTGTGATGTTGCCATACCAAAAAAAGCTTCAGACTTACATGGGAACATGGAAAATAACAAAGATGAGCATGGGAAATCTCAACACATTGAAAGATTAAAGGAACCAACTACGCAGTTGGTGGGTATCAGAAAAATTAAAACAGAAACATAGAAACAAGAAATTGTGTTGTTTCCCTACCACAAAAACAGTACTTGGATGCAATGCAGTCAGTCAGCGGATAACATCAATTAGATTTCATAGTCCTTTAATACAGCATTTTTCAACCTTGTGAACTTTTAAGATGGGTGGGTGGAGAATTCTGGGATTTGAAGACACACATCATAAAGTTCACAATGCTGAGAAACCCTGCTTCAGTAGGATTATCATCCAGGTTTATGCTCCAACAAATGCAGAACCAGGAGACTGACAAATTTCACAGTCAAGTTTAGTCTGAAATTTGTAGTCTAAATGCAAGCAGGATGTGCAATGATAGTTGGAAACTGGAATGCTGAAGTGGGATAATGTGGCCTAAGTAACAGAAATGAAGCAAGACATTGTCCATTTCAGGCAATCCAATAATTTCTTCATTACCGATGGACATTTTTCAAACAACATGGACATCCCCAGATGAAGCACACAGAATTAGACTGACTATATCAAATGATGTAATTGCCAAAGCCCACTGCAACTACATCGCAAAAAAAGCTTTAAGAGTTGTAAACCTAATCTTGCGTAGCTTCTTCTCCAAAAACACTACACTACTAACCAGAGCATATAAAACATTTGCTAGACCAATTCTTGAATACTCCTTGAATGTCTGGAACCCATACCACATTTCTGACATCAATACAATTGAACGTGTCCAGAAATATTTTAGAAGAGTTCTCCACTCCTCTGAATACAACAAAATACCGTATGCCACCAGACTTGAAATCCTGGGTTTAGAAAATTTAGTACTACACCGTCTTCGGCATGACTTGAGTTTAACTCATAGAATCATCTACTACAATGTCCTTCCTGTCAAAGACTACTTCAGTTTCAATTGCAACAATACACAAGCATACAATAGATTTAAGCTTAATGTTAACCGTTCCTATCTTGATTGCAGAAAATATGACTTCAGTAACAGAGTTGTTAATGCTTGGAATACACTACCTGACTGGGGTCTCTTTCCAAAATCCCCAAAGCTTCAACCAAACACTGTCTACTATTGACCTCACCCCATTCCTAAGAGGTCTGTAAGGGGCGTGCATAAGAGCACAAGAGTGCCTACCGTTCCTGTCCTATTGTTTCCTTTTGTTATATCCAATTAATATAGTTATTACATACTCATATATATGCTTATATATTGTATAGTTATTTCATGCTTACGCTTACATATACTGTGTGACTAAATAAATAAATAATTAAATAAAATATATTATTGATAACAAGGATGTGGAAGTGCTCAGTTAATTGGGCTGACTGTGGAATGGATCATGAACTGCTGATATGCAAGTTCCAAATCAAACTGAAGCCGAAGAACAAAGCTTGTGAGTTTCCACAATAAGATATTGAGTGTTATTATGTCCATCATTTTCAAAGAGAAACTCTGAATCACTTTGAAATCCTGATCCTCATTGATAGGGAACCAGATAGGAAAAAGTGTCTGCCAAAGATCAGGAAAAAGAAAAGTTGGATATCGGAACAAACAGTGGAAAGTGCAAAGAGAAGAAGCCAAAGCCAAGAAAGATAAAGATCTCAGGAAGGAACCTAACAAGGAATTTTCAGAGAACTGTTAGAGGAGACAAGAAAAAGTATTATAATTAAATTGTAAAAATATCAAAGATGAAAACAAACACAGAAAAACAAGGAGAGTTTTCCAAAACATCTCCGGATTGAGAATCACAGAATCATAGGGCTGGAAGGGACATTGGAGGACTTCTAGTCCAACCCCCTACCCAAGGTAAGATTCCTTAAACCAAGGGTCCCAAAACCTGGCAGCTTTAAGACTTGTGGACTTCAACTCCCAGAAGTCCACAAGTCTTAAAGCTGCCAAGTTTGAAGAGCTGTGCCTTAAACCAGGGGTCTCCAACCTTGGTCCCTTTAAGATTTGTGGACTTTAACTCCCAGAGTCCCTCAGCCAGCTAAGTTGGCTTAGAAGTCTTATAGGGACCAAGGTTGGAGACCCCTGCCTTAAACCATCCCTGAAAAATAATTGGACAATATTTTCATGAAAACCTCTAGCAATAGAGCATCAGTAATATCAGTAAACAGGGACGCGGTGGCTCAGGGGATAGGACGTTGAGCTTGTCGATCGAAAAGTCGGCAGCTCGGCGGTTCAAATCCCTAGTGCTGCCGTGTAACGGGGTGAGCTCCCGTTACTTGTCCCAGCTTCTGCCAACCTAGCAGTTTCGAAAGCATGTAAAAATGCAAGTAGAAAAAATAGGGACCACCTTTGGTGGGAAGGTAACAGCGTTCCGTGCGCCTTTGGCGTCGAGTCATGCCGGCCACATGACCACGGAGACGTCTTCGGACAGCGCTGGCTCTTTGGCTTTGAAACGGAGATGAGCACCGCCCCCTAGAGTTGGCAACGACTAGCACGTATGTGCGAGGGGAACCTTTGCCTTTTTTAATATCAGTAACCTGTACTATGCTGATGACATTACTTGGATTAACTGAAAAAGCAAATGATCTGCAAGTCCTAATAATGAAAGTCAATGGGCACAATGAAAAAATAGAACTAAGGGTAAGTATGAAGACAATCAAAATAATAATAATAATAAGAGGAGGAGGAGGAGGAGGAGGAGGAGGAGGAGGAGGAGGAGGAGGAGGAGGAGAAGAAGAAGAAGAAGAAGAAGAAGAAGAAGAAGAAGAAGAAGAAGAAGAAGAAGAAGAAGAAGAAGAAGAAGAAGAAGAAGAAGAAGAAGAAGAAGAAGAAGAAGAACCACCATACAAATGAGGGGTCCTTACTGCTCTCTGAGCTTGCTTGATTTGTTGCAGACGTTTCATTATACAAACTAGGTAATATCGAACTAGCAATGATGATGTCACCTAGTCTGGATAATAAAACATCTGGAACAAAACAAGCAAGCTTAGAGAGCACCAAGGACCCCTAATTTGAACCCTGAGCTACAAATATTCTCCTTTATTAAAGCCTTAGAAATGACAATAAAATTATTTAAGCAGTACATAGTCTCTGGTCTTTAGAATAGAATAGAATTTTTTATTGGCCAAGTGTGATTGGACACACAAGGAATTTGTCTTGGTGCATATGCTCTCAGTGTACATAAAAGAAAAGATACGTTCATCAAGGTACAACATTTACAACACAATTGATGATCAATATATCAATTTAATTAAAATTAAACATCAACAGCAATCAAGAAATATCTCCCAGACAAGCATTTGGTAGAGTAGCAGTTGAAGGCTTTGGAAAAGATACTCAAACATTATGGAGTTTCTGTACCCAAAAAAGATCAGAATCAGAAGCAATTCAGGCAATGGCAGGGGTGAAATTCAGCCAGTTCTATCCGGCTTGGGTGAACCAGTAGCGGCTGCTGCTGCAGGAGGCTCCGCCCACCCACGCGGACATCATGACGTCGCTTTTTTGCAACATTTTAAGCCTCTGCACATGCACGAAGGCTTTGCGCATGTGCAGACGATGGCGAGCGTGAGTGAAGCAAGCAAGAAGGAAGGAGGAGAAGAATGAATGGTAATTGAATGGTCTCAATTAGAGTGATGATGGGTACATCATTGGAAGACCCAAAGGAGTAGACAGGAAACAGGTCATCCTGGAGAAAGTCTGTGCGACTGTTAAGACACAGCACCAACTTGAATACCCATAATCAATCAGCCTGCTTCCCAGCCTACTTCTCATTCACTGGCTCATTTAATACATTTGACACTCATGACATAATGTCTCTCCCAGGGACTTACAGCCTAATAATAGATGAAATCTAGAAAGGTGGAGGGGAAAAAAATAAGTATTAGACTGTTCAATTATAATTGAAGTGACACAATTTGTTAGAGAGGATAATGGGCTCTTAGCAGGAGCTCACAACATTCATGGAGTTAAAGAGTTGCCTTCAAAGATCAACAAAATGGCCCCAAATGAAATTGAAGCAGCAATTTATAGTTAAATTGATTACTCCTCATTTAATCATCTAGTTTCTCAACAACCTTTGGAGAGAGGGGAGTTGCATCCAATGCTTTCAAGGTCTACATGCAGCCTGGAGACATCAGTGTGTATCCCAGGCTTTGAGAAAAGTTTAAAAAGCCTGTTGCATGGAATTTAATTGTATTTATTTTATTTTATTTATTTTGTCAATCATATATAAGATAATAAGTAAAAGTATAAACATAATTTGGATACATGAAAAGAGTAAGAGTAAAAAGGAATATTAGGACAGGAACGGTAGGCACACAGGTGCACTTATGCACGCCCCTTATAGACCTCTTAGGAATGGGGTGAAGTCAACAGTAGACAGTTTAAGCTTAAAGTTTTGGGGGTTTGGGGAAGAAACTACAGAGTCAGGTAGTGCATTCCAGGCATTGACCACTCTGTTATTGAAGTCATATTTTCTGCAATTGAGTTTGGAGCGGTTTACCTTGAGTTTGTATTTATTATTTGCTCGTGTATTGTTGTGATTGAAGCTGAAGTAGTCATTGACAGGTAGGACATTAGTTTATGTAATAAACTGGATAGGTTTATGTACTATGCTTAAGTCAGACTGAAGTCGACATAGTTCTAAATTGCCTAAGCCCAAAATTTGGAGTCTGGTGGCATAAGGTATTTTATTACAGGTAGAGGAGTGGAGGGTTGTTCTCGTAAAATATCTCTGGACTCTCTCAATTGTATTTATGTAGTGCAGGTTCCAGACAGATAAGCTGTATTCAAGAATTGATCTAGCAAATGTTTTGTATGCTCTAGTCAGCAGTACAATATTACCAGAGAAGAAGCTATGCAAGATTAGATTAACAACTCTTAATGCTTTTTTGGTAATGTTGTTACAGTGGGCTCTGGCAGTTAGATCTTTAAAAATGGGTATTCCAAGATCCTTGACAGAGTGAGGGTCATCTATAATATTATATTATTATATTATATTATATTATATTATATTATATTATATTATATTATATTATATTATATTATATTATATTATATTATATTATATTATATTATATTATATTATATTATATTATATTATATTTAGAATATTATATTTAGAATATTATATTAATATTACAATATTAATATAATGTTTTGGCCAGTTTTCAGGCTTTTGAGTTTTTTACCATTTTGGGTATTGAGGAAGATACAAAGTTCTTGCTCTTGCTCTTTTGGTGGCCTCAACCATATTTAATTGATGTTGTTGTGTCTTTGATATTGTTTTTCCATCTTTGGGGTTTGCCTCGTGTTCTTTGATCTCTTCTTTTTGTATATGGCTTGTATGGTATAGAATCCTATGACATCCTTTCCAGGTAAACAAACCATTTGATTTGCTGTTTTTGTATATAGTTTTAGATCAGTTCTATGCCAATTCTTTCTCCTGTGGTCTTACTTCTGATTTTATCTCTTCTGGTCAGTCCAGCAACTTTCCTCAAACATCTGATGTCTGCAAGTGACTAACTTTTGTTTATGTTTTGTTGCAAGTGTCCATGTTTGGCACCGGTAACATAGACTTTAGTATCTCACCTTAACCACAGCTAGTTCAGGAGGCAGCTCTAGACCCTCAATCCCATTTGAAGTGATAGGCTCTTTTACTAAGGATTAGTGGTTGCAAACAAAGCAGGCTAGAACTAAAGTTCCCGCCCAAAAGACTACAAACTTCTTGGCCCTTCCCCATGACTGGCTCATCTTCAACCAATGGTGTGCAGTATAGGTGTTTGGGGAACCTCTTGGATGTTTGGCGCAATTCACATTCCTTTCCCAGGGTCCATGTCCTTGAAAGACTAGAACAGGCTGGCTCTTCACATCTGTTGTGACCAAGGCCCAAGTAGTGATTACTAAACACAATTCAGTCCTCAACAAACTTATTTTATTAAAACAGCTGAAAATTAATTCATTCTCAGCTTAATCCAAAACAAAATTCTTAATAACCAGTCCATCGGCCTTATCCCCAATTTTTGATGTCTTTGGCAACTTGCCAAAGACCTTTCTTGGCAAAAACCCCACAAAGTTCAAGAGACGCTGACAAGAAGTACGGAAATCAATGTTGCTTTTCTACAAAGAACCCAACTATTCGTTGCTGCTCTTTTAAACCTTATGGGAGTGGCTAATCATCTGCTGGCCTTACTCCCAAGTCGTCCTTTTTTCTTCAGCTGCTCTTGCCTTCTGGCAGCTCTTTGCATGCGTGCGCTAGGAACAGGCTCCTTCTGTTCCTCTGCCTCTCTGCTGTCCGCCTCTGGAGGCTCCGGAGTCCGCACATCGCTCCCAGATGGCCCTGGCCCCATCTCTGCCTCCGATGCAGAGCCCTCGTCCAGGCCTTCCCCTGACTCCAGGACTGACCCATTGTCCCCCCCCCCAGCCTCGTCACTGTCTGACTCTGTTGCCAGGTCCACAGGCTGCTGGCGGACCACAACAACACCTCTGGTTTCTGTCAAGCCCACCCCCCTTCCCTTCCCTATTGATCCCTGAACCTGTTACATGCCAATTGCCTATTTCCTCTCCCTCCCCCTCTTTCTAACTGATGGCAGGATACCAGTGAAGCCGAAGATGGCAGATCTGACATCAGAGTTGGGTATCTCGAGTTGTTACAATCCTAGTTTTGCCTAGCCTTGTGGTGCAACCAAAACAATCTGGAACTGGACACACTCAAAACCGTAGAAATGGTGGTAGATTTTAGGAAAAACCCTTCCATACTTCCACCTCTCACAATACTTGACAACACAGTATCAACAGTAGAAACCTTCAAATTTCTGGGTTCTATCATATTGCAAGATCTCAAATGGACAGCTAACATCAAAAACATCATTAAAAAAGGACAACAAAGAATGTTCTTTCTGCGCCAACTCAGTAAGCTCAAACTGCCCAAGGAGCTGCTGATCCAATTCTACAGAGGAATTATTGAGTCTGTCATTTGCACCTCTATAACTGTCTGGTTCGGTTCTGCAACCCAACAAGAAAAACACAGACTTCAGAGGATAATTAGAACTGCAGAAAAAATAATTGCTACCAACTTGCCTTCCATTGAGGACCTGTATACTGCACGAATCAAGAAGAGAGCCGTGAAAATATTTGCAGATCCCTCGCATCCTGGACATAAACTGTTTCAACTCCTACCCTCAAAACGACGCTATAGAGCACTGCACACCAGAACAACTAGACACAAGAACAGTTTTTTCCCGAAGGCCATCACTCTGCTAAACAAATAATTCCCTCAACACTGTCAGACTATTTACTGAATCTGCACTACTATTAATTGTTTCATAGTTCCCATCACCAATCTCTTTCCACTTATGACTGTATGACTATAACTTGTTGCTGGCAATCCTTATGATTTATATTGATATATTGATCATCAATTGTGTTGTAAATGTTGTACCTTGATGAACGTATCTTTTCTTTTATGTACACTGAGAGCATATGCACCAAGACAAATTCCTTGTGTGTCCAATCACACTTGGCCAATAAAATTCTATTCTATTCTATTCTAGTTTGAATTTGTGGCAGGCAGTACAGGGGTCAGGTGCTGGGTATTGCATAAGGTTTTGTGTGATTCTTCTGTGTGCATTCTTCTTTGGTTGAGAGGGATTCTCTTCGATTCAGATTGGTTTCCCTTTCAAGGAAATAGAATTGTTTCTTTTCCTCTTCATCCGGCAGGCTGCCAAGGAAGGGACAGATCGTTCTTCCCCCGTTTCTTCCCAGAAGTCTAAACTGATGGCTTAAAAAGCGCTTTCAAAATGAGATTGAGGACTGTGTGGCATTAAGCCAAAGGCTGTCCTTGCTTTTCCTACCTTAAATGGACTAAAAGACCTTGTTCCTTGAGGCCTTCTTTCATTTAATTCAATTTGAGAGGGGTGAGAAGAAAACTGGCTAGGCAAAAGTAAATATTTAGCAATAAATAAATGTATGATTCATCAAATTAGCTTTCCTGCAAGGAGCCCAAAGTGGCTTAGATGGTTTTTCTTCACCGCATTCTCGGAAAGAGCCGGCTGACCCAAGGTCAGCAGCAAGCAGGGAGGCTAAGTGAGTGGGTTGAGCCAAATCCAATTATTGGATCCAGCCTTTAAGACATATCCTGAAGCCAGGTTAGGATTATTTGTGCTTACATCTAGTACTATCTTCCCTAACTCAAAGAAAAGAAGCAGGGATCCACATCATCTTGTACCAGGGGTGTCAAACTCAAGGCCCACGGGCCAGATCTGGCCTGGGGGTTGCTTAGATCTGGTCTGCGGGGCTGCCCTGGAAACAGTGAAGGACCGGCCCAGGGTGCCTCTGCCAGCGAAAACAGGGTCCCGAGCTCCGTTTCGGCTGCAACGGCCTCCTGCCACTCTCTGCCAGTGAAAACAGAGCTCAGGAGGGCCGTGCATGGCCCTCCCGAGCTCCGTTTTCACTGGCAGAGGATTGCAGGAGGCCATCACAGCTGAAAATGGAGCTCGGGACCCTGTTTTCGCTGGCAAAACACTCGGGCCACCACAGGCGCCAACATGAGTGACATTGAGCTGGCCACCCTGGCCACACCCATCCTGGCCCCCTGAGGTCAAACACAACTCTGATGTGGCCCTCAATGAAATTGAGTTTGACACCCCTGTCTTATACAGTGTTGTTGTTGTTAGTTGCGAAGTCGTGTCCGACCCATCGCAACACCATAGATAACATTCGTCCAGGCCTTCTTGTCCTCCACCATCCTCTGGAGTCCATTTAAGCTCACGCCTACTGCTTCAGTAACTCCATCCAGCCACCTCATTCTCTGTCGTCCCTTTCTTCTTTTGCCCTCAATCGTTCCCAGCATTAGGCTCTTCTCCAGTGAGTCTTTCCTTCTCATTAGGTGGCCAAAGTATTTCAGTTTCATCTTCAGGATCTGGCCTTTTAAAGAGCAGTCAGGGTTGACCTCCTCTAGGACTGACTAGCCTTGCAGACCAAGGGACTTGCAGGAGTCTTCTCCAGCACCAGAGTTCAAAGGCCTCAATTCTTTGGCGCTCAGCCTTTCTTATGGTCCAATTTTCACAGCCATACATTGCAACTGGGAAAACCATAGCCTTGACTATACTCACTTTTTTTGGCAGGGTGATGTCTCTGCTTTTTAGTATGTTGTCTAGATTTGCCATAGCTTTCCTCCCCAGGACCAAGCGTCTTTTAATTTCTTGGCTACAGTCCCCATCTGCAGTAATCTTGGAAAATAAAATCTGTCACTACCTCCATTTCTTATACCATGTTTTATACAGTAGAGATACAAAAAAATGAACTGAAGGCTTTTTACATTATATATATTTATTTAAATATATATATTTCGTCGTGAGCTAAAAACATATTTATTCATTCAAGCAGGACTGGCATAAATAGTTGATTTTAAATTGGGGTTTTAGTAATATTTTAAATTTTTAAATCTTTTAAATTACCGGCCGTTTAGTAATAGTTTATTTTAATTTCTTTTAATTGTATATATTCTGTATTTTATTCTGGCTGTACACCGCCCTGAGTCCTTCGGGAGAAGGGCGGTATAAAAATTTAATAAAATAAAATAAATAAATAATAAATATATCTCATTTCCTCATTTCTTCAGAACCTGTTATCTGTCTGGGCATGCCCTGTCAACAAGCCCATCATCCTCTAGGCTGCCCTCCATGAAATCTTCCTAGCCTGCAGTGACAACTATATAAAAGTATATAAAGGCAAATGTTTCCCTGTCCAGTGTTTGTGACCTGAGCAGTGCTCATCTCAGTTTCTTAGCCGAGGGAGCCAATGTTGTCCGAAGACATTTCTGTTGTCATGTGGACATCATGACTGTATGGCAAAGGGCACAGAACTCTTACCTTCCCACCAAAGTGGTACCTATTTATCTATTTGCATTTGTATGCTTCCAAACTGCTAGGTGGGCAGAAACTGAGGCAAGAACAGGAGCTCACCCTCTTGTGCAGTGCTCGGGACTTAAACCTCTGTTGTCAGTTTTCCAGCTGACAAGCTCATCATCTTTAACCACTGAGTTCATTGCACCCTGACAACTGTATACAGCCTCTTTTTGATCTTTACGCATCTGCTTTGTGCACCAAATGTAGCTTCAAATTGCATCGTTATTGATTTTTAACATTGGCATTAATTTCCAGCTTTATCCCCACAACCATCACTTCCACTCCCAAAGCTAGGAATTTAGCTTTTTCCAGTCATGGTGGTTGAGATTGGCTGCTGGTTGTCTTGTAACTAAGATGCCAAATTTGTTTGCTAAATGGCACTTTGGTGTTAGCATGGCAATAAGCTCTCGGAAACCTGATGGCAACCTACTAATGCTCATCTATTTAGTTTGTTTCTCAGAAATCTGAAAAAAACACACCTGGATTTCTACAAGTTGGGCAGACCAAGTTTTCAAATGATTTTTTGTACCATCCACAGGCATGTCATAGGAAAGGTATGGAAGTTAAAAACAGATGGCTAGTGGAAGCCTGGCACTCAAACAAATCAGCCATCAATAGACACATAGAGATAAACAACATCTACATTAGATCTACACTCAAAAGAGACAATAAAAGAGCCCAAAAGGAAACAAAAAGACCAAAACCAGCAATTGACACCCAGTTGAGCAGAGATGAACATCAAGATGAATGCTAGACCAATAATCAAGAATCAAACAATACCCCAATCAAGAAACTACTACCAATTCAGACAAACAAGCTACAATAAATAGCCCAATCAAGTACCACCAGATCTACGCCTACCAACACTGACAGGGCAAGCTACTACCATAGTATATAAAATGAGAGCAAATCCCACTTCCTACTAGCACTGATGATGTTACCTAGTTTGGTAATGAAACATTTGCAAGAAAACAACCAAGCTCAGAGAGCACCAAGGACCTCACAGATGGCCAATTTTTTTCTCTTCTTAATTAAATTGCATTAAAAGAATGGGAAGTGGGGACAACCTTTTTTTTAACCTAGCACCAAGAGGTTTAAGGTGCTATCTGAAATCTTGGCACTGGTCATAGCCTAATGTCTGTTTCTTTTTAAGATGGTAACTGCATGGATGTATCATATTCCATTTTCCTGGAACAATGTGGAAGGCATTTGCCATTCCCTTCTTCCAGAATGGGTTTTGACTTCCCAGCCTAGTTACAGACCTTGATAGTAGAAATAGAAATAAAATAACAGAGTTGGAAGGGACCTTGGAAGTCTTAACTTTTCTTTTATGTACACTGAGAGCATATGCACCAAACAAATTCCTTGTGCGTCCAATCACACTTGGCCAATAAAAATTCTATTCTATTCTATTCTGTTCTATTCTGTTCTAGTCTAGTCTAGTCTAGTCTAGTCTAGTCTAGTCTAGTCTAGTCTAGTCTAGTCTAGTCTTCTAGCCCAACCCCCTGCTTAGGCAGGAAACCCTACACCACTTCAGACAAATGGTTATCTAATCTGTTCTTAAAAATGTCCAGTGTTGGAGCATTCACAAATTCTAAGGAAATTAGAAGTTTCTCCTTAGTTCTAGGTTGCTTCTCTCCTTGATTAGTTTCCACCCATTGTTTCTTGTCCTGCCCTTAGGTGCTTTGGAGAATAGCTTGACTCCCTCTTTTTTGCAGCAACCCCTGAGATATCAGAACACTGCTATCAGAACACTGCTATCAGAACACTGCTATCAGAACACTGCTATCAGAACACTGCTATCATGTCCCCAGCAATCGAAAACTAAAAGGGTTATCAGTGCATGTAACATAGATGTCTGTATGGGTAAGACTATCAACCATGCTATCAAGCAAAACCAAGCATTTAACAGTGAGTGCCATACCATGTGCACTAAACCAACAGGTGGCATGAAAGTAGGGGCAATCAACACAGGTTATGTAGACAGTAAACACAAGATCAATCCAAATGGACTCAAATGTCTATACACCAATGCACAGAGTATGAGGAATAAACAGGGTGAATTAGAAATCCAAGTAAATGAGGGTAGATATGATATTGTTGCCATTACGGAAACTTGGTGGGATGAAACTGACAAATGGAACATACAGCTAGAGGGATATAAATTATTTAAAAGAAATAGACCAAATAAAAGAGGAGGTGGAGTTGCACTATATATAAGAAATAACTACATCTCTACAGAAATAGAGCACAACAATGATGAAAATCATCTTGAATGTATTTGGGTCAATATAAAAGGGTGAAAACGATATTGCCATAGGTCTATACTATAGGCCACCCAACCAAACAGAGGAAGTAGATGAACTTTTGCTAGTCAGCTAACTAAGGTATGTAGGAAGCACATCACAGTAGTAATGGGGATTTTAACTACCCTGACATCAATTGGGAAACAAACTCTGCACCAAGTGGAAGATCCAACAGGTTCCTAACAAACCTAGCAGACAACTTTGTTTCCCAAAAATAGAGAAGGCGACAAGGATCAGCCATATTGGACTTAATTCTCACTAACAGAGATGAAATGATAGAAGGTGTTGAAGCTACAGGAACCTTGGGGCAAGTGACCACGCAATATTGGAATTCAACATTAAGCAAATACAAGTAGTAGAACAAAGTCAAACTAGAGTCTTGGACTTTAAGAGAGCTAATTTCAATAAACTTAGAGATCTTGAGAAGGATTCAATGGATGAGAATCCTCAGGGGGAAAACAACTCAAGAAGCTTGGGAAATTTTGAAAAGTGAGATTATAAAAGCACAGTCTAACACAATACCAATGAAGAAGAAAAATAGTAGATCACAAAAGAAACCAGCATGGATGCATAAAGAACTATCTGACAAATTGAAAGACAAAAAGGACAAATATAAAAAGTGGAAAGAGGGGCAAATAACTAAGGCAGAATATCAGCAAACAGCCCGAGCCTGTAAAGATGAAGTGAGGAAAGCTAAGGCTCACAATGAACAAAGGCTAGCGACAAAAGTAAAAAATAATAAAAAAAGCTTCTTCCAACATGTTAAAAACAAGAAAAAAGTCAAGGAAACAATTGGCCCATTGCTGGGAGAAAGTGGCAAGAAGATGACAAGCAACAGGGAGAAAGCAGATCTACTTAACTCATATTTTGCATGTGTCTTTACACAAAAGGAAAAAACAATCCAACCTATCAAAAACAGCACTACAAAAAACAGATTAGAAACACAAGTTAAAATAGGGAAGAAAATGGTAAGTGAACACCTGTCTACCCTAGACGAGTTCAAATCACCAGGACCGGATGGATTACACCCCAAGGTTCTGAAGGAACTGGCAGACGTGATCTCAGAACCACTGAACTATATCTTTCAAAGATCCTGGAGCACAGGGGAGCTGCCAGAGGACTGGAAAAGAGCTGATGTAGTTCCCATCTTCAAAAAAGGGAAAAAAACAGATCCAGGAAACTACAGACCTATCATTCTGACCTCAATACCGGGGAAGATTCTGGAAAAGATAATCAAGCAACGAATCACCGAACACCTAGAAGCAAACAAAGTAATAACCAAAAGCCAACATGGGTTTGTCAAAAACAGATCATGCCAGACTAATCTTATCGCATTCTTTGACAAAATGACAAAATTAGTAGACCAGAGGAATGCTGTTGATATAATTTACTTGGACTTCAGTAAAGCATTTGATAAAGTAGACCATAACCTACTACTAGATAAAGTAGAAAAATGTGGGTTAGACAGCACCACCACCAGATGGATTCGTAACTGGCTGACCAACCGCACTCAACGTGTAGTCCTCAACGGAACTACATCCACATGGAGGGAAGTATGCAGTGGAGTACCCCAAGGCTCTGTTTTAGGCCCAGTACTCTTCAACATCTTCATCAATGACTTGGACGAAGGGATAGATGGGGAACTCATCAAATTTGCAGATGACACCAAGCTGGCAGGAATAGCCAACACTCCAGAAGATAGGCTCAAGTTACAGAAAGATCTTGACAGACTTGAACATTGGGCGCTATCTAACAAAATGAAATTCAACACTGAAAAAAGTAAGGTTCTACATTTAGGCCAAAAAAACAAAATGCACCAGTACCGTATATGTGGTACCTTGCTCAATAGTAGTACCTGTGAGAGGGATCTTGGAGTCCTAGTGGATAACCATCTAGATATGAGCCAGCAGTGTGCAGCAGCTGTTAAAAAGCCAACACAGTTCTGGGCTGCATAAACAGAGGATAGAATCAAGATCACGTGAAGTGCTAGTACCACTTTATAATGCCTTGGTAAGGCCACACTTGGAATATTGCATCCAGTTTTGGTCGCCACGATGTAAAAAGATGTTGAGACTCTAGAAAGAGTGCAGAGAAGAGCAACAAAGATGATTAGGGACTGGAGGATAAAACATATGAAGAACGGTTGCAGGAACTGGGTATGTCTAGTTTAACAAAAAGAAGGACTAGGGGAGACATGATAGCAGTGTTCCAATATCTCAGGGGCTGCCACAGAGAAGTGGGAGTTGGGCTGTTCTCCAGAGCACCTGAGGGTAGAACAAGAAGCAATGGGTGGAAACTGATCAAGGAAAGAAGCAACTTAGAACTAAGGAGAAATTTCCTGACAGTTAGAACAATTAATAAGTGGAACGACTTGCCTTCAGAAGTTGTGAATGCTCCAACACTGGAAATTTTTAAGAAAATGTTGGATAACCATCTGACTGAGATGGTGTAGGGTTTCCTGCCTGGGCAGGGGGTTGGACTAGAAGGCCTCCAAGGTCCCTTCCAACTCTGATGTTATGTTATGTTATGTTATGTTATGTTATGTTATGTTATGTTATGTTATGTTATGTCTCCCCTAGTCCTTCTTTCATAAGATTAGATATATCAAGTTCCAACAACATATACATGTATATTATAATGTCTTTTCTAACATATCTTTCCTTCTAGCCGATGGTAAAATAAATCCCATATTTTATAATATTGCTTATCTTCTTGTTCTCTAATTTCAAATGTCAATTTACTCATCTCTGCACATTCCATCATCTTCCTAATTATTTCATCTTGCAAAGGTAACTTCTCATTTTTCCAATTTTTAGCAAACACAATCCTGGCTGCTGTAATAATATTCACAATCAGATATTTTACATCACTAGTATATATCTCAGGTATAATTCCCAACAGAAAGACTTCTGGTTTAAAGTCTATGTGTTTTTTAATCATTTTCTCCAACCACTTATGTATCTTAGTCCAATATCTTTTCGCTTTAACACATGTCCACCACATATGGTAATATGATCCAGGTATCTGATGACATTTCCAACATTTTTCAGATTTGTCCTTGAACATTTTGGCAATTCTTGTCGGGGGGTAGATGCCACCTGTAAAACATCTTATACAAATTCTCTTTATATGCTGTAGACATTGTCATTTTATAATTATACATCCATAATTTCTGCCAGGCCTTTAGATCTATCCCAGCTAGGGTGCTTATCCTTGATTGGCCCAGTTGCTGCTCACAAGTCCCTTGGTTTGACTCCAAGACACACATAGGATATGAGGAACACCATGTCCTGCTGCCAAGGATGGGTAGGTCTGTTCCGGGAACTTCAGGAACTATGACATAAGGCCTGCAGGCAACTCTTTCTCCACCTACATATCAGCTGTTTGGGTGAGGGCCTCCTAACATGGAATGCAAGCAGCTGCTCTCCTGTGACTTCCTTCTGTCTCTTCCTTTCCTGTTCGTTGATGCTGTTTTCTTTTCCAAAACCATTTTAAAACAAGCATTCCCTACCTGATTTGCCTTAAGACCATTTGCCTCAGCAAATCAGCTAGCTTGGAGCAAGCAAGAAATGGAACTGTTCTAATCCTAAATAAATGCAGTTCAAACAGATCTTGGCACCCTTTGCTTTCGATGCTGAGATGCAGGAGCAAATTAAACAGAGATATGCAAAGTACCCCCACCATTTCTGAAGGCATTTTGGGTAAAAAGCAAAAAGCAACCCAATGGCAAAAATGAGTTTGTCTTCAGCCTTTTTGCAAACAAGAGGACTCCAGTGCCTTGAAATATTGGTTTGACCTAAATGTTATTCATTATTTTTCTTGGGTGGTTGCCAGGCTGCAGGAGGAAGTACTTGAAAAGGGAAAATGGCAGAGAAACAGATTCAGATGGACTCAATAAGGAAGTTGTGCCAGCTCAGGGTTGGATAGTTTACTTAGTATAGCTCAACAAAGTAACTATTGCATTTGTGTGTACACACACATTCTCTCTCCTGGAAACAGGTTTCCATCATGTTTTTTTAAAAATGCTGTTTTGATGTAGCTGTTAACATTTTTGCTATATATACCTGTACAGCTGTATATATAGGTGCTGATTCAGTTCTACAGAGGAATTATTGAGTCTTTCATTTGCACCTCTATAACTGTCTGGTTCGATTCTGCAACCCAACAAGAAAGACACAGACTTCAGAGGATAATTAGAACTGCAAAAAAAAAAAAATTGCTACCAACCTGCCTTCCATTGAGGACCTGTTTACTGCACGAATCAAGAAGAGGGCCGTGAAAATATTTACAGACCCCTCGCATCCTGGACATAAACTGTTTCAACTCCTACCCTCAAAACGACACTATAGAGCACTGCACACCAGAACAACTAGACACAAGGACAGTTTTTTCCCGAAGGCCACCACTCTGCTAAACAAATAATTCCCTCAACACTGTCAAACTATTTACTAAATCTGCACTACTATTAATCTTCTCATCGTTCCCATCACCAATCTCTTTCCACTTATGACTGTATGACTGTAACTTTGTTGCTGGCAATCTTTATGATTTATATTGCTATATTGACCATCAATTGTGTTGTAAATGTTGTACCTTGATGAACGTATCTTTTCTTTTATGTACACTGAGAGCATATGCACCAAGACAAATTCCTTGTGTGTCCAATCACACTTGGCCAATAAAAAATTCTATTCTATTCTATTCTACAGTTGCTGGAATTCCTCAGGCTGAGGCCATTTCATTGAAGTCATGAGACCCAACTTTCTTAACTTAGGACCCTTCCAGATACATTGGAGGACAATTTCCAGCTTGCAAAGGTCTGGGAATTGGGAAGTCAACCGACTCAGAAAGCCTTTCTGTGCAGGAAAAATTCAGTGCTGGAAAGTGCAGAGATAATCCAGATCATTTTAGTGAAATGACTAACATACCTTCATCTTGGGAAAGGATGAAATTGATTTGAAATCATTCTTCCCTTTAGAAATTAGTTGGGTTTTTTATGAGCCAGCCGTGTGCTGCAGCTGCCAAAAAAAGCCAACACAGTTCTAGGCTGCATTAGCAAAGGGATAGAATCAAGATCACGTGAAGTGTTAATGCCACTTTATAAAGCCTTGGTAAAAACCAGAGTTGGAATACTGCATCCAGTTTTGGTCGCCACAATGTAAAAAAGATGTTAGGACTCTAAAAAGAGGCCCTGTTGCAAACCGGTAGTAAAGGTAAGTAGAACCCATCCCTGGTGTTTCTGCTTAAGACAGCCCAGTTCAGCAGTGAAATCCCCCCCGCCAGTTCTATCCAGCTTGCCAAACAGGTAGCACAGGTGTCAGGAGGCTCCACCCACCCATCACCAGGACGTCATTACATCCCATTTTTTTTACCATCTGCGCATGCGCTACCTATTCCCGAACCGGTAGCGAAGGTAAGTGGATTTCACCGCTGGCCCAGTGGTTAAACCTTTTGCTCTTAGTATCTGAAGTTAGCAAAAAGGAATGTGAAGATTGTCTTTGGACTGCTTTTAAGAGATAGGGGAATGAAAACATTAATGATGTAGAAGGGCCTTAAGGAAGCCCACTATGTTCCTAGGATATATTTTTTCCTTCATTCAACTGTTGAAAGAAAAATCCAGTCCAGTTCCAAGCGAGGAGAAAGACGCTGGAAACAAAATGGAGGCTGGTTGCAAGGAAAGAAGGTCTCTGTTTATTTGGTTTCCAGAAATTTCATTGACAGCAGCATGTTTCTGGGGTAGCTGACCCCTTGGCTGGATGAATGGATGGATTTTTATAGGTTTTGTGATTGAGATGCTCCAGGGGGTTGTGCAATGTAGTGAGCCTTGTGTCTTTTATTATTCCAATGGTGGTGGGTTAATCCTTTTTATGTCCTAAAGGTCCTGTCCTGTCCTTAGAATTTGGATGGGGGAATGTAAATTCTTAATCACATCAGCTCCAGTCTGGGGAAGCTATGGCTGAAGGCATTTTGTTTGTGAATAGTTTCCCAATAGATACAAAAGTATTTCATTCATAAAACGTAACTGTTGGAGGGACTGCCTGGAGTGTTTTCCTGGTAGTGGAGAGAAGGGAATGATTTGATCCTTGGAAAGCCTTTTTTCTGGGTGTGTGGCTGTGTTGTTGTTGTTTTTTTACATTTATATCCCGCCCTTCTCCGAAGACTCAGGGCGGCTTACAGTGTGTAAGGCAATAGTCTCATTCTATTTGTATATTTACAAAGTCAACTTATTGCCCCCCCCAACAATCTGGGTCCTCATTTTATCTACCTTATAAAGGATGGAAGGCTGAGTCAACCTTGGACCTGGTGGGACTAGAACCTGCAGTAATTGCAGGCAGCTGTGTTTTAATAACAGGCTTCTTACAGCCTGAGCCACACCGCGGTGTGTTGACTTTCTACACCGGGGGTGGCTAAACCAGCCGTGGTCGTGGCTAGTACGTGACGCATCCGGCCTGTGGACTGGAAGTTTGACAGCCCTGTCTTACACAATCATGTCCAATTCTCTGAGACTGCCTGGCAAGTTTTTTCAGACATAGTTTACCATTGCATCCTTCTTAGGCCTGAGAGAAAGTGACTGGCTCAAGGTCACCTAGGTGGCTTTATGTCTAAGGCAGGAGTAGAACTCATGGTCTTCTGTTTTCTAGCCTGATGCCTTAACCACCATACTAAACTATTTGTGCTATGTTGTGTTTGTATATAAGTAAACCTGAAAAGCAAAAAAAAAAAGAAAGAAAAAAAAGAAAATAGTGCATGCCTTTTAAGGGCACTAGCTTACTCTTTGAGAATCTTTATTTATCATTAAAATATCACACCAGTATATTTATGTTGTTGTGGCCTGCCAGGGTGACAGACTCAGACAGTGAGGAGGTTGGGGAAGACTCCAGTGAGGAGTCCTGGAGTCTGGGAAAGGCTCTGATGAGTGCTTTGCGTCGGGGGGCAGAGATGAGGCCAGGGCCGTCTGACAGTTGTCAGCTGCCTTAGGAGTCAGACATCAGTGGGGAAGAAGAACAGCTGGAGACTGTTCCCAGTGTGTGCATCCACAGAGCTGCCAGGAGAAGGGAACAGCTAAGGAACAAGGGTCGACTCAGGAGTAAAGCCACGGGTGGACGGTGAATGGCCCATAGGGAATAAAGAGCAGCGAAAGGGGAGGGGAGTTGGCAGGAGACAATTAGTTCAATTCATTAGAGCAGGGGTCACCAACCTTTCAGACCTCAGGGACCACTAAATTCATAATTTTAAATCCTGAGGACCACTAATATAATTTTTTAAAAAAGATAAATAATATTTAGTGCAATATAAAAAATGCAAATAATTTTTCTGCGGACCACCAAAATTTTCCCACGGACCACCAGTGGTCCACGGACCACTGGTTGGTGACCACTGCATTAGAGTGAAGCTCTGTTCCTGACTTCTTGCCAAGTATTGTCTGCTACAGAGTGACATTTGGAAGATATTGGCCTGGCAACTCTCCAAGCCTGATAAAGGTCTGTAGTTGTGAAATCTCCTGAAAGACTGTTTGCTGGGACTTTGCTGGAGAGCAATTTCCCTTTAACCTAAATAAAAGAGGTTTTATCGGGACGAGGAGTCTGCTTCATGCTCTTGGGAAGCCTAGGTCAGAACATATGTTTTCTTCTCCCCTCTTCTTATAAACCTGCTCTGCAACGGTCATACTTGTATTTTCATGCTCTTTTTATTATTATTATTATTCCAGTGATGCTGCTGCTATCTTTTGCTAACGTGTATAGATAACCCAGCAAGGACTTTGGGTCTAGATGCCAAATTCGAGACCTCTTCTGGCTGCGATTTCACCTCCGATGACCCATTTTGTTTCTTGCTGGGAAAAATGTTTCTTCTTGGCACAGGGGAACGGTGACTCACTCACGTGTGAAACTCCCACTGCTTCTTGCCATGCTTTTAACAAAATGAGTTGGCAAAGGGGCTCATTTGTTTCTGCTTCGCAGGGCTCAGGACCCTTGGGATTCAGAGTGCGAAATAACATTTGGCAGAGGCTCACTCCTGAACCTCTGTGTCCTTGCCAAAGGAATACGGACTAGGCACATTTGATCTTGCGGATAGACGTGGGAGAGATAGCAAGACACTGTAAACCAGGGGTTTCCAACCTTGGCAATTTTAAGCCTGGCGGACTTCAACTCCCAGAATTCCCAAGACAGCTTTGCTTTGCTGGCTGGGGAATTCTGGGAGTTGAAATCCGCCAGGCTTAAAGTTGCCAAGGTTGGAGACCCCTGCTGTAAACCCTCCCTAGCTTACTTGCTGCTGATCCCTAAATACAGTTGAGATTTGCAGGAGAGGGAACAGCAAATAGAAGGTGTTGAACAGGAGGCCTTTAAGAAAAGATAACCTTTATCGTCACTGTTTCCTGTGAACACACTGGCACACATTTTTTAAAAATGAAATTTTAGGAGGCATTAAACAGCTTTTCGAGTGTGGCTTTTAAGCTTGTATAACCAAATAACAGAGCTAAAAAGGGACCTGGGAGGAGAGGTGGGTTTCAGCAGGTTCTGACCAGTTCTGGAGAACTGGGAGCGGAAATTTTGAGTAGTTCGGAGAACCGGTAGTAAAAATTCTGACTGGCCCCGGCCCCATCTATTCTCTGCCTTCCGAGTCCCAGCTGATCGGGATTTTGCAGTAACCTTCCCCTGGAGTGTGGAGGGAATGGAGATTTTACAGAATCCTTCCCCTGGAGTGGGAAGGGAATGGAGATTTTACAGAATCCTTCCCCTGGAGTGGGGAGGGAATGGAGATTTTACAGTATCCTTCCCCTGGAGTGCAGAGGGAAATGGAGATTTTACAGTATCCTTACCCTGGAGTGCGGAGGGAATGGAGATTTTGCAGTATGCTTTCCCTGGAGTGGGGAGGGAATGGAGATTTTACAGTAGCCTTCCCCTGGAGTGCAGAGGGAAATGGTGATTTTACAGTATCCTTCCCCTGGAGTGGGGAGGGAATGGAGATTTTACAGTATCCTTCCCCTGCCTCCTCCACCCAGCCACGCCCACAGAAACGATAGTAAAAAAAATTCAGCCGAAGAGATTGTAAAAAAAAATGCTTTTAAAAGCCACAGCTGATCACCCCCCACCCCCCGCGCACGCTGTTCTACTTACCCCATGCCTCCTTTTGGTGTGCACTGTGCGTGTGCACCTCGCATTTGGTGCGTAGTGCGCACTGTGCATGCGTACACAGCACGCATATGCAGCCAGCAAACCGGTAGTAAACCGGTTCAGATTTCACCACTGCCCCTATCCACTTACTTCACACTTACTTACTTACACACTTCATGTGTTTAAAGTTCGAAGTCCCAAATCACAGAAAAGTTACGCACTTCTAGCTTGGAAATCCACACCCAGAGTAGAACAAATAACAGTACGGATGACATGCTGTTCTTAGCCCAGGAATATGAGTGGTGATCAAAATACTTCCAGCACTTCACAGAATCCTAGCTTTGCCATGCTTTATTCACTTCAATCAATATCAATTTATTTTATGTTATTTATTTAAAGGTTTTATATGACTGGCCATCTGAACTCACAACTCCGGGGAATAAGGGTGGGAGGCAATTCAGCTGTCACTTTCTAGTTGCTAAGATTAACCTTAAGCCATTGCAGGTAGTTCTCAACTTACAAGAGTTCATTTAGTGACCGTTCAAAGTTACCATGGTACTGAAAAAAATGACTTATGGCCATTTTTCACACTTACGAACACCCACTGTAGCCTCTCCATGGTCACATGATCAAAATTCAGATGCTTGGCATTGACCATATTTATGACGGTTGCAATGACCCAGAGTCCTGTGATCACCTTTGGCAACCGTCTGACAAAGTCAATGGGGAAGACAGATTCACTTAACAACCGTTTTGCTTAGCAACAGAAATTGTGGGCTCAATTGTTCGTCATACATTGAGGACTACTTATAGGAATATTAAACTTTTGTCAGCTGACTAGATGTCAACCAGAGCTAGTCCAATACAACTCAGTCAGGCTCTTGAAATTTGCAGCCATCCAGCTGTGAGAACGTCAGTTCCCATTCTCTCAGGTAGCATTGGCATTCTTGGCCAGGTTACTTTTACCATGGTCCAAAAACATCTGGGGCAATCCCTAGGTCAGGGATGGTTAACCTTTTTGATGCTGAATGCCCAAAGCATGCATGCGCGTGAATGAACCCATGCGTGCCCAAACCCCCAAAATGCAATGTAAGCGCCCTCACGCACATGCGCCCCACCCCTGTGCATGCACATGAATCCTCTGCGCATGCACCCCGCACATGCACTCCCCCCACCCCATTTTGGCTTTCAGGTTGGTGCAGGAGGCTTTTGAGGCCCAAAATGAGGTGCGGGGGGGCATTCATGTGTGAATCCCCAAATGCAATGCGAGCCCCCCCCCCATGCATGCCTCGCATTCTGTGCATGCCCCCCGCCCGTGCACATCCTTGTGCACGTCCCTCGCATTCCCCCTGCCCCCACGCATGTGCGGCAGAGACCCGAAGACTAGCTAGCTGGCAGGAGACACGCGCGTATGCGTGGTGGAGCTAGGCTGGGATGACGGCTGGGGAGCCTGCTGAGAGGTTCATCATCACGGCCCTAGGTTGAGGGAAAGTTATGTCCATTGCTCTGCCTTCTTTTTCAGCATTTTGGTTTGGATGCTACCTTTCAAATATTAAGTGTTAATCTTTTTTAATCTTTATTTTTAATGATTAATAGTAAAAGCTCTCTTGTTGCGCAGACAAATTGCACCATTTAGCTATATGCTTCCACTTGAGAACACTGGGTATTGAAAGTTAGCATACAATTTAAATAAATAAAGGTACAAGAAAGCTAATATTTATTAACCTGATGTCGTGTCCCCCTCCCCCTCCGACGACCGGGTCTAGGAAGTCTGTATCAAGCGTGGCAACGAAGCCTCCGTAGCTTTGCCAAATTCCTCCGAGGTTTCTCAGGGCAGGCAGGAATCCAAGTTGTGACTTCAGCAAGCTAGCTGAGACTTTGCTTGACTCAAAGTTGGAATGCCACAAGCAGGTCCTTTATATAGGCTGTGGGGTGTGGCTCCATGACTCAGCACTTATCCAGGCCTGCCCCTCCCTTCCTTCTGCTGGCATCGCCTCTCAGATCTCCGGAAGTGAGGATCCTCCCATTTTGAATTGTCTTCTGCTGTTTGGGAGGGGTCAGAAGGAGTAGGCCCGAGTAATTCCAATCCGTGGCTGACTTCCCTTGATGGCTGAGCCAAAGGAACACATGCCATATGAGTGAGGTTTGTTTGTTCATTCCTGACATCCTGTCTGGGCATAGGGCCAGGGTTGGGGGCTGGAGGCTGGAGGCATGACAGACCGTTCATCTTCATTATCAGACTCCGAGTCTGATAGCAAGCCCGGGAGGAGACGGGAGGGGCCCGGCTGAGGAGAGGAGGGAGGACGAGGCACAACACCTGAATGTATCAGCTGCCCAACTCCAATAGATGAGATCAGGGGGTGACAAACTTATGTCGTCATGGTGGCGTCATGTGACATATTGGGACTTTTTCCCCCCCTTCACTAAACCGGAAATGGGTCTGGCCAGTATGTGATGCATCCAGCCCACAGGCCAGGAGTTTGACAGCCCTAGATTAGATGGAAGACAAAACAGGCTGAGGAATTCTGGGAGTTGAAGTCCACCCATCTTAAATTTTCTGAGATTGAGAAATACCGATAAGAAATCAATAATTTTTCACTCACTGCAGTTACTATTAGTGTATGTAGTGGTGAGTATACTTGCTCAATATTCATGACTGCCCTTTGAGGTTATCCAATTCTACATAAAGATATTTATTTCAGTGAAAAGTCTTAACTGTATGCTCCTTCCCTCCGTTTCATTGGGTTAAAATACTATCTGCCATTGTCTTTTTTGACTCCTAGCAACTGCATAGATACTATAATAATTATATCACATTGTTGTGTATATAATAACAATAAAATTCGAACAGACAAGCACCTTCCAGAAAACATCCCAAATTTAATAATTGTTCGTAAGAAAACAGTCTGGATAATGAACATTGTAATACTTGGAGATAGCAGAATAGAATAGAAAGAACTGGAGGGGGGGGGGCGGAAATCACAAAACACAAAAGTCTGCAAACAGAAATAGAATGACTGTGATGGATGAAAGCAAAGGTAGTACCAATACATATTGCTTTAGGTGCAATCCAACAACACCTGGAACATCCTTTGAACACCACCGGCATTGACAAAGTCACCATCAGTCAATTGCAAAAGGCAGTTTTACTTGGAGCTGCTTACATCCTGCGACAATACCTTGAACAAACAACATCTGCCTACTGCAGGTCCTTGGGAAGAACTCAATTGGTGGATAAAAATGCCAAATGCAGTCTAAATGTTTGGCAGACTGTACAACCAACCAACCAACCATAACAATATAGATAACATACTAACTATACAGTATGTTGGGATAGAATACTGCAATACATACAATTTGGCACGAGGGGGAGCTTTTGTGCCTCCTGGGTAGCTCGTCTAAGTCTTTAATGCTGACAGGGTTGTCTTGAAAAACTGCCTTTCTTTTGGTCTCTATGATAGAAAGTTAAGTGTGTCTATTAAGTTGAGCTCCAGAGGAATGTAAAAATGGTATCTTACAGAAAAGGATTAAAAAGAGGAGGACTCAGGGATGGTGCAAGTTTCTATAGTTAATTTAGGTTTGAATCAACATTCCGTGAATTTTGAAAGAAAAAAAATCAGATCACTTGCCGTGTATTCCCCCCCGCCCCCCTGAAATTCTCCTCTTGGATTTTATACAAAGCCAAAATTTTATACAAATTGTATATAAATATATAACCCCAAATAAATATGGCATAATTGTGCATAGGATGTTCAGGATGATTTAATATGGGGTTTTTGTAATAATCTCTGCTATGCTGCTCTCTCTTATTAAAACTGGAATAAGTATATGCAAGTAGACAAAAGCCAATATTCTCTTGCCTGATTTGTTTACCAGACCAGCCTTTGCCAGTTTCTCCTCCAGTAATAGTGACTGGAGCTAGGAATCCTGAAGACCAGAACGTCTGGAAAACTACACTTAATGCACCGAACACCGTTTTTTCAAACTTGGTAACTTTAGGATGTGTGAATCTCAATTCCCAGAATTCCCTGGCCAGCTTGGAGTCCCTGGCTTCCCTCACTCCACTGGGGATTTTTTTATGACAAAGTTTGTACAAAGATACACATACTTCCAAAGTTTCTTTGATAGACAGACTTATGCATATATAACATCCCAATATTCTGATTACAATGGGCATTGAGGCAGATCTATCTTTTGTATACATATGTGGCTTCTAACATGAAGTCAACACCCAGAGGGTGTTCCAGAGGGTGTTCCAGAGGGTGTTCCAGAGGGTGGGAGCCCCCACAGAGAAGGCCCTTCCCCTGGGGGCCGCCAGCTGACATTGCTTGGCTGACGGTACCCTGAGAAGTCCCTCTCTGTGAGAGCGCACGGGTCGGTGGGAGGCAAACGGTGGCAGTAGGCGGTCCCGTAAGTAACCCGGTCCTAAGCCATGGAGCGCTTTAAGGGTGGTAACCAGCACCTTGAAGTGCACCCGGAAGACCACAGGCAGCCAGTGCAGCTTGCACAGGAGTGGTGTTATATGGGAGCCACAAGCAGCTCCCTCTATCACCCGCGCAACTGCATTCTGGACCAACTGGAGCCTTCGGGAGCTCTTCAAGGGGAGCCCCATGTAGAGAGCGTTACAATAATCCAAGCGAGAGGTAACGAGCGCATGAGTGACTGTGCACAAGGCATCCCGATCAAGGAAGGGGCACAACTGGCGGATCAGGCGTACCTGATGAAAAGCTCTCCTGGAGATGGTTGTCAAATGTTTTTCAAAAGACAACCGCCCATCCAGGAGAACGCCTAAGTTGCGCACCCTCTCCATCGGGGCCAATGACTCGCCCCCAACAGTCAGCCACGGTTGCAGCTGACTGTACTGGGATGCCGGCATCCACAGCCACTCCGTCTTGGAGGGGTTGAGCTTGAGCCTGTTTCTCCCCATCCAGACCCGTACGGCTTCCAGACACCAGGACAGCACTTCGACAGCTTCGTTGCGGTGGCCTGGGGTGGAAAAATACAGCTGCGTATCATCAGCGTACAGTTGGTAACTCACCCCAAAGCCACTGATGATCTCACCCAGCGGCTTCATATAGATGTTGAACAGGAGAGGCAAGAGAATCGACCCCTGCAGCACCCCACACGTGAGGTGCCTCACGTCGATCTCTGCCCTCCTGCCAACACCATCTGCAACCGGTCAGAGAGATAGGAGGAGAACCACCGAAAAACGGTGCCTCCCACTCCCAAACTCCCCAACCGGCGCAGCAGGATACCATGGTCGATGGTATCAAAAGCCGCTGAGAGATCTAACAGGACCAGGGCAGAGGAATAACCCCTGTCCCAAGCCCTATTCTATTCTATTCTATTCCGTGAGAAATGAAGAAACATGTTTTTTAAAGCAGACTCAGTCTTTCTTAATAGCCCCAGCAGATATTTTGTGCCCATTAAGAAAGATTGGACCAGCCTATTTGGAAACCAGCCGCAATCTCCCTGCCCTCAAGCAGAAACTGAGGAGGCCAGCTTTTAGAAATGCATATTTGGTAATCCATTCAAGACAGGATATTTTGGAAACCCCTGCAGCAAAGTCTGAACAAAGGCAGAATGGTAGAATTAGCCCTCATGACCCCAGGAGAATCTGACAACAGCCAATAGAATACATGTTCTTGCACAGGAACAGGAAGCTCAAATACAAAGCTCAAAGAAGGTATAAAAACCTCTCACTCTCAACTCCATTTTGTCAGCTGCCTAGAATCACATTGTGCCTGGTGGTTTTACTTCATCAATAAATGGACCCTCTATCAAATCAGCCTCCATCCTCCATTTTATTTCCAGTGCCTTTCTCCCAGATTGGAACTGAGGCAGGTGGATATTTCTTTCCACAGTTGGATAGCTTTATCCAAGTGTTGTAGGTTGTATTGGGTTGGTACGGCCTTTCTGCAGAAACAAACAAGGATGTGGATCTGTTAGCTGAACAGTTTAATCGGGAAGGAAAGTTAGAGCAATACTCTGGTGGTGAATAGCAAAATGACGCAATAATGACAATAGCTAAACACACAGAAAAAGGAACAGGCACTGGAATCTGGGTGAGACAAGCAATCCTGTCAAGAACATTCACCCAAGGCTCAGTGAGTTATGGGGAATTCAGCACAACTGAGTGGCACCAGATGAGAGAAAATTGGACTAAATTCACCCCACTGCTGATAATGCTGCCCTGTGGTTATATTGGCAAGACTGACTTTTCCAAAGAGTGCTATCAAGGACTGTGGTCTTCCTGTTCGAACAAGAAAAATATCTGAGAAAACAATGCTATACAAGGCAAGCTTACACTTGTTCTGGCCAGCTGACTTTAAAATAATGTTGCATTGTTGAACAAGTCCTGCAGAATAATGCGCAGACCGCTGGAAGGTTCTGCCCAGTTCCTGTGGAAATGGCTTGCTCAGACTGATTTACGGTTTATTTAGGTGATCCTTGAGTTGCTTTGTTACTGGGGCGGTGGGGGCAAATGTACCAAAGTGGAAAGCTGAAGCATCCAGCAATATCCTGTAGGTGTCAAATTGTTTTTTAGATAAGGGCAATAATTTCCAAGCAGTTTGCCAAGACATTTTTGTCTGACACGCACACACACACAAAACCAAGTTTAATGTCAATATTGAAACTTAAACTCCATTGCTGTATCCAAAGATGACTGAAGAGGGGGTAAAAACCTACCGGTTGGGACAGAAAACATCCCCCACCTTTTTGATTCATGCAGCAGTTCCACATATATAAAAAAGATGAGGCTTGTATCTTGATGTGCCCACATCTTCCAAATTTGACTCTCTCACATAAGCAAACAGGTGTCCCTGCTCTAGATATACCTTTTTCCATTCAGAAGCCATGTTCTCACTCACACACACACCCGGCAGTAAATAAAGCCTCTTCTACTTAGGGAAGGGATATTCTTAAGATTTCACATTCCAGAAGGCCACTTCTCCATGTATTATGAAGACTAAGCTCCTCTCTCTTCTGCATGTAGGCTGCTCCGGGCACTTAGAGAGGGATACTGGGATCCGAAATGTGTCCAGAAGAGAGCCCCTAAAATGGTAAATGCTCTGGAAGGTAAAAAAGATAATGTGATGATCCGGGGCGTGACACAAAGACAACACAGCCAGAGAACCGATAGGAGTCCCTTTATTATCACCAACTGCACCCCCAATGTCCCTTTCTTTTCTTTTTTCTTTTTTATTCAAAACGTTTTACAAAAAAAAAAATTTTCCCCTTTCCCCCAACCCCCTCCTTCACTAATCCCTCCCCTCCCCTGACTTCCCGGATGAAGCACAAGGTATAGTTAAAAATAAAACAAACATATGCTAAGAAGATTTTCTCCCAAAACTATTATACCAATTTTCCCTCTCTAGCTCTGACTTCCTCCTAACACAACTAAAATCCTTCAAGAAAAAAAAATAAAAAATAAAAAAATTAACAATTAAGAATAACAAAATATGTAAACCAATAAAACAAATTAATCCTAAAGTATTTAAAACCAACTAAAACATAAAAATCCAATCCAATTCAAAGAATATCTCCCATATAACTTCTATAACCATATAATTTTTCCCCCAGGTCTTTCTTACATAAACTCTTTCAAAAATATTCTATTCAAAATACAATACAACACATTATAAAATTTCAATACCAAGAATTACAGTAGCTATTCAAATTTAGTCCATCCTCGTCAAAATCCAGTATAAATCCAAATACCTAGTCTTTTATAATAGATATAAAATATATAATCAACCCATTTCTTCCAGATCTTCCTCACATATTGTCTTTCAGGGACAGTAATATTTTTGTCTGTTAATAATTCAAAGGATCATACTTTTGTCTCTTGCCATTTTTTTGATGCATTAATCTCTGTCTTTCCTTCATTTCTCCTTTTGAAAAGTCAGTCACAATATTGCCTAATAGATCCTTATGTTCAAAAATCCACAAATTACTACCATATATTCCATTTATTTATTTATTTATTTATTTAATCGTATTTATATACCGCCCTATCTTCCAAGGGACTCAGGGCGGTCCATCAATCCAAAGAAAGAATTCTTGAAAAACATTAAGCCTGTAAATTTTTTCAGTTCGGGAAACAGCCTCCTGTAGCACAAATTCTGACATTTCATCCAAACTATTTAAAGGAAACTTCTTTACATCAACTTGTTTATACATGATCATATCTTCATATTTTCCAACAATCCAGAATCCAACACAACAAGATGAAGTCTCCATTCAGTTTTGATTTCGCAGCAAGGCTGGTCTATTTGCAGTTAGTCTAAAACGCCATTTTAAAAGAAGGAAAAAAAAAATTTTCTCTCTTTAAAAAAGGAGGAAGTCAGGAAATCAACAATACTTGCAAACCAATAATTATTCACTCATGCTTCTTCCGCCTGCTTATAGAAATCCACAAAAAGAAATCAATTGTTAGCAGAACTTGGACACCTTCCTCTTTTCCTGCTGTTGCAGGAGACGCGCTGGATAATGGAGATAAGGAGGAATTCAAAGGGATTCGACCTTTCGGGACTTTGCATAAGAAAAACAAAGCCCCTAGGGGAATCTACCTCTCTCTCCCCCCTGCTCTTTCGCCTGCTCTCTCAACCAGAGAGGGAAAATTAAGTCGGGAACAGCAGTTCGTAGCTATTTACACCGGCTTTTACAATATCCAGTGCGGAGTGCCATAAATTAGCACCCAGCGAGAAAGGTGGTGCCAATGTCCCTTTCAACTCTCCGGCCTGGAGAGAGCTCTTCCACCAACCTGTAATAGTCTTTGGCTGGCAATACTTCAGCCCCAAACGTTGTAAGCAGAAAACTTTTAACAAAAAATCCAAAGGCAACACAAGGTAATTAATCCGGCAGGGCAAGCAAAATAAGGAATTCCACAGGTTAAGTAGCATGGTAATAAATCAAACCAGTTGGGAGGATGCCAGGATTCAAAGAAACACCAGATAAACTCAGTATTTGTTCCTGACAACCGCTCCTCCCATTTGCCTCTCCTTTTAAACTCCATCAGCAGCTGTGCCATATAAAGAGGATCGGGCCCCTTTCCTCCCTCGTAAGCCTCGCAACCCACATTGCTCTCTTCTCTGTTCCTCCCTGTGCTGCCTAGGATGAAGAGGGGGCGGGCCTTGGTCTTCATCTGAACCCCCTCTCCCCTGTTCTACCTCTCCCTTGCTCTGCCCAGCCTGACTTTGCTCTTCCCCAGTTTTTTCCACAGCCAATGAATCCACTCTCTCACTCTGTCAGCCATTCCTCTTCCTCTTCAGATTCAGACTCCAAAAGGGGCATGACAGATAAACAGTATTTCTCAACCGGGACCACTTTAAGACTTCAACTCTCAGAATTCCCCAGCCAGGCTGCTAATATCTGACAACATTGGGTATGTTTAGCCTGCAAGAAGAAATCATGATAGCACTCTTCAGGTATCGAAAGGATTGTCATGTAGAAGGTGGGGCAGAATTGTTTTCCGAGGCAAGACAAGAAACAAAGGGTTCAAATACCATGGAAAGAGGTTACACAAAATGCAAATACCAGAAAATGGTTCCTGACATTAAGAATAATTTAGTAGTGGTTTAACTTTAATAGTTTAACTCAGAGGTGGGTTCTACTTACCTTTATTACCAGTTTGCATCGTGCCTGCGCGATCACTTTCGCTGATGTTCGGGTCAGTAGGTGGAGTCCCGCCGGTTTTACTACCAGTTCTCTAGAACCGGTCCAAACCAGGAGCAACCCACCACTGGTTTAATTGTTTTTTGCAGTCTGAGGAATTCTGCTAGTTGGAGCCTACTCATCTTAAAGTTACTAAGACTGAGGGCCATAATGACTAATGACTAGTGACTTCTTAAGAGAAGTTGGTTCTCTTAAGAACTCCATAATAGCTTCCTCAAGCAGAAATGGAGGCCCTGTTGAGATACTCCTGATAAGTCAGGACTAAAGAGTGAAAATTAGAAGTAGGGCGGGGAAGGGGGGGATGTTAAGAGTCCTGGAGAATTGTCCACTTGTGGTTATGGAACAGTTGCAGGAGTTAATGAGATTATTGTATTTCAAGGGGGGAAATGCTGATCTACCAAACTATTGTACAGGACATATGGGAAATCCCAACTAAGGATGGTGGAAGTAATATTAATACCTCCTGTTTTCTCTGAGGGAAGCATTGCAGGGGAATAGATGATTGTCACACCCATGGGATTTATTCTGTTTTTACTTAAATTCACTAAAGGAATGCAGAATATAATACCATGTTTTTGGTCTCTAATACATTAAACAGATGATGAATTATTGCTTTATACAATCTATCTAATATTCACTGCAAATCATTTGGACTGTCAGCCAATGGCCACATCATTATACACAGAAGTGCAAGTCCATTCACATCTTCATCTAGTATACCTCAAATATTAGCATGAACAGTCCTCACACGTCTTCATAAATGCATTAAACAATCAAGGGCCATCATGCATTCTTGTCTTATTCCTTACTCCTTCTAAACTTTCAAGCTGGCTTCATTTTCAGCCAGGTTACTCACAGATTTATTCTCTTGTTTTTTCTTAAATTTATGAAAGGAACAGTACACACTACTGTCCAGTATTAAGGCAGCCCTCAACTACAGTCCATGAACGATTTGTTAGTTGGCTGTCTCTATGAACCAGAAAACTCAGCTTGAAGAAAAGCCATTAGTGTGATCTTACATCTCTGTCCAAGATATTTCCCTTATCCAAGTGTTCAAAACAGAGGATTACCTGCCCCCTGAGATCATTGGCCAAGCCCCTCATGATCCTTCAAATATCAGAACCCACCTTACAAATCTATATATACAGAGCAGATGCCTAAAATCACCCATCTCCTCCCACTTATGACTCTATGACTGTAACCTTGTTGCTGGTATCCTTAAGATTTATATTGACTGTTTCCCTATGACTATCATTAAGTATTTTACCTTATGATTCTTGATGAATGTATCTTTTCTTTTATGTACTCTGAGAACGTATACACCAAGACAAATTCCTTGTGTGTCCAATCACACTTGGCCAATAAAGAATTCTATTCTATTCTATTCTATTCTATTCTATTCTATTCTATTCTATTCTATTCTATTGTACAGAATTCTAAAAGGGAGAAATATTTTGGCAAAACCTTCAAAATATATCGGTTTCTGCAGATGCAAGAATGCAACGGTTACGCAGAAGTTTTCCTCCTGCAGAGATAATGAAGATGAGACTTTTTCCCACTTTGAACACTAGATAGGGATCAATGGTGGCTATGGATTCAATTCCATTGTGGTCAGTGATTAGGCACTGATTTATTCAAAACTAAACCACATGCGGAATAGGCATGAGCACCTATGAAG
The DNA here is from genome assembly GCF_028640845.1 of Ahaetulla prasina. Taxonomy (NCBI): domain Eukaryota; kingdom Metazoa; phylum Chordata; class Lepidosauria; order Squamata; family Colubridae; genus Ahaetulla; species Ahaetulla prasina. The sequence goes on along the minus strand of NC_080539.1, from coordinate 23,192,462 downwards.
GAGAACGTGGATCAAACCTGAGGCCTGATAAAACCTTTGCTTCTGTCGTGTCCCACTCCTCCGCTGACGGCCGGGTCAGGGAAATCCGAATCAAGTGTGCCTCTGCAGCTCTGCCAAAGTCCTAGCAAAGTCCTCAGGGCAGGCAGGAGACCAGAAAGTGACTTCAGAAAGATATGTTTAGACTTTGCCTGACTTAGAGAATGCCAGAAAGCAGGTCCTTTATATAGGCCATGGGGTGTGGCTCCATGACTCAGCACTTATCCAGGCCTGCCCCTCCTTTCCTTCTGTTGCCTCCGTCTATCAAGTCTTCTGACGCGAGGGTCACTCCAGTCTGCAGCTGTTGGCAATTGACCTCCCTCAGGCTCACATGCTGTGGAGGAGAGGGAGGGGTCTAGTTGCTCCATTTGCCTGGGCATGGAGCCAGAGCTGGAGATACTTCCTCCTCTTCAGCCTGTCTGGGCATGGAGCCAGGGCTGGGGCCGGGAGGCATACTAGGACATTCCTCCGTGTTTGGAAGCAGATAAGAAGGCCCCGGCTGTGGTGAGATCGGACGAGACACAACAGCTTCTACATATAGAGATGAGGATGCTTTCTTCTTTCTCATGTACAAAACCTGGTCCATGAAAATGACTTGTTAACAATTCAGATAGTACTACATTTTTATTCTTACTGAGCGTTAATGACCTTAGATCAGCCTTGACAACTGTGCATGGGTGGGCTATTGGGGGTTCACAGGGGTTCAGGAGAACCTCTAGCTAAGATTCTGTGCAGTTCAGAGAAATCCCAAATCCCACTCCTGGCTGGCCCGGCCCACCCCACCCCATCCCTCCCAGGAGTCCCCACGCAGCCTGTTTTGGATGCAGGTGAGTGCAGGGTGCGTGCAGAGACTTGGGGAGGGTGAAAAACAGGCCTACCCGAAGTTCAGAAAGGAGCTGAGGGAGCCTCCAGAGCCTGGGGAGGCTGTTTTCGCCCTCACGGAGGCTTGAGGAAAGCCTCTGGAGCCCGGGGAAGGAAAAAACACCCCCCCCACACACACACACACATTGGTGCAAGAGGCCAACTAGGCCACTCCCACCATAGCCACTCCCACCCAACAACTGGGCAGAGAACCCCTTGCTAAAATTTTTGAAGCCCACCCCTGAAACTGTGTGGACTTCAGTTCCTAGAATTCATGTTACCTAGGGAATCCTGGAAGTTGAAGTCCACACAGATAAATCAATCAATCAGAATAGAGTTGGAAGGGATCCTGGGGGTTTTCTAGTCCAGCCTCAAGCAGGAGACACTATATCATTTCAGACAAGTGACTGTCCAATCTCTTCTTAAAAACCTCCAGAGATAGCAACAGCACTTAGACTTATATATTGCTTCACAGTGCTTTTACAGCCCCCTCTAAGTGGTTTACAGAGTCAGCCTATTGCCCCCAACAATCTGGGTCCTCATTTTACCCACCTCGGAAGAATGGAAAGCTGAGTCAACCTTGAGCCTGGGGAGATTCGATCAAACTGCTAGCAGCTGGCAGTCAGCAAAATTAGCCTGCAGTACTGCACTCTAACCACTGCACCACCATGGCTCATAAAATGAAGCACCCACAACTTCTGATGGCAAGCTGGTCCACTGGTTAATTGTCTTCACTGTTAGGAAGTGTTTTCCTAACTGTTTCACTGTTTCTCCTTAATTCTAGGTTGCTTCTCTCCTTGATTAGTTTCCATCCATTGTTTCTTGTCTTGCCTTCTGGTGCTTTGGAAAATGACCCCCCTTCTCTTTGTGGCAGCCCCTCAAATACTGGAATACTGCCATCGTGTCCCTCCTAGTTCCTTTTTTTTTCTAAACTAACCAAACCCAAGTCCTGCAATGTTTTAGTCTCCAGGCCTTTAATCATCTTAGTTGCTCTTCTTTGCACTTTTTCCAAAGTCTCAACATCTTTTTTGTAATGTGGTGACCAAAACCGGATGCAGTATTCCAGGTGCGACCTTATTAAGGCTTTTATAAAGTGGTACTAATACTTCACATGATTTTAAAGTTTAAAGCTGCCAAGGTTGAGAAGCACTGCATTAGACCAAAGGAGCATGGCCAGCCTGCATTCTCTACCCAGCTGACCTTCACAAAGGAAAGTTGGCAGCCTTCCCTTCTATTGTGAAGGCCCTGGTTCAAATAAAGAGCTGAGATGAAGAGACCTTATCAGGACTAACATGCTTTTGAAAAAGAACGAAAAAAATCTGTTCCCTGCCAAGTGTTCCAAACTCTCCTGTAAACAATGATTCCGGGGAAAAGTAACTCACCTTCTTTCATAATGGCCCCTCTAGAGCCCACAGGGAGACCCTTCAGGGGAACAAAAACCACATCAATCATGGCTGCCCCTTGTGTTTCCAAATGGTCAGTTTCTCTTGCCGTCTTTTGGCCTATTCAGTTTTCTAGGATTTTTCCAGGATTGAATGCAAGAGCGCTACCACTGAGCAGAGTTGTTCCCACAAAGATGGAGCCTTAGTGCTCATAGAGCAAGCCTGTCAGCCTCAGAGGAATCAAGTACTTCAAACCCCCTTCTTGCCTTGCCAACCTGAGAACAAAAATAGGCGTGATACAGGTAGGTCCTCCTTTTTGTCCTCAGGTCCTCTGTCCAGCAAGCATTGTTGTTATTAGTCGCGAAGTCGTGTCCGACCCATCGCGATCCATGGACAACATTCCTCCAGGCCTTCCTGTCCTCTACCATCCTCTGGAGTCCATTTAAGCTCACGCTGATTGCTTCAGTGACTCCATCCAGCCACCCCATTCTCTGTCGTCCCATTCTTCTTTTGCCCTCAATCTTTCCCAGCATTAGGCTCTTCTCCAGTGAGTCCTTCCTTCTCATTAGGTGGCCAAAGTATTTCAGTTTCATCTTCAGGATCTGGCCTTCTAAAGAGCAGTCAGGGTTGATCTCCTCTAGGACTGACTTGTTTGTTCACCTTGCAGTCCAAGGGACTCGCAGGAGTCTTCTCCAGCACCAGAGTTCAAAGGCCTCAATTCTTTGGCGCTCAGCCTTTCTTAAGGTCCAACTTTCACAGCCATACATTGCAACTGGGAAAACCATAGCCTTGACTATACGCACTTTTGTTGGCAGGGTGATGTCTCTGCTTTTTAGTACGCTGTCTAGATTTGCCATAGCTTTCCTCCCCAAGAACAAGCATCTTTTAATTTCTTGGCTGCAGTCCCCATCTGCGGGGAATATTCTCTGGCTTTTTGAATACTATATCCAACTGAGCAGCAGCCTTTCTCCCCACTCCCTTAATAAGTGCTAACTACAAATTAACTAACTTCACTTGAAATTGACAAGACTTTTTAATCATTTACATACTGAACTAGCTCAAACCACTTGTCTCAAGATGTATTCCTCATTGTGTGCTGGTTTATTCACTTGGAATTTCATCCTCTCCAACTGTCAGGCAGGCAACATGACCAGATGAGCTAATATTACTTTATTGTAAGGCTACATGTACAGAATCTTGCAAGTGTGAAAGTACATTTTTCCCACCGGCTCCTTTCCAGCCTGAGAATTTAGGGTGGAGGTGGGGATGTCTCATCAGAGCCTCTTTACCTATTATGCAGCTGTGGTAGGTTGTGTTCTTTCTTATCTAACCATTCCCTAAGCAGCATCTTCCCTCCCCCCATCTCTCAAGGTCATTCTCACACAGCCATTATATCAATGAATGTAAATACAAATATTAAACAATTGGTGTGTTCTCCCCCTGCCCTCCATTTCTCTTCTTTTTCAAGTAGTTGTGTCAAGCACAGGAAATAAGGAGTCCAGGGAGTTCAAATGAATATAGGTTTATTGTAGGCTATCTACTAAAAGTTGAACTGCTAACGGTCAAAGTAAATTGGCGGCAGATAAGAGTCAACAAAATGAAGGTGGGCTGGACTGAGATCTTAATCCATTGTGACCTCTCTCTTAGGCTCAACCTGGTCATCTCCTGCAGGTCCATTGCCTGTTCAGATAGCTGGTAACCTTAAATAGGGGAGTTCTGCTCAGATAGCCTGCCATTTTAAAAACTTTTTATGTGCGGCTCTGCACATTAGTCTAACTCATGGTTTGACTTCAGTTCTGAAATCCACAATTGGCTGGGTTTCCTTAACCTACTATACCATCATGTACAAAGCACACGCTAAGATAATCTGTTGAGGGCCACTGGGAGCCTCTTGAGGTAGTCCAGACATGAAACCAGAATCATGAGTACTAACTAATTGTACAGTATTGTAAGGTTACAGTAACAGAATTGTGGTTGACTCTTGCTGGGTGATGATGTAATGAAAGGGATTTGGGCAATTCCTAGTGCCTGAAGGAGGTAGATCTTTGTTATGTAGAATAGACTGGCCCAGGCCTTAATGGCCCATTGACAAAGGTGGGTGGGATTGAGTTTCTGCCTCCCTCTTAGGGGAAATATTCTGCCCTGTTAATATTTCCTAAAATATTTCATTTTCCTAGGAGAGGGGTGGGTACTAACTTCCTACAATACAAATCAAAGAAATCAATACATCAAAAACGGAACCAACTCTATTTGTTGTATTGTGTCAGCTCAACTAAAAGCAGTTTTGGGAATGGGACAAGGGAGCAGCAACACTGAGGGGGAGGTAGTCACTCACCTGGGATTCCTCTCCTTTCTTGGATATATCATCAGAATAGAGGCAATTGAGAGGTGCAATTGAGATCAAAGAATACAACATATTGGGGAGCAGTTAATTTCTCCTGCCACCTCTTGAAAAGTCCAAGCAGTGGTGGGGGGAGTCAAAAAACCCAATTGCCCCTTGGATTTATTTTTGGTTTTTTTGGCCTCTCATGGAAGAGATTAGGAAGATGTGACTGAGGAACTTGCCAGCTATGCCACTATGCATCTGGCTGATTTGCTAAACTTTTGGTATGTTTGTTTGGTCTCTCAATGGTTGCTTTGGCTGCTTCCTTCCTTAGCCCAGGAAACGTTCAGACTTCCACTGGAATCGCTGCGTTTGCCCTAATGTGACAAGATGGTTGCCAAGGTAACAATTTCATTAAAGAAAATGGCAGGGTTTGAAGTCTGTCTCGTTTCTCCAAAGTGAAGCACCAAAGATGCTCGGAGGTGACAGCTTCCAGGGCTGTAGCGTTGGCCTGATCCTTTGATGTTTTTTTCCCTGCTGTGGTCTCCTGCCAGCCAGACTCTGAACTTGGATTGCCTCATTCACTTTTCCCTTTTTCTCTGATACCTTGAGAAAGTTTGCAAAATTGCAATGCAAAGCTTTCTCCAAAGGCAAGCTTTCCTCCTCCTCTGCTTCTAAAGTACTGTGTGTAAGATTTAGGACATTATTATCGTCATTAGCATCATTGCTATCTTGTGCTTTATGATCATAAAGAAAATACATGTAATCTTTTATCTATCAAGTTCATACAGCTGCCCATCTCATGAGTATGAGGTGTAATATTCAAGAAGTGGACCACCCCTGATTCTGTTGCCTTCAGCCCCCCCCCCTTTTTTTTGCCCCCCCCAAACTATGCACATTTTCCTCCTTTTTAATGATGTCTTTAATGCTACATACATACTTCCCTTCAGAGTAAACAGAGCTATGGCAAATGATGTTGGCGGCTACTGAATCATGTTGGCATCAGTTACAGTAGATTTAGCTGTATTCCTTTCTCTTTTTCTTATCTCTTCGTTTCTTCATTGTATTATTTCTTACTCCTTTTCCTCTTACTGATTCCATAGCCAACATCATTCAGTATAATAACCCCCTCCCCAGCCTTTCTGGGTTTGCATGCTATTTTTCCTTCCATTGTGCCCACCCACTTCATATATTACCTGTTGTCCTTTAAACTTCTCCACATTGTTTTTTTTTTCCAGGATTGCATCTGGCCCATCCAATCATAACTTTTTCCATCTTTTTTTCTTTTGACCTTTTATCTTTTTTCTTTCCTTTCCTTTCCTTTCCTTTCCTTTCCTTTCCTTTCCTTTCTTTCTGTCAGATCTGGAAGCCATCTTTTACATTGGATCTTCAGGCCTGTCACATTTACTACTATGGGAAACTGGGAGGGGGGATTGAATGGAGCATGGGTGATATATAATCATAATAACATTCCTCTTTCAGAGAGTCAAGGACATCTTGCCCTGCACCAGGAGGGCTGGAACTGGGAGGCATCTCCCATTGGGATGGTGCTTTGGTTGGACCATGTGATGGACATGTGGGTGGTGGGCAGGGACTTGAATTTTCCTTTGGGTGCAGAAAACCTGGAAGCTTTCAGATTTGAGTTTTCCCAGATGTACCAATATGACATCTCTATGGCGGAAGCGAGGGGTCATATCAAGTTCCGGGAGCGCGTGCTCGATGTCTGAAAGCGATCACGCGCTCCGACCCCTTGGACTTTTCCCGTTCCCCGGATGGTCAGGATCCTCAGAGCTCGGGCCTTCGGTTGATGTTGTGCAATGCCCGGTCCGTGGTGAACAAAGCCCCCCTTGTCTGTGATCTTATACAGGGGGGTTCCGCGGACCTTATGGGCATTACGGAGACCTGGTTGGGCACTGAAGGGGGCGTGCCCCTTATTGAGATGTGCCCACCGGGTTTCCGTGCGTTCCATCAGCCGAGGGCCCAGGGTAGGGGTGGGGGGGTGGCGGTTGTGATTAGAGAGAGTCTAGAGCCGAGGAGACCACTGTACCTCAGATTGCGGGTGCGAATCCCTCTTTGTGAGATGGGGTCGTAGGTGTCAGATGGGTTTGCTGATCAGGTACCTGGCTCCTTGCTGCGTGACAGCTGCCCTGCCCGAGCTGCTGGAGATGCTGGCTGGGGTGGCAGTTGAGACCCCCAGACTTTTAGTCATGGGGGACTTTAACTTGCCATCTTCCGGCTCGTCATCGACGGCAGCTCGGGAGTTCATGGCTTCCATGACGGCCTTGGACCTGACTCAACTAGTTGATGGCCCTACTCACATTGGGGGTGGCACTCTGGATTTGATTTTCTCTCTGGTCAGTGGTTGAGAGATCTGGACTTAAAGGAAATAGTCATTGAACCTTTGTCATGGTCAGATCACTCTCTTCTTCGCCTGGACTTTCTGACCGCCATTCACCACCGCAGGGAGGCGGAGCCGATCGTTGGTTCCGCCCCAGGCGCCTGATGGACCCGGATGGGTTCCGGACGGAGCTTGGGCCATTTCCTGAGGTCTGGCTCACGGCTCGGCTGAGGAACTTGTTGCGGCCTGGGAGCGGGCGCGGCGGGGCCTTAGACCGTGTCGTGCCTTTGCGACCTCTGACCCGGCGCGGGTCCCAACCGGCTCCTTGGTTCTCCGAGGAGCTGAGAGGATGAAACGCCGGAGAAGGCGCCTAGAGAGTTCCTGGAGGTCTAGCCGTTCGGAAGCTGATCGGACACTAGTGAAGTCCTATACTAGGACTTACCTAGTGGCATTGAGGAAGCGGCGTAGCTCGCCTCCTCCCTCATTGCATCGGCAGATAACCGCCCAGCCGCCCTGTTTCGGGTGACTCGCTCCCTCCTACACCAGGGGGAGCGGGACGACCCGTTGCAGGGACGTGCTGAGGAGTTTAACGGTTATCTATACGATAAAATCGTTCAGCTTCGGTCTGGACCAAGATTGCGGTGATGCGGGTGAGATGCTCGAGGGCGGTCTTGGTGACATTGTTTGGGATGAGTTTGACCCTGTGGCTCCCGAGGACATGGACAGGTTGTTGGGTAGGTTGAATGCCACCACGTGTTTACTGGACCCGTGCCCCTCTTGGCTGGTGCTGGCCACTCGAGAGGTGACACGAGGCTGGCTCCAGGCGATTATGACCGCTTCTTTGGTGGAGGGTGTCTTCCCGCCTGCCTTGAAAGAGGCGGTGGTGAGGCCCCTCCTTAAGAAGCCGTCCCTGGACCCGGCTGTTTTAGGTAATTATCGTCCGGTCTCCAACCTTCGCTTCGCGGCGAAGGTTGTAGAGAATATGGTGGCATATCAATTTCCCTTGCACCTGGATGAAACTGTCTATCTAGACCCGTTCCAGTCCGGTTTTCGGCCCGGCTACAGCACGGAGACGGCTTTGGTCGCGTTGGTGGATGATCTCTGGAGGGCCAGGGATAGGGGTTGCTCCTCTGCCCTGGTCCTATTAGACCTCTCAGCGGCTTTCGATACCATCGACCATGGTAGCCTGGTGCGCGGGTTGGAGGGATGGGGAGTGGGAGGCACGGTTTATCGGTGGTTCTCCTCCTATCTCTCCGCCCGGTCGCAGTCGGTGTTGACGGGGGGGCAGAGGTCGGCCCGGGCGCCTCACTTGTGGGGTGCCGCGGGGTCGATCCTCTCGCCTCCTGTTCAACATCTACATGAAGCCGCTGGGTGAGATCATCAGTGGTTTCGGTGTGAAGTACCAGCTGTATCGGATGACACCCAGCTGTACTTTTCTACACCGGACCACCCCAACGAAGCTTTCTAAGTGCTGTCCCGGTGCCTGGAGGCCGTGCGGGTCTGGATGGGGAGAAATAGGCTCAAGCTCAATCCTCCAAGACAGAGTGGCTGTGGATGCGGCATCCCGGTACAGTCAGCTAAATCGCGGCTGACCATCGGTGGCGAGTCATTGGCCCCGATGGAAAGGGTCCGCAACTTAGGCGTCCTCCTGGATGAGCGGCTGTCTCTAGAAGATCATTTGACGGCCGTCTCCAGGGGAGCGTTTACCAGGTTCGCCTGGTACGCCAGTTGCGCCTTTCTGGACCGGGATGCCCTATGCACGGTCACTCACGCACTCGTGACGTCGCGCCTGGATTACTGCAATGCTCTCACATGGGGCTCCCCTTGAAGGGCATCCGGAGGCTGCAGTTAGTCAGAATGCGGCTGCGGGTGATAGATGGAGCCCCGTGGATCCCGTATAACACCCATCCTGCGCAGGCTGCACTGGCTACCTGTGGCTTTCCGGGTGCGCTTCAAGGTGCTGGTGACCATCTTTAAAGCGCTCCATGGCATTGGGCCGGGTTACCTACGGGACCGCCTACTGCTACCGAATATCTCTCACCGACCCGTGCGCTCTCACAGAGAGGGTCTCCTCAGGGTGCCGTCAGCGCGGCAATGTCGTCTGGCGGCGCCCAGGGGAAGGGCCTTCTCTGTGGGGGCCCCCACCCTCTGGAATGAACTACCCCCCGGTCTTCGTCAGCTTTCGGACCTCCGGACCTTCCGCCGCGGGCTTAAAACACATTTATTTAATTGTGCAGGGCTGAGCTAAATTTTAAATTTTAAATTACTGGTTTTTAAATTGGCTTTTATTTTATATTTTTAATTTTAAATTAATAGGCGTTTAGAATAAGTTTTTTAACTGTTTTTATATTTCTTACATTGTATTTATGTGTTTTAAATGCCTGTACACCGCCCTGAGTCCTTCGGGAGATAGGGCGGTATATAAATTTGATAAATATAAAATTTGATAAATAAAAATAATAAAATGGAACTTTGAGGAAACTCAAGCTTTGGAGTTTTCTTTCATTGGGGATGTTACCTGGAACCCTAACACTCTTTCTCTCTCTCTCTCTCTCTCTCTCTCTCTCTCTCCCCCACTCTCTCTCTCTCCTTTCTTCTCCTTCCTTCCTTCCTTCCCTTCCCTTCCCTCCCCCCACATTTTTAGTTTAATCTCCATTAACTCTCTCTGTATTACTTAATCATCTTTACAGATTTCTTCCTGGTCAGTTAAGAAAATAGATTTGTATAAATATTCTACTATTTGACCCTACATGTTTACCACATGTAGTACACACAAACTCAGTTTTCCCTGTCAAACATGACTATTTGGTCTTTGACTCATGAATGAAATGTGAATTATTGCATTATACAGTCTATCTAACATTCACTGCAAACCATCTGGATTGGCAGCCAGTGACAATATCATTGTATGCATTCACACCTCCAGCTAAAAGTAATATACTACACATTTTAACACAAGCACTCCTTTCATGTCTTCATAAATGCATTAAACACTCAAGGAATGTCATATATTCTTATTTTATTCTTCATTCCTTCTTAAATTTTCAAGCTGACTTCATCATGCATAAGAGCACAAGTGTGCTACTGTTCCTGTCCTATTGTTTCCTTTCGTTATATCCAGTTAATATAGTTATTACATACTCATACTTATATATATGCTTACATATTGTATAGTTATTGCATACTTATGCTTATATATACTGTGTGACAAAAATAAATAAAAAATAAAAATCTCAGCCAGTTTACTCATGGAAAATAAGGAATTTAAGAATGCAGTATCAGAATGCTTTTTAGGACTTTGCAAACTAGCATACAGTGGCTACTTTTTTTATTTTATTTAATTTTGTCACAACAGTATACACAAGCATCGTCATAGTAAAAAAAAGAAAAACATATCATGAATATATATATATATATATGATATGCATAGCTATATTAATTAGATATAATAAAGAGAACAATAGGACAGGAACGGTAGGCACTTTTGTGCTCTTATGCACGCCCCTTATAGTCCTCTTAGGAATGGGATGAGGTCAATAGTAGACAGTTTTTGGTTGAAGCTTTTGGGATTTTTTGTAGAGACTATGGAGTCAGGTAATGAGTTCCAAGCATTAACAACTCTGTTGCAGAAGTCATATTTTCTGCAATCAAGTTTAAAGCGGTTGACATTAAGCTTGAATCTATTTTTTGCTCTTGTAATATTGCGATTGAAGCTGAAGTAGTCATTTACAGGAAGGATATTGCAATAGATGATTTTGTGTGTTAAACACAGGTCATGTCGAAGTCGACGTAGTTGTAAATTTTCTAATCCCAGGATTTCAAGCCTGGTGGCATAAGGTATTTTGTTGTTTTCGGAGGAGTGAAGAACTCTTCTAGTAAAATATTTCTGGACGCGTTCTATTGTATTTATGTCAGAGATGTGGTGTGGGTTCCAGACTGATGAGCAGTATTCAAGAATAGGTCTGGCAAATGTTTTGTATGCTCTAGTTAGTAGTGTAGAGTTTTTGGAAAAGAATCTGCGTAAAATTAGGTTAACTACTTTTAGAGCCTTTTTTGCTATGTAGTTGCAGTGGGCTTTGGCATTTAGGTCATTTGATATGAGAACTCCAAGATCTTTGACAGGGTGAGGGTCGTCAGTAAGGTAATGACCATCAAGTTTATACTTGTTGATAGGATTCTTTTTTCCAATATGTAAGACTGAGCATTTGCTGGTAGAGATTTGGAGTTGCCAAGTTTTAGACCAATCGGAAACTAAGTCGAGGTCTTCTTGAAGGGTAGAAGTATTGTTAATGGTATTAAATAGTTTGACATCGTCAGCAAAGAGAACACAATAACTTGAGATGAGGTCACAGAGATCATTTATGTATAGTATGAAGAGCGTTGGACCAAGAACACTACCTTGGGGAACGCCACTTTTGACAGGAACAGGATTTGATATAGCATTACCAATTTTGACCACTTGTTGTCTGTTTGACAGGAAGGCGTTTATCCAATTGTGAAGAGGTCCCGAAATGCCGTAGGATTTTAGTTTGAGCAGTAGTTTATCATGTACTACTGAATCAAAAGCTTTGCAGAAGTCTATGTAGATTGCATCTATTGCTTTACCTTGATCAAGGTTGGTAGTCCATATGTTTTTGCAATGAAGAAGTTGTAAGTTACAAGACAATTTTTTTCTGAAACCAAATTGTTTATTAGAGAGAAGGTTGTTTGTTTCAAGGTGGAGTGTAATGGATTGGTTTATGATAGATTCCATTACTTTGCATGAGACTTCCATGAGATATTTTACTTTATATTTTTTTTATATTACTTCCAGAGATATTTTTTTTCCTTCCTTCTGTTCATGTCAGAATGCCATTGATGTGAAACTGCTGGGAAAATTGTGATGACAGCTGCAATGTGTGGCTACTGGTGGCCCTGAGGGACATCAACAAAGCCACTTGGTACCCATCAACTATTCTGCTTTGAGTTCTTTCTGAGAATGAAAACACAGGGTGAGGAAATGTATAAATAAATAACATGTATAAATAAACAACAGGCTGTGAAACTACCATTGTCTGCCTTCTCCTGTGCCAGATGCCTTCCACAAATGTCCAATCTATTCTCTTTTTTTAAAAAATCCTACCCAGTGTGGTTGTTGGCCATGCTGGTCAGGGGTAGTCAGAATCCAAATGATGAGCAATATTTAGGGAGCAAATTATAAGTGTACTATGCACACCTAGTGCCAAGCATTGTATTTGGTGGTTGGGGATTTTCTGAAGACACTGGCAGGGTGGCCATTATCTTCAGCTCTGGAGTGGTAGCATCACTGAATTTTTTGCTGATTTCTTGGCTAATAAGGATCAATTTGACTAACACCTCCCACTGCAGCTGTTGAGAACAGAAATAGCTGTGTGGCATATGAGTAGCAGTGCGTTTCTGGGAGTAACAGGGCAGCTATCGTGCAGCAGTTACTTCTTTCCACAAATATTTTATACTCTAATGTGGTTGTTTTATTAACACTTCTTATAGTAATTTTGTTAAAGATTGCAATTGCAAGAATAAAAGCTAATGCAAATTAAAAAAGAGAAAAATAGAAAAAAAATAACAATAAAGAAAAATGAAAGAAATATATAAAGAAGTGACTTCCCGCTTGATTGCAACAAGCACAAGTAGTCCTTAACTTACAGCCGTTCATTTAATGACCATTCATGGTTACAATGGCACTGAAAAAAGTGACTTATGACCGTTTTTCACACTTATGATGTTTGCAGCATCCCGTTACATGATCAAAATTTGGACACTTGGCTACTAGCTCATATTTATGAGGGTTGCAATATCCCAGGAATCATACGATCACCTTTTGAAACCTTCTGAGTCTGACAAGTTAATGGGAAAGTCAGATTCACTTAACAATCGTGGTAAGAAAGGTCATAGAATGGGGCAAAACTAACTTAACAACTGTCTCTCTTAGCAACAGAAATTTTGGGCTCAATTGTGGTCATAAGTCAAGGACTATCTGTTTGACCCTGTGGCTCCCGAGGACATGGACAGGTTGTTGGGTAGGTTGAATGCCACCACGTGTTTACTGGACCCGTGCCCCTCTTGGCTGGTGCTGGCCACTCGAGAGGTGACACGAGGCTGGCTCCAGGCGATTATGACCGCTTCTTTGGTGGAGGGTGTCTTCCCGCCTGCCTTGAAAGAGGCGGTGGTGAGGCCCCTCCTTAAGAAGCCGTCCCTGGACCCGGCTGTTTTAGGTAATTATCGTCCGGTCTCCAACCTTCGCGGCGAAGGTTGTAGAAATATGGTGGCATATCAATTTCCCTTGCACCTGGATGAAACTGTCTATCTAGACCCGTTCCAGTCCGGTTTCGGCCCGGCTACAGCACGGAGACGGCTTTGGTCGCGTTGGTGGATGATCTCTGGAGGGCCAGGGATAGGGTTGCTCCTCTGCCCTGGTCCTATTAGACCTCTCAGCGGCTTTCGATACCATCGACCATGGTATCCTGCTGCGCGGTTGGAGGGATTGGGAGTGGGAGGCACCGTTTATCGGTGGTTCTCCTCCTATCTCTCCGACCGGTCGCAGTCGGTGTTGACGGGGGCAGAGGTCGGCCCCGAGGCGCCTCACTTGTGGGGTGCCGCGGGGTCGATCCTCTCGCCTCCTGTTCAACATCTACATGAAGCCGCTGGGTGAGATCATCACTGGTTTCGGTGTGAAGTACCAGCTGTATGCGGATGACACCCAGCTGTACTTTTCTACACCGGACCACCCCAACGAAGCTTTCTAAGTGCTGTCCCGGTGCCTGGAGGCCGTACGGGTCTGGATGGGGAGAAATAGGCTCAAGCTCAATCCCTCCAAGACAGAGTGGCTGTGGATGCCGGCATCCCGGTACAGTCAGCTAAATCCGCGGCTGACCATCGGTGGCGGGTCATTGGCCCCGGTGGGAAGGGTCCGCAACTTAGGCGTCCTCCTGGATGAACGGCTGTCTCTAGAAGATCATTTGACGGCCGTCTCCAGGGGAGCGTTTTACCAGGTTCGCCTGGTACGCCAGTTGCGCCCCTTTCTGGACCGGGATGCCCTATGCACGGTCACTCACGCACTCGTGACGTCGCGCCTGGATTACTGCAATGCTCTCTACATGGGGCTCCCCTTGAAGGGCATCCGGAGGCTGCAGTTAGTCCAGAATGCGGCTGCGCGGGTGATAGATGGAGCCCCCCGTGGCTCCCGTATAACACCCATCCTGCGCAGGCTGCACTGGCTACCTGTGGCTTTCTGGGTGCGCTTCAAGGTGCTGGTGACCATCTTTAAAGCGCTCCATGGCATTGGGCCGGGTTACCTACGGGACCGCCTACTGCTACCGAATATCTCTCACCGACCCGTGCGCTCTCACAGAGAGGGTCTCCTCAGGGTGCCGTCAGCGCGGCAATGTCGTCTGGCGACGCCCAGGGGAAGGGCCTTCTCTGTGGGGGCCCCCACCCTCTGGAATGAACTACCCCCCGGTCTTCGTCAGCTTTCGGGCCTCCGGGCCTTCCCCCGCGGGCTTAAAACACATTTATTTAATTGTGCAGGGCTGAGCTAAATTTTAAATTTTAAATTACTGGTTTTTAAATTGGCTTTTATTTTATATTTTTAATTTTAAATTAATAGGCGTTTAGAATAAGTTTTTTAACTGTTTTTATATTTCTTACATTGTATTTATGTGTTTTAAATGCCTGTACACCGCCCTGAGTCCTTCGGGAGATAGGGCGGTATATAAATTTGATAAATATAAAATTTGATAAATAAAAATAATAAAATGGAACTTTGAGGAAACTCAAGCTTTGGAGTTTTCTTTCATTGGGGATGTTACCTGGAACCCTAACACTCTTTCTCTCTCTCTCTCTCTCTCTCTCTCTCTCTCTCCCCCACTCTCTCTCTCTCCTTTCTTCTCCTTCCTTCCTTCCTTCCCTTCCCTTCCCTCCCCCCACATTTTTAGTTTAATCTCCATTAACTCTCTCTGTATTACTTAATCATCTTTACAGATTTCTTCCTGGTCAGTTAAGAAAATAGATTTGTATAAATATTCTACTATTTGACCCTACATGTTTACCACATGTAGTACACACAAACTCAGTTTTCCCTGTCAAACATGACTATTTGGTCTTTGACTCATGAATGAAATGTGAATTATTGCATTATACAGTCTATCTAACATTCACTGCAAACCATCTGGATTGGCAGCCAGTGACAATATCATTGTATGCATTCACACCTCCAGCTAAAAGTAATATACTACATTTTAACACAAGCACTCCTTTCATGTCTTCATAAATGCATTAAACACTCAAGGAATGTCATATATTCTTATTTTATTCTTCATTCCTTCTTAAATTTTCAAGCTGACTTCATCATGCATAAGAGCACAAGTGTGCTACTGTTCCTGTCCTATTGTTTCCTTTCGTTATATCCAGTTAATATAGTTATTACATACTCATACTTATATATATGCTTACATATTGTATAGTTATTGCATACTTATGCTTATATATACTGTGTGACAAAAATAAATAAAAAATAAAAATCTCAGCCAGTTTACTCATGGAAAATAAGGAATTTAAGAATGCAGTATCAGAATGCTTTTTAGGACTTTGCAAACTAGCATACAGTGGCTACTTTTTTTATTTTATTTAATTTTGTCACAACAGTATACACAAGCATCGTCATAGTAAAAAAAAGAAAAACATATCATGAATATATATATATATATATGATATGCATAGCTATATTAATTAGATATAATAAAGAGAACAATAGGACAGGAACGGTAGGCACTTTTGTGCTCTTATGCACGCCCCTTATAGTCCTCTTAGGAATGGGATGAGGTCAATAGTAGACAGTTTTTGGTTGAAGCTTTTGGGATTTTTTGTAGAGACTATGGAGTCAGGTAATGAGTTCCAAGCATTAACAACTCTGTTGCAGAAGTCATATTTTCTGCAATCAAGTTTAAAGCGGTTGACATTAAGCTTGAATCTATTTTTTGCTCTTGTAATATTGCGATTGAAGCTGAAGTAGTCATTTACAGGAAGGATATTGCAATAGATGATTTTGTGTGTTAAACACAGGTCATGTCAAGTCGACGTAGTTGTAAATTTTCTAATCCCAGGATTTCAAGCCTGGTGGCATAAGGTATTTTGTTGTTTTCGGAGGTGAAGAACTCTTCTAGTAAAATATTTCTGGACGCGTTCTATTGTATTTATGTCAGAGATGTGGTGTGGGTTCCAGACTGATGAGCAGTATTCAAGAATAGGTCTGGCAAATGTTTTGTATGCTCTAGTTAGTAGTGTAGAGTTTTTGGAAAAGAATCTGCGTAAAATTAGGTTAACTACTTTTAGAGCCTTTTTTGCTATGTAGTTGCAGTGGGCTTTGGCATTTAGGTCATTTGATATGAGAACTCCAAGATCTTTGACAGGGTGAGGGTCGTCAGTAAGGTAATGACCATCAAGTTTATACTTGTTGATAGGATTCTTTTTTCCAATATGTAAGACTGAGCATTTGCTGGTAGAGATTTGGAGTTGCCAAGTTTTAGACCAATCGGAAACTAAGTCGAGGTCTTCTTGAAGGGTAGAAGTATTGTTAGTGGTATTAAATAGTTTGACATCGTCAGCAAAGAGAACACAATAACTTGAGATGAGGTCACAGAGATCATTTATGTATAGTATGAAGAGCGTTGGACCAAGAACACTACCTTGGGGAACGCCACTTTTGACAGGAACAGGATTTGATATAGCATTACCAATTTTGACCACTTGTTGTCTGTTTGACAGGAAGGCGTTTATCCAATTGTGAAGAGGTCCCGAAATGCCGTAGGATTTTAGTTTGAGCAGTAGTTTATCATGTACTACTGAATCAAAAGCTTTGCAGAAGTCTATGTAGATTGCATCTATTGCTTTACCTTGATCAAGGTTGGTAGTCCATATGTTTTTGCAATGAAGAAGTTGTAAGTTACAAGACAATTTTTTTCTGAAACCAAATTGTTTATTAGAGAGAAGGTTGTTTGTTTCAAGGTGGAGTGTAATGGATTGGTTTATGATAGATTCCATTACTTTGCATGAGACTTCCATGAGATATTTTACTTTATATTTTTTTTATATTACTTCCAGAGATATTTTTTTTCCTTCCTTCTGTTCATGTCAGAATGCCATTGATGTGAAACTGCTGGGAAAATTGTGATGACAGCTGCAATGTGTGGCTACTGGTGGCCCTGAGGGACATCAACAAAGCCACTTGGTACCCATCAACTATTCTGCTTTGAGTTCTTTCTGAGAATGAAAACACAGGGTGAGGAAATGTATAAATAAATAACATGTATAAATAAACAACAGGCTGTGAAACTACCATTGTCTGCCTTCTCCTGTGCCAGATGCCTTCCACAAATGTCCAATCTATTCTCTTTTTTTAAAAAATCCTACCCAGTGTGGTTGTTGGCCATGCTGGTCAGGGGTAGTCAGAATCCAAATGATGAGCAATATTTAGGAGCAAATTATAAGTGTACTATGCACACCTAGTGCCAAGCATTGTATTTGGTGGTTGGGGATTTTCTGAAGACACTGGCAGGGTGGCCATTATCTTCAGCTCTGGAGTGGTAGCATCACTGAATTTTTTGCTGATTTCTTGGCTAATAAGGATCAATTTGACTAACACCTCCCACTGCAGCTGTTGAGAACAGAAATAGCTGTGTGGCATATGAGTAGCAGTGCGTTTCTGGGAGTAACAGGGCAGCTATCGTGCAGCAGTTACTTCTTTCCACAAATATTTTATACTCTAATGTGGTTGTTTTATTAACACTTCTTATAGTAATTTTGTTAAAGATTGCAATTGCAAGAATAAAAGCTAATGCAAATTAAAAAAGAGAAAAATAGAAAAAAAATAACAATAAAGAAAAATGAAAGAAATATATAAAGAAGTGACTTCCCGCTTGATTGCAACAAGCACAAGTAGTCCTTAACTTACAGCCGTTCATTTAATGACCATTCATGGTTACAATGGCACTGAAAAAAGTGACTTATGACCGTTTTTCACACTTATGATGTTTGCAGCATCCCGTTACATGATCAAAATTTGGACACTTGGCTACTAGCTCATATTTATGAGGGTTGCAATATCCCAGGAATCATACGATCACCTTTTGAAACCTTCTGAGTCTGACAAGTTAATGGGAAAGTCAGATTCACTTAACAATCGTGGTAAGAAAGGTCATAGAATGGGGCAAAACTAACTTAACAACTGTCTCTCTTAGCAACAGAAATTTTGGGCTCAATTGTGGTCATAAGTCAAGGACTATCTGTTTGAATAATTTTAATAATGTATTTTGTCTTCTCTTAAAATACAACAGAATGTCTGTTCTTCCCATATCCCATACTTTATCTATGAATTTTAAAAATTGTCATTTCTGTCCTTATGTCAGCAAAATTCTATCAAGGGTTACCAGATATAATAACATACTTATTTTAATTTTGATCAAATTAACCAACTCTATATTCCTTCCTTTTACTTTGAACAATCTTGATCTTTAATCCCTTCGAATAATGTCCCTGAACTTGATTTTCCCCCCTGATTTTCTTTGTTCTTTCTCAAAAAAATATCTTCAAAATGTTAACAAGCTTCTTTTGTAAATCTTGTAAATTTTGTAGAAAAATTGCCCAGGTCACTTTTTCGGTTTGTTATTTGTACAACTCTTTTAATTATTAAGACATCAAATAGTTTCTTTTGTATGTCCAGTGTAACATCTTTTTCCACGTCATTCTTGTAGCCTGTCATTTGTAAATCCACTTTCAAATCAATTTCACTTGATAGGTAAAACTTGTTCCTCTTCCATAGCATCTTTGAAACATGGTTTGTCTTAGAGTCAGACACTCTGAAAATTAACTTCTAGGTCTATTGTTCAAAATATCCATCAATATTTATTTATTTAACATATATGCCACCCATCTCATTAAAAGCAACAATATGTCTAATGTTAAAATATTTTGCTTCATTCTATAATTGTGAGCTGAGTTTGAATGTTCTTCTAATTTAATTATAATCTTTAGTTCCCTCTAGTGTTCAACTGTTAAAGTCTTATCATTTTAAAAAAATCAAGCCAAAAAAAAATCCATTGCAAAGAATTCATTATTATTAATTCCAAAGTTTTACATCAAATTTTTCTGGACCCTTAGTTCCTTTGTAACTTTCTAAAATCAGAGTTCTAATTGTTCTTTTGCTATTTATTCCATTTTTTAAAAAATCCAAAGAACAAATAGTTAGCTTTCATTGCTTAAATTAAACTCTTTGAAAAGTGTAGAACCAAAATGCTTTTGCTCAGAATAAACATAAGCAGACACATGTTTTAACAGGAAGGATGACCTTGGGACAATATTGCTGCGTCGGTCTCCCACTTTCCTTCCTATCAAGGAATGGATGTGATAAACAGTTTAGTTCCTGCAAAAACGTTTCTCAAGTCATTTGAAATATACTCAGTTTTATAGCTGGTGGCTTATATATCAGGCAAGGAATAACTGAAGGGCTAATCAAGGAATCCCAATGAGTATCCCAAACATGTGCAGAATACTTTTTGTTTCTCAATGCTGAGTAATGTAACCAGCATTCCTAGTTCTGTGATAATTTTTTATTATTTATTTTTCAGCAAGAGTTCATGTTTGTGTTTAGAATGAACTTTACATATCAATAGTATCAGCATTTTGATGATGAATGAGCCGTGGTGGCGCAGTGGTTAGAGTGCAGTACTGCAGGCTACTTCTGCTGATAATCGGCTGCCAGCAATTTGGCAGATCAAAGCTCCTCAGGCTCAAGGTTGACTCAGCCTTCCCTCCTTCCAAGGTCGGTAAAATGAGGACCCAAATTGTTGAGGCAATAGGCTGACTCTGTAAACCATTTAGAGAGGGCTGTAAAAGCACTATGAAGCGGTTTATAAATCTAAGTCCTATTGCTATTTTACAAGGTGTGTTCTCTCACAATAACTCACAACCTTCCTGCCTTCTCATATGGGTAGTCCTCATTTAGCAACCACAGTTGGGACCAGCAATTTGGTCATTAAGCAAAGCAGCTGCTAAGTGAAACTGCCGCTGTAGGAGATGACCAGGCTGAGTCCAAGGGAAGGATCAAACATATCATCAATCTCAAGTCCCTTTGCATACACAAGAGATCTCTGTCCAGTCTATCTTGAATTGTAGTGACTTTTATCTACTTCCAGTTTGCTTTGAGTGTTAGTAGTTCAGATTCTTGTAGAGAGCACAAGCTTGCAATAAACCTTTATATTCATTTGAACTGTCTGAACTTCCAGATTTGATAGCCACTGATCTTATGATCTTACTTCAGGCCTCCTTTGCTTTACAGACTGCAAAGGTCATACATGCAAAGTTACTTTTTTACTACCATCATAACTGAGATGGTTGCTAAACAAGGCAGTCATTAAATGAGGACTACTGTACTAGAATGTAAAAATCTCGTGAAATGATGAAACAGTTTTGTTTTTTAATTACTTTAATTACTTGGAGTACAATTAAAAGCAATCTTTGGGGAGGTACTTGGCTCCTCCTCTACAATAGAAAAACAACCACAAAAGCCATTAAAAACTTTAAAAACGGTCATTTGGTGACCGTTCAAAGTTAAAACAGCACTGAAAAAATGTGACTTATGACCATTTTTCACAGTTATGAAGCATCCCCATGGTCATGTGATCAAAATTCAGATGTTTAGCAACTGGTTCATATTTATGACCATTGTTGTGTCCCAAGGTCATGATATCGCCTTTTGCGACCTTCTGACAAGCAAAGTCAATGTGAAGGTCAGATTAATTTAACAATTGTGTTACTAACTTTTCAACTGCAGTGATTCACTTAACAATTGTGGTAAGAAAGGTTATAAAATGGGGCAAAACTAACTTAACAATTGTTTCTCCTATCAACAGAAATTGTGGGCTCAATTGTGGCCATTTACTATTTTATTTTTATTTTTTATTTCATTCCATTTCATTATTTTATTTTATTTCCTGCCTTTATTATTGCAAGTAATTCAAGGTGATGAACATATCCAACACACCATCCTCTTCCTATTATTCCCACAACAACAACCCTGTAAGGCAGGTTGTGCTGAGAGAGAGTGACTGGCTCAAAGCCACCTTGAAGACTTGCCCGCAAAAGGGGGCTCCTACCCTGTTTCCCTGAAAATAAGACCCAACCAGAAAATAAGTCCTAGTATGATTTTTCATGGTGCTCATAACATAAGCCCTACCCCCAAAATAAACCCTAGTTAAGATTGTCAGCCAGATGGATGTATTTAGTACCGTATTTCTCTCCAAAATAAGACATAACCAAAAAATAAGCCCAAGTGCGTCTTTTGGAGCAAAAATTAATGTAAGACCCGGTCTTATTTTCGGGGAAATATGGTATTTCATTCTGAACTCAGAATTTAATCTACCCTCCAATAATAATAATTACTGTCCCTAGAAAGCATTTCTCCTTTACTTCCAGGAAGGAATAGAAGATATTTTCTTTTCAAAAATGTAATTCCTTCCCCCTTCCTCATTGTGGTGTTATTCACTGAATATGTAAATGCATGAAACAAACTGTCAGCTATAAGCACCCATGGCATAGTTAACGCATTATTATTGCTTTATTTAATTTTCCGTTCCTTGGATGCGGCCATATTGCAGAGCTCTTGGTGGCCTGCACAAAACAGTAAAACCATTAAACCATAAACCATGATACTGATTAAAATGAAGGATAGCGTACAGCCGAACAGATGGCAGGCAGAGTGCAGTTAATTAATCACAAAGGGTTTGTTGGAATTAGCCACATTTGAACAGCTTTCCAGAAGATGACTGAGACAAAACCCTTTGTATATTGGTGACTCACTAGGACAGGGGTGTCAAACTCAATTTCATTGAGGGCCGCATCAGAGTTGTGTTTGACCTTGGGGGGGCGGGTATGGCTGGGCTGGGCATGGCCAGTTCGACGTCATTCGTGTCGGGGGTGCCTGTGGCGGCCCAAACACAAGTGGTCCTCCTGAGCTCTGTTTTCACTGGCAGAGGGTTGCAGGAGGCCGTCACAGCCAAAAATGGAATTCAGGAGCCCATTTTTGCTGCAGAGGCACCGTAGGCCGGTCTTTTGCTGTTTCCAGGATGGCCCTGCAGGCCAGAGCCTGCCCCCAGCCCTTGAGTTTGACACCCCGTCATTAGGAGATAAGAAAGGCTGAGCGCCAAATAATTGAGGCCTTTGAACTGTGGTGTTGGAGAAGACTCCTGTGAGTCTCTTGGACTGCAAGGCGAACAAACAAGTCAGTCCTAGAGGAGATCAACCCTGACTGCTCTTTAGAAGGCCAGATCCTGAAAATGAAACTCAAATACTTTGGCCACCTAATGAGAAGGAAGAACTCACTGGAGAAGAGCCTAATGCTGGGAACGATTGAGGGCAAAAGAAGAAAGGGACGACAGAGAACGAGGTGGCTGGATGGAGTCACTGAAGCAGTAGGAGTGAGCTTAAATGGACTCCAGAGGATGGTAGAGAACAGGAAGGCCTGGAGGGATGTTGTCCATGGGGTCGCAATGGGTCGGACACAACTTCGCAACTAACAACAACATTAGGAGATCCACACCAACCGGATGGTCCCACAGCCATCACAAACTTAATTTGACCTTGCAGAGCAGAATATGTTTCAGAGAAGGCTAACGGAGAAAAGAAATGCCAGAGTCCAATTTAGGGATACGTTGGGCAACCTCCTTCTGAGCTAGTCCTTTGGGCTTTCAGGAGCCTTTAATTAACTGACTAATTTAATTCTTTCTTGGCAGA
This sequence comes from Ahaetulla prasina, assembly GCF_028640845.1. Classification (NCBI taxonomy): domain Eukaryota; kingdom Metazoa; phylum Chordata; class Lepidosauria; order Squamata; family Colubridae; genus Ahaetulla; species Ahaetulla prasina. The sequence continues at coordinate 23,169,721 of NC_080539.1, read as the reverse complement.
TTCTCTCTCTCACAGCCAACTAGAGAATTCTGGCATATGTTTCAGGAATTAACTGGCTTGTGAATGTCTTTACTTTAAAGACCAACTTGATAAAGTGAATGCTTGGACCAAGATGTTCTAGCATTTCCTTGGCCTTTGAAGGAATTTATCCATTTAGAAGGTTTGGAACGGAACTGAAGTGAGTTACAGGAGATATCCAGACATACTGGATCCAACACAGGCGAAAGTAGTTATAATGGCCTCTGGCAATTAAATGAAAGAATGACCCACGAAGGACAATTACCCTGAGCGGCGCCAACTGAATCCATTCCAGAAGCTAGCAGCAGACATTTTTTTTTCTCAAGGAAGCCTGTGTCTATGTGATGGTTAAGAGGATCAAGGCAAATTCCTTATATAGAATATAGTCGCACTTCTTAAACTTAGCAACTTGTGGACTTCAACTCCCAGAATTCCCCAGCCTGCCTTCCAGTTGTCACGGTTGAGAAACACTGCAATGGAAGACTCAAGGACAACCCAGAAGCCTACAGAGACAGGTCACAAATACACCTAGCTCAGTACTGCTGTCAAAGTAGCTCATCCAGGAGATTTTTCCCAGCCGTACTTGGAGATCCTGGAGATTAAATCTGCATCTTCCTACAAAAAGTCCTGGCACTGAGTTAGTGTTCTTTCTTGAACAGTAGAAAAGGGAATGAAATTCTAGACGGGTCAAGAAAGAGAAATTCCAATTGTCTGGCCAGAGCCCCAAGTGGAAACTCAAGTTCATCCATGCATTATTTGATGACCCATCTCAAGGTCCGCCATCTCAGGGTCTTGCTTATTTTGCCATGTTGGGAAAAAAATGAATGAACAATTGGAAAATAACACCGGTAAAAGATGAAGCTGCTACACTGTATTTTCCATGGAAGATAAAACAATAAAAGCTGACTATAACAACATGTAGACCGACCCTTCCTGATCTGCTACCCCTTCTAAGTGGGGGAGTCCCTGAGGATTTCACTCGGCTGGTCATTGCTGACTATAGGGGTCGATGATCATCGCAGTTTCAAGGGCCGTTAAGCCAGTGCTGTCTGAAGACATTTCTGCAGTCATGTGGCCAGCATGATGTCACGGAGTGCTGTTACCTTCCCACCAAAATGGCATCTATTTATCTACTCACATTTGCATGCTTTTGAACTGCTAGGTGGGCAGGAGCTAGGATGAGGACGGGAGCTCACCCCATTGCATGACTTGGGTCTTGAGCCTCGGTTGTTGGTTTTCCAGCCGACAAGCCTAGTGTCTTAACTGCTGAGCCATCACACCACCCAGCCCTTCTAAGAAGTATTGGAATTGCAATCTCTGTCTTCCTTGCTTAGCACTACTAGCTCCTGCCTACATTTCAGCCTGAGATGGTGGGTTTTCATAGACTCTATCTGCTCTCTGCCTGCTCAGGTTTGTTCAAAGTACTTGTGAATGGATAGCAGTGATACAGCTTGCTATAGGAAAACTCTATGGGCCCGGTCCATGCATTTGGAACGCCATCCAACCTGTTCTTGGTAGAACATGGGAACTATTTACAATACAGTTATTCCTTGACTCATTGGTTTAGTGACTATTCAAAGGGGCCGGAATAGCTCAGGCTGTTAGAGCCTGTTATTAGAACACAGTAGCCTGCAATTACTGCAGGTTCGAGCCCGGCCCAAGGTTGACTCAGCCTTCCATCCTTTATAAGGTAGGTAAAATGAGGACCCAGATTGTTGGGGGGGCAATAAGTTGACTTTGTAAAAATATACAAATAGAATGAGACTATTGCCTTATACACTGTAAGCCGCCCTGAGTCTTCGGAGAAGGGCGGGATATAAATGTAAACAAACAAAAAAAGTTACAGTGGTATTGAAAAGTGACTTATCACAGTTTTTCACACTCACGACCGTTGCAGCATCCCCATAGTCACGTAATCAAAATTCAGATACTTGGCAACTGGCATATATTTATGATGGTTGCAGCGTCCTGGGGTCATATGATCACCTTCTACAACCTTCTGACAACCAAAATCAATGGGGAAGCCAGATTCACTTAACAACCGTATTACTAACTAAACAACAGCAGTAATTCATTTAACAACTCTGGCAAGAAAGGTCACAATATAGGGCAAAACTCACTTATCAACTGTCTTGCTTAGCAAGAGAAATTCTGGGCTCAGTTGTCATAAATTGAGGACTATCTGTACTGTATATGTTTTCTTAGTTTTGTGCTCTCTCTGTAAACCTTCTCCTCCATATTCATGATAGATCTAATTTTGGATAACCATCTGACTGAGATGGTGTAGGGTTTCCTGCCTGGGCAGAGGGTTGGACTAGAAGGCCTCCAAGGTCCCTTCCAACTCTGTTGTTATGTTATCTTAGTATAATCCAAAAAAACATATTCAAGGGGAGAACAAAATTGCATCTCATTATAATCTTTATGAGAAACCAGATATTATAAACAAAAGGCAAAGGAATTATTGTGCATCGTTATTTTGGAGATTTCAGTATAATGATCAAATGCTTGTGAAATGTTGAAAGGAGGTTTAATCCAGATGGCAGAGATTCGTCAGGGTCTGGGAGAGACCTAAATTGAACTGGATGCTGCCTTGACAACAGCTAGAGCCTAAATGAGCACTCGGAAAAAAGCAAAAGTGGTATTTGCAGGAATGTAAAGCTTCAGATGTCCTCAGCTAAGGCAGCTTTCACCAGTTAAGGTGAAAACTTCCAAGTGACTACAGCTCCCGCAATGCTCACCTAGCTTGTAAATAAAATTGATGCAAGGGTGGCCTTTCTAATTGTATGCATTTTGGTGCATACCTGTACATGGGAAAATTGCATCACAAAATTTAAAAGTACATATTCCAAGGAATAATTCTCATTCTAAGAGTGCAGAGCTCATCTACGATGAAAGACGGTTGGAAAAAAGGTAAAAATAAGGGCATTCCCTGTGGTGCCACCCCTTGTTTTAGATCATCCCATCCCTGCAAAGATTAGGTTGGCCTCTACCTGGACAGTCTTTCACAAGGCTTTGAAGTCCTAGGGAACCCAGAATGGGATGGAGCCCATCAAGTGGCTCCATAGCCAGCCATGGAGTTGAAGTCCACAAGTCTGAAAAGTCGTCAGGTTTGGAGACCCCTGTGTCATGGTTCCAAGTAATACACCCATAGCAAATAAAACTCCGAGACAGGTAGATTCCTCAAAGAATAGTTTTATTGGCTATTATCATATTGGCACAGTTCTGGTGAAAACTGACTCTGAAGGTTTCCATGGTTTTCTTTTAAAAGTAAGTAAAAGTAAAAGGTGTACTTTTAAAAGTAAAAGTTTTTTTCCCTTTCCCCAAACAAGCAGTCACATGGTCCAATCAAGGTGCCATCCGGTTGCCAGGTAACGTCACTCCTCCTCTCTCTGACCAGGTGTGAGAATGTCCTTGGTTCCCAGGAGAAAGTATTTTGTTTTGCCTACAAAATTCCAGCTATCTCTATTCCCCCCTCCCTATCCCTCAACTCCAGTGTGGCAACACTGAAGTTTCAAAATGGCTTCAGTCAGGTCAGCTTCAGGATTGATACTCTGATCTAATGTTTCCCAGATACTTTACAGCCCAGAAGTCCTGGTTGTTGCCTATAACAGCCAGATCTGTTGCTGCATCCCATCAATATCTGTGAACATCAAGTTACCTACCTTCCTTCTGACAACTTTTCAAACAAATCTGCCTTTTGTAAGGTAGGATACAAGGTGACCGTCATAAATGGCATCATGGTAGCTCGCAAAAGCAGCAAAGCATGTATTTAATCAGCAAATCAATGGTGGCCTGATTCCTATCAGGGCCAGGCTTCAACCAAACCTCAGCTCTGTTCGGAACTATAACTCAATTTAATTTTTCAAACCCTGAATCGTTCTGAAGGAGGCCCAGAGTTGTGAACAATCAATTTTAACAGGTGGACTGTTCAAGAGATCTAGGGCATTTCAGGTCAAGGAGAAGATCAGATACAGATTCAGGAAATAGAAGAGCTTGATGGGCTGTGGCACTTTAAAGGCTGTATAAAAATTAACATCCATAACTGGGCTTGCATTCAATTGAATTTGTCATCTATAGTGCTGAACAAATGTAGGATGTTATATGCTAACCATTAGAGAGTAGATGCCAGTGCCAAAGGCAAGAGAAAGATGGTCTTTATAAATTCGAAGACACAGCAATTTTCTTAAATAGGCGTCATTGTTACTTGGTAAATATATTTTTATCCCACCCCAAAGAATGCAAGGCAGCATATTCTTATCACCTTTCTCCCTTGGAAAAGAGCTTTGGGTGGCAAAGGTGGGTTGAGTAAGGCTCTTCGTGTCTATTTGTTATGTCCTGTTGCTGGAGATCAGTTCTCAGCATTTTTGGTTGGATGACTTAAGCAGTTAAACTCAATTCATATGGATTAGGGACCAAGACAGTTGCCTTATATGAGCCAAACAATGCCAACTGGGGGTTTTGGACCACCCAAAATATTTGATGTGACTCATAGCAATCAAAGGCATTCTTCTTCTGCAATGAATCCATGTCCACAAAGAGCAGAGTTGAGTCCAAGTTGACTCTTCTTCATCTTCCCTCTCAAGTCATGTTAGCTACTTTTGGTTAGTAGTTTATAATTTTATTAATGGGATGGGATGGGATGGGACGGGACGGGATGGGACAGAATAGAATAGAATAGAATAGAATAGAATAGAATAGAATAGAATAGAATAGAATAGAATAGAATAGAATAGAATAGAATCTCTTTTTAAAAACTCCCAGTGTTGGAGCATCCCCAACTTCCAGAGGCAATTTGTTCCACTGATTAATTGTTCTTTACTGTTAGGAAATTTCTCCTTAGTTCTAGGTTGCTTCTCTCCTTGATTAGTTTCCATCCATTGCTTGTTTTCCTGCCCTCAGATGCTTTGGAACAGGGGTCTCAACCTTGGTCCCTTTAAGACTTGTGGACTTCAACTACCAGAGTCCCTCAGCCAGCTTTGTTTGTCTCCAACCAAGGTTGGAGACCCCTGCTTTGGAGAATAGCTTGACTCCCTCTTCTTTGTGGCAGCCCCTGAGATATCGGAACACTGCTATCATGTCTCCCCTAGTCCTTCTTTTCATTAAACTAAACATACCGAGTTCCTGCAACCATTCTTTATTTAATCATGCAGCTGTTATGCAAATCCAGTTTCCTCCCCTGACTTTGCTCATAGGAAGCTGGCTTGGAAGGTCACAAATGGTGATGACATGGGTCCAGGATGCTGCAATTGTCATAAATACATGCCAGCTGCCAAATGCTCAAATTTTAATCCTGTGACCATAGGAATGCTGTGGTTGTTCTTAAGTTGTAAGTGTGAAGGTAGGTAATTTTTTTTCAATGCTTCTGTAACTTCAAATAGTCATTAAATGAATGATTGTGTATCGCAGGCTACCTGCAATCAAAAGCACAAAAACAGTTTTAATAGTCTATGCAAATTTTTTATTTTTATTTTGTCACAACATTATGTACAGGAACATATATTGAAAGGAAACAATAGGGCAGGAACGGTAGGCACTTTTGTGGACTTATGCACGCCCCTTATAGTCCTTTTAGGAATGGGGTGAGGTCAATGGTAGATAGTTTTTGGTTAAAGCTTTTGGGAGTTTGAGAAGAGACCACAGAGTCAGGTAGTGTATTCCAAGCATTAACAACTCTGTTACTGAAGTCATATTTTTTGCAATCAAGATTGAAGCGGTTGACATTAAGTTTGAATCTATTGTTTTCTCTTGTATTATTGCTATTGAAGTTGAAGAAGTCTTTAACAGGAAGGACATTGCAATAGATGATTCGGTGTGTTAAACACAGGTCTTTTTAAACACAGGTCTTTACCACAGTAACACGAAAAACAGAAACAACAATAACAACTGTAATAAATGCTGTATAAAATAACAACATAGTAGCAACAAGATGTCCAAGTTCTAAAATACCAAAATGGTTACAGGAAAATAAAATGGGCTGCATCTAGGGTTGAGCTCATCATTGAAATTGTTAGATTCGGGCAATAACGAGGCAGGAGACCAGGATAGTGACAACAGCTCTTTACTATATGGTGAACCCAGCAGCCCGGGCTGGGAAAACCCTCTCTTTATATACAGTTTAGCCGGAGGCTTCCTCCAATCAGCAACGTGCTTTTTCCCGCTCAGTTTTCCCTCCACAACTTTTAAAGATACATTACAGAAATACCAGTTGAATATTTTTTGGAGAGCATGTTCTATATGTGAGGGCATATAGAACAGCAGTCACTAACCAGTGGTCTGTGGACCACTGGTGGTCCGTGAGAAAATTTTGGTAGGCCACAGAAAAATTATTTGCATTTTTTAAATTGCACTAAATTAGGGGTCCTCAAACTACAACCCCTGGGACAGATACATGCAATGAACGTTTCTGTTGCTGCAGAGAGTCTCCCCCTTTGGGGTCTTTTTGTGTGGGTTGGATGGGGGCAGAAATTCCGACTTGGGATCTACTTCAGCCTCCTGGTGCAGGGTTTTGGGTGAAGGCTAGAGGGAAGTGCCCCTGGTGGTGAAGAGCTGCAGACCCTTCTTCCAGTGGGACTGCATCATGGCCTGGAACTGGCTGACCATCTCAGCCCACTGAGCATCCAGGCGCCAGTACCTGGCCTTGCACTCGCGCAGGTCTTTCCTCTGCTTGGAAAGCCTATGCACATGGTCCTCAATGAGGTGCTTCTGCTGAGCCTCCTTCTTGGTCAGATCCAATTTGAACTGAGTTGAACCCAGCCGGTCATTAGGCAGATCATGTTAGTGGTCTGCGGGATTTAAAATTAGTGATCCCTGAGGCCCAAAAGGCTGGTGATCGCTGATATAGAAAATGCTTTTTCTTTGATAATTACCTGCCTTGTTTCATTGGATGGTATACCTGGAGATGAAGATGTTAGGATCCCAGGAGGCTAATGTTGGTGGGGGGGGGGGATGCTCTTTACACCAAGCTATGGAACATTTTTAAGAGCTATGGTGTTACAGTGGTTAGAATGCAATATTGCAGGCTAACTTTGCTAGCTGCCAGCAGTTCAATCTGGACAGGCTAAAGACTGACTTAGCCTTCCATCCTTCTGAGGTTGGTAAAATGAGGACCCAGATTATCGGGGGCAATACGCTTACTTTGTAAACCATTTAGAGAGGGCTGTAAAACACCATAAAGCAGTATATAAGTCTAATCACTGTTGCTATTGCTATTTTTGGACAGCTTTCTTTTTCAATTCTCTGATTTGACAAAGTGATAACTGGGGGATAGGATAATAAATATAACATAAATCAACTGCTATCTGATCCCAACACTCCGAGCTTCCTAAACCAGTGACCAAAGTCTCACCGATTGGGTGGAAAACTGAGAGTTGCAGCAGTGGTGAAATTCAATTTTTTTTTACTACCGGTTCTGTGGGCGTGGCTTGGTGGCCATGGTGTGGCTTGGTGGCCATGGCAGGGGAAGGTGCAAAATCTCCATTCCCACCCCATTCTGGGGCCAGCCAGAGGTGGTATTTGCCAGTTCTCTGAACTGCTCAAAATTTCCGCTATCAGTTCTCCAGAACCTGTCAGAACCTGTTGGATTTCACCCATGAGTTGCAGTTTATCAGAGAGGAATTCTAATCCTACAACATCTGGCAATCTTCAGTTCAGAAGACTTGGGCTCTGATCTGTGAAATGAACACGAGATGTTGTTTTTCTTGTGAAACATTGGAAGATTTGAATTCCCACCAAATCCAAAGATCTCTTTGAAGTCCAAAACCTAAACTGACCTCTTATGCTAGCCTCTCATTTTTTTGTCCTTCCTCAAATTGTTCTTTCAGATCTCCTTGCCGCTAACAATTCTTCTTGCTCTCCCACAGCAAATCCTAGCAACATAAACACTACGGGACAAATTTATCACAAAGAAAAATGTGCAAGACATAAATCAGCCTCAGTCAGGAACTGAAGAGTTGATCATAGTAGAGGAACAAGCAACCTAATTACAGCACTCAGAGATGTGAACAGTTGGAGGTGGGTGTCCCATGCTGAGTAGCTGGATATCCAGCCATGTGGACATGTTTCATATGGTACTTTTTCCTTTTGTTTCTAAATGCCTAGTGTGCAACCCATGCTGTGAAACTATTTCATGTAACCTGGTACTTTTGAGACTCCCAGCCCCCAGAATTCCCAGTCACCAAGGGCATTGGCTTGGCTTTCTGGGAGATGTAGTCTCCCAAAACCTAAAAGTCAGGAAAGGCTGTTAACAACGAAGTATGCATTGACGCGGTGGCTCAGTGGCTAAGATGCTGAGCTTGTTGATTGAAAGGTCGGCAGTTCAGCAATTCAAATCCCTAGTGCCGCGTAATGGGGTGAGCTCCCGTTACTTGTCCCAGCTTCTGCCAACCTAGCAGTTCGAAAGCACATAAAAAATGCAAGTAGAAAAATAGGGACCACCTTTGGTGGGAAGGTAACAGCATTTTGTGTGCCTTTGGTGTTGAGTCATACCGGCCACATAGTTTTGACTCCAGCCCCCAAACCTGGCCCCATGCCCGAAAGCGACTCCGAGAGTGAGGAGGAAGGGCCGGTAAGGCTTACCTCGGGAGCACCGATTCCTTTGGCCCAGCTCCAGGAGCCAGAACCAGACCAGTCGGAGGACGTAATGAGGCCATCATCCCCTGATTCCTCCCTTCCCCAGGCTACGCCTTCAAACCCAGCTGATAATAATAATAATCAATTTTGGATTGACCTGCGCTTCAGAAAATTAGAGAGGCATCATCATCAAAGGGAATATAAGTCATCACAGTATATATAAGGAGCTTTGGGACTGCTCTCATTCCACGGGAAGCAAAAATTAGCTGAACCATTTCAAAGAGAGCTGAAAGTCTTGCTCCATGAGTCATTTCTTTGAACTTTGGCAGGCAGCTGCGATTTCTCTGCCAGGACTGATAAGAGCCATGAATCCACTGGCTGAAGGCCAGCTTGTTGATCCAAAATGGGGAAGGAGACAGAACACACATGACCATGGAGACGTCTTCAGACAGCGCTGGGTCTTCGGCTTTGAAATGGAGATGAGCACCTCCCCCTAGAGTCGGGAACAACTAACACATATGTGCGAGGGGAACCTTTACCTTTACCTTAAGCATTTTCAGAAGATTTTGAAATACATACAGTCTCTCTGCCATCCTCAACTCCCCACCTCACCCTTCCCACTAAAGAAGAATAGAAAAAAAAGCTACTAGAAATGAAATAGTGGAAAAATTAAAGAGAAAAACACTCCTTGCGGGTTTTTTGTTTTTTTTTGGCCAAGTGGTGTCTGGAGTTGATTCAAATGTAATCCATTTTCTGCCTTCTTGTCTGCATCCTAGTATTTGCTGACTCATTTTGAAGGAACTTCCTGTGCTCTACACGGTTTAATTAACTGTGTGGAGTCTTTCAAACAGCCTTTCGAGGACTACCAAGATTACAGCACCCTGAATCCCAAACCATATGCCAGCTTCCATGGCAATAGAAATTCTATTTCTAACCCATCTGGAGGACACCAGGTTGCAGAAAACCAGTTCTTTATTAACTCCTCAGAACTTGAAGGACATTGGGAAGGACCACACCGGAATGTAGAGTTGAGAACATTGGGGAGGACCACAACAGAAGTGGTATTCAGCTGGTTCAGACCGGTTTTCCCGAACCAATAGTGGAAATTGCGGGTCGGCCTGCCCACCTGCCCTGGCTCTATGCTGTCCTATTTGGGTATATATATTTTTTTTATTTGCATTTATATCCCGCCCTTCTCCGAAGACTCAGGGCGGCTTACACTATGTCAAGCAATAGTCTTCATTCTATTTGTATATTTATATACAAAGTCAACTTATTGCCCCCAACAATCTGGGTCCTCATTTTACCTACCTTATAAAGGATGGAAGGCTGAGTCAACCTTGGGCCTGGTGGGACTTGAACCTGCAGTAATTGCAAGCAGCTGCTGTTAATAACAGACTGTCTTAGTAGTCTGAGCCACTCAAGGACCCATTTTTGAGGCCGGGCGCATGCACGGAAGATGCACACACAAGCAAAGCACATGCATGGAAGGCTGAGCGCACGCGTGGAAGGCAGGTGCACACACGAACCAAGCGCGCATGCACGAAGCGAGTGTGCGCACGTGTGGCAAACCAGTAGCAAAATAATGTGAAACACCCCGCTGGACCACAGCAGAATGTAGAGCACTGCAGAAGGTGACCCACTTCAGATAACTCAGGTGCAGTGGAAAATTTGAATCTGAGAACTCAGCTGTGTAGGATTGATGTATCTGCTGATACAATTTCTCCATGTTAAGAATACCAGATGCCTTGGAGTAATTGTGAGAAAGAACTACAGTTTTCTTTTCTTGCTTTACAGGTAGACCTCGACATACGACAGTTCTGGGAGTTGACATCCACACACCTTAAAGTTGGTGAGGTTCAGAAACAACTAGCAACTAGGCCAAGCAGCTGGACTTTTTGAGCAATCCTGCAAGCTTTCCAGTAGAAGATGGGCACGTGATCTGATCCATACCTGGTCAATCATGACCTATTTCAAAGCACCTTCCCTACTCTGGTGAAGCTTTGCACTTTTTGCTTTTCAGAGAAGTATCAAGTCCCAACTGGTGCTCTTCTCCTCCCCATCCATGTCTCAGCCTGAATCACCCACTTGACCTCCAACTGGCTGCTGCTTCCGCCAACACTCACCCACCATCTTCTGTGCAGCAAAGGCCAGGGTCGTGCAGCACAACCAAAATGGCTTCTCCTAGTAAAGGAGACCGGGGAACTTAGCAACATTGTTTTCTATATTTGCATCAGTTTTAAAGGATGAGAGAAAGGATGACATACTCTTCCGACAAGTGTGTAAATTCAGTACTGAGGCCATCTGAGCCTCCCACTCACCCTCTTAAAATGGTTTTTCCTCTCCCCTTTCCTTTTTAACTGTTTACTTTTGAGTGCCTCTATCATTGCCAGTGCTTCAGTCCCTAAAGTAGCCAGGGAAGGTGTGAGGCATGGCAATTCCTTGCTAGAAAAGGCATCCCTGGCAGAAACCAACAGTTTCTAGATGAGCAAAAAGAATCAGCCGCAAGGAAATCAAGATTCACACCTACCTGTTTTATGTCACAAGAATAGCCCACAGTCTTCCTCAAACTTTTCATCCAGATGGGTGCCAGGGCGCCATCTTGAAACAGGACCCCCAGCACAGAAGTGGGAGGAGAGGTAGGCTTCTTCAAATTCTTGCTCAGGTTGAAGAGAATTGTAATCCAGCTCACCTGTTTTATAGTTTTTATGATAATATTTCTTATCTCATGCAAATTACAATTTGACTGTTAGTTTTGGAAGACTTCTAGGGATCTCTCCCAAGGCTTCTGGATACAATGGGCTCTCCCAAGGCCCTTAGAGCAGGGTCTCCAACCTTGGTCCTTTTAAGACTTGTGAACTTCAACTCCCAGAGTTCCTCAGCCAGATTCTAGGAGTTGAAGTCCACAAGTCTTAAAGGGACCAAGGTTGGAGACCCCTGCCTTAGAGGACCTCCGATGGTCCCCACAGTGGGGCAGTGGTTAGAATTCAGTATTGCAGGCTAATTCTGCCAGCACTTCGGCAGTTCAATCCTGACAGGTTCAAGGTTGACTCAGCCTTCTATTCTTCTGAGATCGGTAAAATGGGGACCCAAATTGTTGGGGGCAAGAGGCTGACTCTGTAAACTGCTTAGAGGGCTATGAAGCACTATGAAATGGTATATAAGTCTAAGTGCTATTGCTATCCCTGCCTAATAGCAATTCCACTGCATTTACTTCTCTCTGACAGATCTCTCCATCTAGACAGTATCAAGACGTTAAATCAGAGGTGGGCTGCTGCCGGTTCGCACCAGTTCGGGGGAACCAGTAGTTAAGATTCTGCACAGTTTGGCGAACCGGCAAATCCCACCACTGGCTGGCCCCCCACTTGCTTGTTTTTCGGCCTGTTTTTCCGGGCCATTTTCCAGGCCAAAAACAGCCTGAAAATGGCCCAAAAACGGCCTGAAAATGGCCTCAAAAACAGGCTTAAAAAATGGGCAAGGCAGGGCCAGCCAGTGGTAGGATTGGCCCCTGGCTGAAACCTATTTCTGCCTTTCAGGTGAGTGTCCGGGACACGGAGCTAGGTGTGATGAGTGATGCCACCCACCTAGTCACATGACCAACTGGCCACGCCTATCCAGCCAGAGAACTGGTTGTTAATTTATTCATGCCCCACCACTGCATTAAGTCCATGGGGTTGAATGGCTGACGGCATAAAGCACAGGTTGGGGAACAGAAGGAAAATGATGGAACTCCACCAGAAGAATGTTGTTCTCAATTTGCTAAGGCAAGCCTGACATTTTTAACGAAGGGGGTCCCCTGTTCCATCTCTGCTAAGTCAAAAATCAGCCTGAAATGGTGGAAAACCATTGCTAGTCAAACTGGACAATCCCTAATTTCATGACAATCCAACAAGACTCAGACTGTTGCACAGAACACTGTAGCCAACAGAAAACCTCTTGGGTCATTAAATGCAATCCTCGTTCAGTGCAGGAATGCAGATAAAAGCATCTCGGTCAGATGATTGCCGAGCTTCTCTGTGAACCCATCCAGTGAAGAGGAAACTACCATTTCATTGGGAAGTCATACATTTTTAAAATAAAGTTTTGTTATCAAAACTGTTATATAGTATGCTAAGCGAAAGTTTCTTCTGAATAGAATGCAGAATAACAGACTTAGAAGGGACCTGGCCTGAAGATCTTCTAGTCCAGGGGTCAGCAACCTGCGGCTCTGGAGCCGCATGTGGCTCTTTCATCACTCTGCTGCGGCTCCCTGTCGCCATAATTGATAGGGCTTTCAGTTCGGATAAATAGAGGAAAAAGGATGCAGCGCTAGGAGGAGATACTATGGTGGGGGGAAGACTTCTGGTTGGCTCCAAAATTGAACGGAGGGCTTCTGGTTAGGGCCTTTGTGGCTCTTTGAGTGTTTAAGGTTGCCGACCCCTGATCTAGTCCAATCTTCTAATGTTCCGTTCAGATTTATTCTCTTCTATTTTAAGGCCGTGAAATTGGGTTCTGTCCAGTCCTTCGTGGGCAGTAGAAAAACTTGTTTAGTTAGGGAACCCACACTGAGATGGTTTAACATCTTTCCTATCCTGAAAGGAAAGGCTTGTATGGCAGTCCATTTCTCTTCATTGCTGATTATTTTATTGTCTGGATATTTTTGAAAGTAGATTGTTTCCCATGTTTTCCCAAAACTAAAAGAAAAAATAATTTTTTTTTATGAGTTCAGGATTCTTTTGAGGGAAATCTCCTTTAACGGATGACAGACAATTAATTTTGGTAAGTCCATGTGCCATTCCTACAAAACGCATGCACAATTCCCCACCTGTTTTTGCTGTCCACCAGGCAGGTTGTGTTGTTGTTGTTTTTTCTTCTGTGTTGAGTGGTGGGAAGGAACGCTGAGAAAAGAAATACCCACCTCCACTCTTTTGCCAAGGCTGAGCTGAGTCAACTCTTTTTCTAAGGGGGGGAGGGAAAATCTACTTTTCCTCTAAGCTATCCATCATCCTTTCAGCACCGATGCTGCTTCATGGCTCTGTGCAGCCAGAGGCTTTCCCGCAATCCAACCGCAGCCTGTGACTGGTGCCATTGCATCGGAAGCCCTTAATTCACCCTGGAAGCTGTGTGGGTTGGCATGAAGGTGAAGCAAAGGACAGGGCTTTCTCTTCCTTTGATGCAACATGAGCGCAAGCCGCAGCATCAGCTGGGCTGGCTGTTCCTGATATGGATGGTGAAGCAAAACAACATCAGTATCCTGTTTCCGACGATGGTTAGCCAAATGTATCATCTTTGTTCGAAAGGTTCCTTTTTTTAAAAAAAAAAATCTACTTGGGTGTTTCTCAGCTTTGGCAACTTTAAGATATGTGGACTTCAACTTCCAGAATTACCCAGCCAACTGATCCTTCCATCAACAAACTTCTCTTGGAGGTTTATGAATCAGTTAGAATGCACACATGTATTCATGTCTTGGACTGCAGTATTGCTTCATCTTTAGCAGTGGGGGGGTTCTACTTAACTTCACTACCGGTTCGCAACTTCTCCACATGCTCAGACCGTCTGTGATGATGTCCAGGCGAGTGGGCGGAGCCTCCCACCGCCACTGCTACCGGTTCGCACAAACCGGAGTGAATTGGCAGAAACCCACCACTGATCTTTAGTTAAGATTAATAAGAATTATAGGTAGCCCTTGACTTACAACCACAGCTGAGCCCAACATTTCTGCGGCTAAGCCAGTTGTTAAATGAGTTTTGCCCCATTTTACAATCTTTCTTCCCACAATTGTTCAGTGAATCGCTGCAATTGTTAAGTTACTAACATGGTTGTTAAGTGAATCTGGCTTCCCCATTGACTTTGCTTTTTTTTTTATTCAAAAAGTTTTTATTAGTCAAAAAAGGTTTATACAAATACATATCAGGTATGGTAAATTTTCATTTTTCTTATCTAAAATAAGAATTTTACTCAAATTTTTTAACACATACAACAGCCATAAGGCAAGCAGGTGACACGAAGTAGCTAAGCTCTCAAATTCCACAAATAAAATAAAGAAGAGTCAAGAATAAACAGAATATCGTACAAAAGAGAATAAGGAAAACCAACACAATCCCAAATATCTTTATCACTTCCTAGTTTTGGATCTCAGAACTCTGGGTTCAGCCTGACCCAACTCCAGGGCCGCAACAGCGGCAGCCGCTTCAGCCCCATGATCTATAACCTCCCCTTCTTCAATTCCTGGGTCATCTGATTCCAGGAAGGCTTTGTGTTCCTCCACATAGGCCGTAGCCTCCGCAATTGTACTGATTTTTTTCGTAATGCCCTCCCGGAAAATCATCAATCCCTCTGGCATCAGCCATCTGAAGCCCACTCCCTTCTGGTACAATTCCCATTGACTTTGCTGATCAGAACGTCACAAAAGGGGATCACATGACCCTGGGACACAGCAACAGTCATAAATGCGAATCAGTTACCAAGCACCTAAATTTGGATCATGTGACCATGGGGATACTGCAACAGCCATAAGTGCGAAAAGTGGTCATGAGTCCCTTTTTTCAGTGCCGTTGTAACTTTGAACGGTCACTAAATGATCTGTTGTAAGTCGAGGACTACTTGTAAAGTATGGCATTGGGAAAAGTGGTTGCAGAAATAAGCACAATATAAATCCAATGTATCCTTGTGGGATCTGATGGTAACCCGCTCCTCCCTTTTCGCCCGGCATCTAATAGGAATGTCTACAGTATAGAAGTCAATTGACCTAACATGATTCCCAGAAAAAGAAGCTTAAGGTGTCAAAAGCTATAAAAAGAGTGAGTTAATTATTCTTTGCTGGCAAAAAGCAGCTACCAGTAGCGGGCCGCAGCCAGTCTGTTTTCAGCCAATAATTTGCAATTGCCAATAGAAAACAAGCCTGCTCAGTGCCAGGCCTGTTTTTGGCCAGTAAGAAAGGAACAAAATGTGCTGCTTTTTTTTGTTTTGTTTTTTTTTGCGGTGTTTGAGCTTGCGCAGTGATGCCACTATGGAAGCCCTGCTAATGCTGCATCGTATGACACTGGTGTGTAAAGAAGGAGCTGACAGAGTGGCGTCACTGCGAAGCTTACTATAGCTCAGTGTTCCCCAATCTTGGCCACCTGAAGATGTGTGGAGTTGGCTGGCTGAGGAATTCTGGGAGTTGAACTTCACACACCTTCTAATGGGCCAAGGTTGGGAAACACTGCTATAATTTGTCCCACTTTGCTGCAGCAATCTGATCTAGTACAGCGCTGTACTTCTTGCACCTTGAATGGTAATAGCAGCAGTAAAAACTTCTGTTTATCCAGTTTTACACATAAGGCGAGAGGGAGGGAGAGAGGGAGAGGGAGGGAGAGGGAGGGGGAGAGAGGGAGGGGGAGAGGGAGGAAGAGGGAGAATATCTGAAACCACCAGGGATTTGCAGGGGGCCACCACTTCTTTCCTCTGCATTTCCTCAGAATTAACTCATAGCTATGATTGTCAGTCTCCTGTAGGTACTATCAGTAAAAGCCACTTCCCTGTCTCTCCCTTTTCTTTAAGCCATGTACTAATTTTTCCAAGGATAGCCACATCCCTCAATCCCAAAAACGGGAACATATACTTCACGGGTCTGTATTTGTGTCAGAAGCACCCACAAAGCTGACCGAAGGGTGCATCTGGATTGAAAGGATTTGCCGGTGTCAACACTGTGGCCCAGGGGATGCCCAATTGCCAACCTTAAAGGTACTCCTCAACTTACTACAGTTTGTTTAGAGTTCAAAGTTACAACATGTGGGGTTCGTAGGTCTAGCTTAAAATGATTTGCAAATCCAAACTTAAATAAGAAAACAATGGAAATTTTATTTACTACTTTGCAAAGAGGGTTCACTGCGCACACACAAGTAAAGTAGACACACCTTAAGCCATCAATATACTTTCTTTATATTCCCTATCACCGTTGCAGGTTTGCCTCCCACCTTTTCCTCATTGGCGGAGTACTCAGGCTGTCACAATCTATCCGAGGTGCCTAAAATGAATACAGTTTTCCCTGCCCCTTATTTACAATTTATCTCTATTAACTATTCGTTCTAGGGTTTGTCTCCAGTTGCTAACAAATTCCAGCTAAAACCAGTTTTGAACATAACAAGGGCCTCTCCTCCTTTTGTTCCTACATAATCTCAAGCAACATTTATGATATTAGATAATACACAGTGTATTTTTTTCAAAGGTTAGTATGTCCTTCTACAAGAGGGGTGTCAAACCAGATGTGTTACGTGCTGGCCACCCCCAGTTTAGCGAAGGTGGGAAAAGTTGCAATACGTCACATGACAACAATGTGTCGCCGTGAGTTTGACACCCCTGTTCTACAATTTCTATAAAAACAATACTCCTTTTTCCTTTCCCACACAACAGCACTGAAAAAAGTGACTTATGACCATTTTTCACACTTATAAACATTGCAGCATCCCCATGGCCACGTGATCAAAATTCAGATGCTTGGCAACTGACCCATATTTATGACCATTACTATGTCCCAAGGCCACGTGATCCCCTGTTGCGACCTTTTGACAAGCAAAGTCAATGAGGAAGCCAGATTCACCTTAACAACTAACTTAACAACTGCAGTGATTCACTTAGCAACTGTGGCAGGAAAGGTTGTAAAATGGGGCAAAACTCATTGAACTACAACAGTCTCTCTTAGCAATAGAAATTTTGGGCTGAATTGTGGTTGTGTAATGTGAAGACTACCTGTAATGCAACCTTGCATGTCCCCCTACTTCACGGGTGGCAGGGGGGAAAGATTTATATAAAATGCGCATGTGCAAATTTGCACAGAGCTGCAAATACAGAAATATACGGTCTTTCAAGAAGAGTCCAAAAGAAGGCACATTTGTATATGCAAATTTGTATATGCACACATTTGTATATGCAAATATAAGAAATTAATGAAAAATTGAATATGTTGCATTTGACTTATCTGGGTATGGAAACTTTTAAGAATCCTACATTTTCCAGCCAGCTTAATTGAGAAAAAAGTCTTTTCGCTCTCTACTGTATATGTATACAAACTTTATGAATCCTATCCATTCTTTTCCAATTTTCTTTTTTCTACAATTTCCTGTGACTATCGAGTTGTTAGTTGTTCCCTCCAGGGGGAGGGCCTTCTCTGTGGGGGCTCCTACCCTATGGAACGAGCTTCCCCCTGGACTCCGACAAATACCTGACCTTAGGACCTTCCGCCACAAACTTAAAACCTACTTATTTCGTCTTGCTGGACTCGCTTAAATTTTATATTAATTGATTTATGGGTTTTAAATTTTTTTAATAAATTTTAGGGGGAATATTTTTATCTATAAGTAGCCAAATTAAATAGGTTTTTTAAGGATTGTTTTTAGTTTTGTATTGTTGTTTTTTTTCTGTATTTTATTTGTGGCTGTACACCGCCCTGAGTCCTTTGGGAGAAGGGAGGTCTATAAATAAAAATATTATTATTATTATTATTATTAGTATATAATAGATGTTAGTATGAGACAGTCTAGCTCCATCTGGAGAAGACTCGATGGTTACTACCATTGGCAGGAAGACTTTCTAATATGTTCTGTTCCTTGAAGAGTCTGGTCACTTAAAAGATGACTCAAGAAAGAGGTCAAAGCAACAGTAAGGAGGATTTTGTGTGTCTTGCTGAAATAGAGCTAAGGAACCAACAGCAGCAGGAATAGATGCTACAGCAATTAGTTTGAAAGCGGGGGTGGAGAGTTAATAAAGGAAGATGCTTCAAACTGTCCTCTGTATGTTTTCAGTTCTGAAACATATATTCAAAATCATCATCACCCTTTGTTAAAGGATTATAACTAGTAATAGTACATTACCAATAAAGTTTAACTTTAATCCACATAATAAGCTTATATCAGTGATTCTCAAAGTGTGGTCTGGGAACACCTGGGTGCTCTCTGTAATCCTTTCAGGAGATCTGCAAAGTCCAAGAAACAAATATTTTAACGCTTCTCAGATTTAATTTCTAATACAGTACTTATCAATAGATATAAACCGCATAAACCAAAGCTTTTTGGGTCCTCTATCATTTTTAAGAGATGGAAGAGGTGCTGAGAGCAAAACATTTGAGAACCACCGGCTTAGATAATATTTATTTGCAAACAGGAGTGTAATTTGCAAATCTGCAACATGGCAGGTGTGGCTTCATAATCAAAGTCCAAAGGTGCTATCATCTTGCAGATTTTGAACCTTGCTGGGCTTGTACAAAATATACAATATTCACACAATTTTAGAACAAAATACAGAAGTAATGTCATGTCCCTTCTGTTTCTGTTTCTCAGTCCCACAAAAGCAGCTTGAGAGTGAATGAAAACTTCTGGTAAAGTCACTTCTTCTACTGACACTGAAAAGAAAAAGGCAAAAAAAAAAAAAAAAACCCACCCAATATCGCGACCAAACTTCCATCTTCCTAACTTCAATAAAAGTTTCGTCAAGAGTTTAACAAGCATTTTTTTCAGTGGTGGGATTCAAGTAATTTAACAACCGGTTCTCTGCCCTAATGATTTCTTCCAACAACCAGTTTGCCAAACTGCTCAGAAAGTTAACAACTGGTTCTCCCGAAGTGGTGCGAACTGGCTGAATCCCACCACTGATTTTTTTTATAAATCCCATATAGCAAATTATCCAGCTCACTGTCTTGGTTTATTGTTTGAATATCCCTTTTAATTATTAAAACATCAGTCAGTTCCTGGTGTATAGCCAGTGTAACATCTTTTCCCATGTCATTCTCATAGCCTGTCATTTGTGAATCCACTTTCAGCAGTTCTCAATCTTGCCAGGTAAAACTTGTTCTTCTTCCATAATATTTTTAGACAGGGCTTCCATAGAGGCAAATGTTTCTGTTGACAGTATTAGTATGAATCTTTGAATCCATTTTCCAGAAATATTCTTTAGTATATTATGTTAGAATATATTAGAATGGTATACCAGAGTGTTTTGCTTCATTTGGCCAATAAAGAATCTGTTCTGTTCTGTTCTGTTCTGTTCTGTTCTCTTCTCTTCTCTTCTCTTCTCTTCTCTTCTCTTCTCTTCTATTCTCTTCTCTTCTCTTCTATTCTATTCTTAACTGTAAATCAATTTTATGTGTTCCTCTCTTCTAATTATAAAGTTTAGTTCCCACTGCTGTCCAGTTTTTCAAATCTTATATTTTTTAAACAAAAATCAAAAGAATCTCCATGGGAAGAATTCTTTATGATTCATTCCAAAATCTTATTTCAAATTCATCTGGAGCCTTTAGCCATTTTTAACTTTCTCAAATCAAAACCATCCTTTTGTTGTTTATTCTCTCCCCCACCCCCCACTTTAAGCTCTTAAACTTGTAATTAAAACTTTATTTACCTATGGATTGGAGGAGACTCACCTTGGGCTGTCCAATAGGTAATCCTCATTTAGTGACTGTTCACAGTTATTACAAGGGTGAAAAAAATAACCTTGCAATCTGCCCTCCCTGTACAGCAAAGGAAAGCGGAAGTAACATTGTAAGTACAGTGGTGGTTTCACTTATTTATTTATTTTATTTATTTATTTATTTTGTCACAACAATATATGTAGGTATCATACAAAAAGATTATATAGCATATAAACACATATATGAGTAAATATTAGGAGGTATAAGCATATAGGAAGAAGAAAAGAAAAACAATAGGACAGGAACGGTAGGCATGTTTGTGCGCTTATGCACGCCCCTTATGGTCCTCTTAGGAATGGGGTGAGGTCAATAGTAGAAAGTTTTTGGTTAAAGCTTTTAGGATTATGAGAAGAGACCACAGAGTCAGGTAAAGTATTCCAAGCACTGATGATTCTGTTACAGAAGTCATATTTTCTGCAATCTAGATTAAAGCGGTTGACATTAAGTTTAAATCTATTGGTTGATCTAGTATTATTGCAATTGAAGCTGAAGTAGTCTTTAACCGGAAGGATATTACAATAGATGATTCTGTGAGTTAAACTTAGGTCTTGTTGGAGGCGACGGAGTTCCAAGCTTTCTAAGCCTAGGATTTCAAGTCTGGTGGGGTAAGATATTTTGTTGTATTCAGAGGAGTGGAGAACTCTTCTTGTAAAATATTTCTGGACACGTTCAATTGTATTGATGTCAGAGATGTGGTGAGGGTTCCAAACAGATGAGCTGTATTCTAGAATTGGTCTAGCAAATGTTTTATATGCTCTGGTTAGTAGTGTGGTGTTTTTGGAAAAGAAGCTACGCAAGATTAGGCTTACAACTCTTAGAGCTTTTTTTGCTATGTAGTTGCAGTGGGCTTTGGCACTTAGATCATTTGACATGAAAACTCCAAGGTCTTTAGCGGGATGGGGGTCGTCAGTAAGGTAATGTCCATCTAGTATGTACTTAGTGTTTGGTTTTTTTTTCCTATATGTAAGACTGATCAACCACTTCACTTAACAACTGTGTTACCAATCCCAACTATGGACTCTAAATGAAGATTACCTGTACTCTATAAACTCTCCTCACCATTTATTTCTCCTTGGTTAGCTCCTGCTTTTGCAAAAGGAAGGGTTAGTTAAGGAAAGCCAAATACAACGAATTTCTTAACATAAGGATGGTTTTGTGTCTCGTCAGTCCAGGACACTAAAACCAGCCCTATAGGAAATTACTGTACATCAAACTCTATACATTTATAAAGAGAAACAACAGCTTCATCCTTAGTCCACTTTAATGTGCTCCTCATAGTGATCATGCGGCCACTCCTTCTGCAACCTGACTTTGCCCTTACAGTCCTGCAGGCCTTGAAACTACAGTCCATCATTTTTTATTCTCAATTTTACAGCTTTCTGATATCTACTTTCACCTCATAACCCGTTTAATAACAAAGTTCTGTGCACTTGGCTTTTTTTTTTTACTTACCATATTTTTCAGAGTATAAGACGCACCTTAGTTTTTGGGGAGGAAAATAAGAAAAAAGCTGATTGGCAGGTGGATTGGCCTCCTGGAATACCACCAATCAGCTGTTCCCAGAAGTGAATTTTAGCAACAGGTTCCTTGGTTGTGAGCTCTGTGCCTTGCTTTTTTTTTTTTTTTTTTGCTTTTTTCCTGATTGGCAGAGGGGTCATGAGGATGGGGATTTGGGGGTTTGTATCACTGAGGGAGGAACCCGGATCCCCAGATACGGTTTTCCACCAACTGTGCCAGATTACCTATGCTAGTAAAAGAACTCTGAAAGATGTTTGCCTCAGAGTCTTTTCTGCAAGGAGGGTTTTCTGGAATGCTGACAGCTTTCAGAACTTGGCTTTTGTACTACAACTGGGCTGACGATATTCCCAGGCATATGAAATGCTGTTAATATTTTAGATCAGAATTTAAATTGATCATATTTATATATGATATTTATCATATTTATATAATTAATAGAATGCTGGAGGCATACTCTATTAATAAATTATGGGGATTTGCTGTGTCAGTTCAAACTTGCATTTCTTGCATTTAGAAAAAATGCATGAATACATTGACAGAACATAATCAGCCTAATTACTGAATTAACCCATTTTCAGCCTTTGTGTAAATGTTGCTGAAGCATGAATTAGCTAAACAGTCAGAGTTTGCATAACATCCTGAACCACAAGAAAACTAAATGTAATACCAACCTTGTACATTTCCTAGATTTTTCTCCTTTCTTCTTCATTTCTCTAAGTTTTCTTGACATTTTTAAAAGCTTCATTAACATTTTACCCACCATTCCAACACTTTATTTGCATTTAATCTGCATTGCAGAGGTTTTACCCATAAACTAGTTAGAAAGTTAGTTATTCAAGGTTAAAGGGAGATGATTAACCTTTGGGATGTAGGAAGTTAGCACCCATCCCTCTCCTAGGAAAATGAGATATTTTTGGAAATATTAAAAAGGCAGAATATTTCCCCTAAAAGGAAATATTAGGCAGAAACTCAGCCCCCACCCTTTGTCAATGGGCCATTAAGGCCTGGGCCAATCTATTCAACATAACAAAGATCTACCTCCTTCAGGCAGAGCCATAGTAGGAATTGCCCAAAGCCCTTTCATTACATCATCACCCAGCAAGATTCAACCAAACTTAACAGACAACCTAAAAAGCTAGCTATTACAGCAACCAATAAGATTACTCTTCCTGTGCCCCAGGAAGTTCAAAGCCAGAGAGGATATAAAACACAGGGGGTCTCAGCATCCCTTCCCTTTTCTGCCCAGGATCTCAAACCATGTGATCGTGTTCATCAATAAATCTTCTTTCCAAGCAACGTTCATGAATCCAATGTCTTTTTCCCCCACTTGGAACTGAACTCAGAAAGATATTTCTTCCAACAGGAAGGATTAGGAGATTAATTTGCCTCAGTCTGCCAAACATTTAGTGTTTGTGCAATCCTGACTGAGATTAGACATGGATCAATCAATACATTTCTAATTGTTTGAGACTTAAACACTGTAAAGAACAGACAGAACAGAATTACAGAGTTGGAAGGTACCTTGGAGGTCTTTTAATCCAACCCCCAGCTCAAACAGGATACCCTATACTATTTCAGACAAATAGCTGTCCAATCTCTTTTTAAAAACCTCCAGTGTTGGAGCATTCACAACTTCTGAAGGCAAATCATTCTATTGATTAATTGTTCTAACTGTCAGGAAATTTCGCCTTAGTTCTAGGTTGCTTCTTGCCTTGATTAGTTATTTTTTAATTATTATTTGAATTTATATCCCGCCCTTCTCCGAAGACTCAGGGCGGCTTACATTGTGTTAAGCAATAGTCTTCATCCATTTGTATATTATATACAAAGTCAACTTTTATTGCCCCCAACAATCTGGCTCCTCATTTTACCTACCTTATAAAGGATGGAAGGCTGAGTCAACCTTGGGCCTGGTGGGACTTGAACTTGCAGTAATTGCAAGCAGCTGTGTTAATAACAGACTACTTAGTCTGTTGAGCCACCAGAGGCCCTATCCATTGCTTCTTATCCTGCCTTGGAGAAAAGGTTGAACCCATCTTCTTTTTGGCAGCTCCTTAGATATTGGAACACCACTATCATGTCAGCCCTAGTCCTTCTTTTCATTAAACTAGACAATATTTTTCCAATTTCTGTTTGTTTCAAATTTGTTTTTTGAAAGTTTACATTGTTCAGTATGTACAACTATATAGGCAATATATATTTCACTATTATATTTCTTTTGTAAAAACTTCCTTAATGAATTGCATTATAGTATTAGTGCAAAACTATGAATTTTTAAAGGATAATTGGCTTGGTATTTAAAACTATGAATAATTACATCACTTATTCTAATTTATCTTCTTGGAGATAGTTGAGCTACTAATGTTTTAGTTCATTGGGATTAAGAGACATGGAATAAGATAGAGGATTGTGTCTGAAATGAAAAAAATAAAAGATACACCAATGGAAACACAAAACATGTCTTTGCTCTCTTTTATTTCTAAGACTATAGAGATTGTAGACAGCAGCCCAACTTGGCCAAGGAGAGAATTTAAAAAAGATAACCATAAAAATGTTCCTAGAAAATAGGTAGCAGGGTACAAATAGAGCCAAATTGAGACCTGGCTCAAAAACAGTAACTGTGAGAGGGACCTTGGAGTCCTTGTAAATGATCACTTGAATATGAGCCAGCAATGTGCAGCAGCAGCCAAAAAACCTAATACAATCCTGGGTTATATAAACAGAGGCATAGAATCAAGATCACGTGAACTATTAGTACTACTCTATAAAGCCATAGTAAGACCACACCTGGAATACTGCAGCCAATTTTGCTCACCACACTACAAAAAAGATATTGAGATTTTGGAAAACTTCAGAGAAGAACAACTAAGATGATTAAAGGCCTGGAGACCAAAACATGAAGAACGGCTGCCGGATTTGGATTTGGCTAGTCTAGAGAGAAAAAAGAATTTGGGGTGACATGATAGCAGTATTCCAATATTTGAGGGGTTGCCACAAGGAAGAGGGAGGTCAAATTATTCTCCAAAGCACCAGAGGGTAGGACAAGAAACAATGGTTGAAAACTAATCAAAGAGAGAAGCAACCTGGGATTAAGGAGAAACTTCCTAACAGTGAGGACAATTAACCAGCGGAAAAGCTTGCCTTCAGAAATCATGGGTGCTCCATCACTAGAGGTTTTTAAGAAAAGACTGGATAGCCACCTGTCTGAAATGGTGTAGGTTCTGCTAGAGCAGGGGGCTGGACTAGAAGACCTCCAAGGTCCCTATCCCTATCCCTATCCTATCCTATCCTATCCTATCCTATTATTTTCTATTAAATAGATATTCCTTTCAAAGATTGCTATGGGAATTTTGCTCACTATCTAAACCGAGGAACCGTCAATCTGGACTTTTTAGTGAGGCCCTAAGCCAGTGATGGCTAACCTTTTTGCTGTCACTTGCCAAAACCGGGGGGGGGGTGCATGAGGGGGGTCATGCGTGCACGTGCCCACACCCATAATTCAATGCGCCCCAACACCCCCCCACACATGCATGCATGAACCCCCCGCACTCTCCCTGCTTTTGGCATGCGATGGCACAGTGGGCCTAGTAGGCCCATTTTTTGCCCTCCCCAGGCTCCAAAGGCTTTCTTGGAGCCTGGGAAAGGCAAAAACGGCCTCCCCCTCCCCCCCGGAGGCCCTCCGGAGTCTGGAAACGGGCTGTTTCCCAACTTCCAGTGGGACCAGAAGGCCAGTTTTTTGCCCTCCCCAGGCTTCAGAGCCTTTCTAGGAGCCTGCGGAGGGTGAAAGCAGCCTTCCCCACCCCACCCGGAGGCCTTCTGGAGGCCAGAAACAGCCCATTTCCCGATTTCCGGTGGGCCCGGAAGGCCTGAAAATTTGCTGGCCGGCTCACATATGCATGCTGGAGCTGACCAAGGGCAATGCTCAGGTTCCCACAGATATGACTTTGCATGCCATCTGTAGCACACGTGCCATAGATTCGCCATCACGGCCCTAAGCCAACACTGGTCTGGGGAGGTTTCCCTTCTGTTGCTTGGTGTACCTGTATCCTCTGAACAATGTTAAGCAGTTGGATCAAGCCATCCTTTACCGCCCCCCTCCACAAAATCTGCAATGTCAAAGTAGGACAGTAGTACTTTTCAATAACTATTTTGCAATTCAAAGTATCAGGGCTCATGGCTTTGAGATGAAACGGATGCCAACTTTGCAGAATGCAGGGAGCCACCTGAGCAAATAAGCTACTTAGTTCCAAAGGATGTTAATATAATTTATCTCCCATGCTTTAAATAGTTTCTATCAGACCAGAAATTACAATTTGGCAGCAAATTTTGAAAGAACTATGGGGCTGCTCACTCAATACTCAATCCACCTGTGGTCCTGGGTTCTCAAGTTGTATCAAACAAAGACATGCACACAACACAGTAAATCAAAACCCAATGGAATAGACTGCAGTACAATAGGATACTGTGTTTGAACTCAGTCAAGGACTCCAATGTTAATTAAATTAAATTGTTCAAGTGGCCGGTCACATTGCCAAACAATAGTGCATGTCTCAGAAAAGGACTAAACTTATTGTGTAGTGGGCTTCAGTAGGCAAGAACCAGACCAGCATAGCTACAACCGTATTTATTGATTCAAAACTGGAACTGAAGAACAGCAAGCAAATGCTTGTAATTTATACTCTGGGCCCACAAGGTCTTAATGCTTGAAAAACCTGCCCAAATATAAATGTTCAAAGTTTCCCTCCAAAACAATTGGAGCCAACAATGGGGGTCGTCTAAAGAATAGTTTCATTTTAGCAGGGTTAACACAACTATATGCATTCAATACATAACAAAACTGGTCTCACAAATCTGCAAATCTGACTGCTATTCAGAGGGTGATAAAATATGAGGTGAGGACTTCTAAGCAATTCTTCAACATGCACTGACAGAACTCACATGAAATCTGCCAGGAGAGATGTAACACTTTGAGAGTTAATTACCTGTATTAATAGGAGATTAAACAGTGCTGTCACTATGGGTAGGTGGAAAGCTGCACAGAACCGTTTTATGTTATTGCATTTATTTCTTGATTATTTTTGCATGGCTGGCTGGGCTTTGAGTAGAACGGGAATTTAAAAACAAAAGATTTTGCTTCATTGTGAAAAAAGCCTGAAGTCAGACTTGGTTCAAAAGTGAGTCTAACATCTCTCCAGACATAGCTTCTATCTTTTAGCAGCCAAGTATCTTTTTCTTCCCCAATTCTGCAGCATCCAAGCAGTCACTTTGTAGCCTCTCCACTGAGTCAGCCCAACAAGAGGTTGAGTGTTTCAATGATCTGTTTGCCCATCTCCCAGCTGGTCACTAATTTCCGATTCAAATGTGCCCACCATTTTAATGAGGTACTCTTCCTGTTGAGTCAGACTTTGGGATACAGCAATCAGCCTACTGTTCTTAATCTCACTGTAATTCTGCCTTAGAAATGAAAGGGAGAGGAAGGAGAAGGTGGTGGAGAAAGAGACGTGACAGAATAGTCTTCTTGAGCCATTGTCGGCTTGTAGGTATCTATATATAGAGAGAGATCTAAGGGGATATGGAAGGCCTCATAACTATAAATTATGTTCAGAAACTCTGCTTAAGGGGGTTGTTGATAGCAATGACTAAAAATCCTTGAAGTTGGCAGGTTTCCCCTGCCAAACAATGTGCATCAGCCGCATTTTTCACACCACCCACCTTCGGCCACCCACAGAGAAAGAAAGCAACAGTAGAAAAGGGGAAATGGGGCTCAGACTTCTGGATGGAGAATTGAGGTGCATAACGGTGGCAGAAGATATAGGGTGCATGGCCTACTGCTGCCCCAGTGGGATCTCATCAAGAGGCTGATTTGGAGACATAAAGGGAAAGCCTGAAGGGAAATAACACTCCACAGTTCAACCTTCCAACCTTCTGGAGAACTTTTTGATGATGACCTCAGATGGGGCACAGCTGATGCAGGGGTGAAATGCTCCCGGTTCGGACCGAATCAGCTGATCCGGTAGCGATGGGGGTGGGTGGTTCGGAGAACCGGTAGCAAAAATCCCTTCCCCCCCTGCCCCCGCACATGCACAGCTGAGCCACGTGATTGTCAGAGCCTTTTTTTTTTTACTTTTAAAAGCATTTTTTTACAACCTATTCGGCCGAAGAGGTTGTAGAAAAAATGCTTTTAAAAGGCTCTGGCGATCCCCAACTGAGTTGCCTGATCATCAGAGTCTTTTTGTTACTTTTAAAAGCATTTTTTAACACCTCTTTGGCCGAAGAGATTGTAAAAAAAATGCTTTTAAAAGTAAAAAAAAAGATTGTGCGCCACAGCTGATCACACACACACACCCCCGCGCTGTTCTACTTACCCCATGCCTCCTTTTGCCGTGCATTGGTGCGAATCTCACATTCAGTGTGTGGTGTGCACTGCGGATGCGCGCACAGCGCACATGCACAGCCAGCGAATCAGTAGTAAACCAGTTCAGATTTCACCACTGAACTGATGATATCATCAGATCCATTTGTCTGGAATGATAATAGGATCTCCTGCTTGAGCAGGGAATTGGACTAGAAGACCTCCAAGGTCCCTTCCAATTCTGTTATTCTGTTAATTATGGTCAATTTTCAGGTCTCGTGGGGTAGGTTCTGGGAGGCACAACATTCTCACTCTTACCCCTCCCTTCTGCTGCCAGCAATATTTAGCCATTTTAGCACCACATATCAGTAGCACAAGTTCATTGGCTCCCTGGCCTTCACTGTCCTCGGGTCTCTGCAACAATTCCTTTCTGGCTGTGACCATGGGACTGAGTTTTTCCAAGCAGAACTTGTGCAAAAAATATTAACCCAAGTTAGGAGCCCAGGCAATTTTCTTGGTTTCAGAAAGAAGAAAGCATAATGCTCTGTTATGCGCCTTACGATTTTTGCCTTTATTATTTTTTGCAGCTTTCTCATTAAACCTAGTTGGTCACCCTCCCCTTCTTCAGCTCCTTTCTCAGAAAATCCTAAGCAATTAATTTTTGGTGATTGCAGATGTTTCTCCCTATGCCTGCATGGACTCAACATCATTCTTCAGAGCAGGCCTGTTGTTTCAGGCTGAGGAGCAGCTCTAGTACTTATTTTTAATTTTATTTATGGTATTTGTATGCCACCAGACTTTAGAAACCGTGGTCTGGTTTGAATATTGTAAAATTGAACAGAAATGTCTCACACTAGGCATTTCAGTACATCCCTGAGATTATTATTTATTATTTAAAGGACTTCTCTTCTACCTGTCACCCAGGAAAGCTTCCGGAACATCTTACAGATAATAAACATTGAAATATACCCTGTATAGAATTCATACTCTCAATTTAATGAGACCTGTCATTTAAAAAAAGACATGGATAGGTTAAAAAAGGCAATGCGGTTACCGATTGTTAAGGTCCTACAAGTCTTAAGGCATCCAGCTGAAAGTTTTTCTTTATTTATACATTTAATCAAATTTCTAGAATCATCCAAGTCAACAGTCTCTGGCAGTTTACAACAAAAAAACAGCCAATCAAAATCTCCAATAAGATGCATCGTTTTTCTTCACTGCTGAAAACGAATTTCTCCTTCACCGCCCCGCCCCCCAAGAAAAAAAATCTGGAACAAAGAAAATCAAGGTATAATTTATGGATCATATATTTTGTGGACCGAATTTAAGGAAGAGGGAGTTTAGCTATTTTGAAGGAATAAAGGATTGTAAAGCTTTTGTCCTTCTCTGTAAACCTGGGAAGACTAATTTGTACCCTCCATCACCCACCCCACACAACAACTCATTTGTAGCCCTCTAAAAAATTTTCAGAGTAAGTGGGGGTTAAGTGGCAGACTGCGAGTTCAAGTCCCACCTTAGCCATGAAAGCCACCTGGATGAGTTGGGCCAGGTACTCTCTCTGAGTCCAACCCACCTCACAGGGTTGTTTTTGTGGGGAAAATAGGAGGAGGAAGGTGTACTGGATATGCTTCCTGCTTTGAGTTATTTATAAAAATAATAAAGGTGGGATACAAATAAATAAAATAAATAAATATTTTCCACTCTATTTTTATTACAAGTATTCCTCAACTTATGACCACAATTGATCCTAAAATTTCTGTCGCTAAGAGAGTTGTTAAGTGAATTTTACCCTATTTTACGACTTTTCTTGCCACGGTTGTTAAATGAATCACTGCAGTTGTTAACTTAGTAACACGGTTGTTCCCCATTGACTTTGCTTGTCAGAAGGTCGCAAAAAGAGATCACATGACCCCAGGATACTGCAACGGTCATAAATATGAGTCAGCTCCCAAATGGCTGAATTTTGATCATGTGACCATGGGGATGCTACACTGATCTTATGAAAAACAGTCATAAGCCGCTTTTTTCAGTGCGGTTGTAACTTTGAATCTTGTTTTGCCACCGGACAAGTCCACCAGAGATGATAGTATGTTCCATAATTGCTTTTACATTTCCAACACTTTGGTGAGTTACTAGGGAACATCTTTGCTATTCTAGCTGGCGGGAGATGCCGTCTGTGAAACATTTTCATCTGGTTTTCCTTGTATGCTCTCGATATTGTCAATCTCATGTTTGTTCTCCACATCTTTTCCCACTTCTCTAACTCTACTGTATGATTAAAGTTTCTTGCCCATTTAATCACAGTATCCATGGGGATGCTACACTGATCTTATGGAAAACGGTCTTAAGTCACTTTTTTCAGTGCTTTTGCAACTTTGAATGGTCACTTTACTTCTTAGCAAACCTGGGCAAGTTGAACTGTCCATCTAGATCAGGGGTGTCCAAACTTGGTCCCTTTAAGACTTTTGGACTTCAACTCCCAGAGTTCCTCAGCCAGCTTTGCTGGCTGAGGGACTCTGGGAGTTGAAGTCCAAAAGTCTTAAAGGGACCAAGTTTGGACACCCCTGATCTAGATGGATAACTACATCTTTCTTTCTTTCTTTCTTTCTTTCTTTCTTTCTTTCTTTCTTTCTTTTTTCTTTCTTTCTTTCTTTCTTTCTTTCTCTCTCTCTCTCTCTGTCAGCCTCCACTCCAAACTTCGTATCTCTTTGTACTCCTTATATTCAGTTGTTAGATAGCATGGGATTGTATTTCTAATGTAAATAGCTATTGGATTCAAGTTAAATAGAGAGGGCTCTTTAAGAGTGTCGGTCTGGGACACTCAGAGTGTGGGTGGGAGTGTGGGTGGGAGTGTGGGTGGGAGTGTGGGTGGGAGTGTGGGTGGGAGGGGAGATTAATGCTTTGAATTCAACAGGAATGTTTGAGCGCGAACTCTAACGGACATTGCATTCCTGATATGATTGACAACCAGAGACCTGCGGAAGAAGATTACTACGGGACCCCGGGAAATAGCTGGCATTGGACCAGACCTGATGACCTTTTGGGAAAGAGGAGGGAGGAATAGGGTGATACAGATTGTTAGCCATATTTTGTCTCAGATTCAACTTAGCACTGCAGCTTTCCAGATGTAACTAGTAAAAGTACTTTTCTTTATTTGCAAATGAAGTCAAGGGGTATTCTTTCCTGGTTATGATCAGAGACAGCCTGACACACTCTCTCTTTCTCTTTCTTTTCTTTGTTTTTCTCTCTCTCTCTTTATTTTATTTTTCTCTTTCTCTATTTTTTCTTTCTTTCTTTCTCTCTTTCTTTCACCAACCACAATTGTGCTCTTCCATAGACATGCTGGATCCAAGGAAAATTTTACCTAGGCTTCTATCCTATTATTCATTATAAAAATCTTAAAAGCAGTTGACAGCAATATAGACATACAATTACAAGATAAAAATAGCCCCTTTGAAAGACAAGAGAAAACCAAACAGAAAGATTTTTAAAAAGACATCAGAGTTGTTGGCCATAAAAGAGAGGGAAAGTTTTGCAAAGATCATAGCCAGTTAAGATCACAGCCAGTTAGAAAATACAACACAATGTAGGATCCAGGGACCTCCTCAGGGTGGTGAAATTGTGTTTTTAAAAAAAGATCAAGATGGCAACCACTGCTGCAATCATAAAAAGATAACATAACATAACATAACATAACATAACATAACATAACATAACATAACATAACATAACATAACATAACATAACATAACATAACATAACATAACATAACAACAGAGTTGGAAGGGACCTTGGAGGCCTTCTAGTCCAACCCCCTGCCCAGGCAGGAAACCCTACACCATCTCAGTCAGATGGTTATCCAACATTTTCTTAAAAATTTCCAGTGTTGGAGCATTCACAACTTCTGAAGGCGTTCCACTTATTAATTATTCTAACTGTCAGGAAATTTCTCCTTAGTTCTAAGTTGCTTCTTTCTTTGATCAGTTTCCACCCATTTGTTCTACCCTCAGGTGCTTTGGAGAACAGCCCGACTCCTTCTTCCTTGTGGCAACCCCTGAGATATTGGAACACAGCTATCATGTCTCCCCTAGTCCTTCTTTTTATTAAACTAGACATACCCAGTTCCTGCAACCGTTCTTCATATGTTTTATCCTCCAGTCCCCTAATCATCTTTGTTGCTCTTCTCTGCACTCTTTCTAGAGTCTCAACATCTTTTTTAAGCATTAGAACATACTGTAATTGAATTGGGGGGCCAATAAATTTAAATAAAGCCATCATCATTCATCAGTATCCTTCTGGATTGGATCCCTGGCCTATCTAATCCAGAAATCTGTTCTCCTAGAGGTCAACAACTGCACAAACTAGTAGCCTACTAGTTTCCAGCAGATGGCCTTCAGTAGTAGTCATTTTTGGGAGAAAATAAAAGGTTGGTTAGAAGACATGACCCAACAACATATTGATTTAAAACCAGAGTTGTTTTTATTGGGGATCCTACCAGAGAAAATTAGTAAAGAAAATATTTATTTGATTATACATGTAATTACAGCAGCAAGAATTGTTTTTGCGCAAAATTGGAAAGCAGAGAAAATACCCCTTGAAGGAGAAATTATTAGAAAAATTTTAGATTGTGCAAAAATGAACAGATTATTTTTGATGATTAAAGAAAGAGGAATTCAGAATATTTTAAGATATAGGATAATTTTTACCATTGGTTGGAAGAAAGGTACAGATAAGCAATGGATAATTATGTAAGAAAATGATAATAATGTATTTGTGGAAAAATGGTAATAGTTTAAATTGAAGTGAAGAAAGAAGAAACAATAAAATGATGGAGCCAGGAAGGAAGGGAAAAAAAAGTAGTCACACTGCCATTAAAAGTAATGGTGTTGGAACCTGAGGATTCCATGAATTTTATTTATTTATTTTATTTAATAATAATAATAATAATAATAATAATAATAATAATAATAATAATAATAATAATAATAATAATAATAATAATAATAATAATAATAATAATAATAATAATAATAATAATAATAATAATAATAATAATAATAATAATAATAATAATAATAATAATAATTATTATTATTATTATTATTATTATTATTTAATTTGTATACTGCCCTTCTCCCGAAGGACTCAGGGTGGTTTACAGCCAAGTAAAAACAACAATCAATAACACAATACAGATAAAACAATAACTAAAAAACTTATAAAAATTTGGCCCCAATTTAAAATACATTTAAAAACCATAAAACCCAATTAAAAATTAAAAACCCAATAATAACGTCTAAAAATTCTATCCCAGTCCTGCGTGGAAAAATAGGTATGTCTTCAGCTCGTGGCGGAAGGTCCGAAGGTCAGGGAGTTGTCGGAGTCCAGGGGGAAGTTCGTTCCATAGGGTAGGAGCCCCCACAGAGAAGGCCCTTCCCCTGGGGGCTGCCAACCGACATTGCTTGGCTGACGGCACCCTAAGGAGTCCCTCTCTGTGAGAGCGCATGGGTTGGTGGGAGGCAAACGGTGGCAGTAGGCGGTCCCATAAATAACCCAGTCCTAAGCCATGGAGCGCTTTAAAGGTGGTAACCAACACCCGGAAGACCACAGGCAGCTAGTGCAGCTTGCGCAGGATTGGTGTTATATGGGAGCCACGAGCAGCTCCCTCTATCACCCGCGCAGCTGCATTATGGACCAACTGGAGCCTCCGGATGCTCTTCAAGGGGAGCCCCATGTAGAGAGCATTGCAGTAGTCCAGGCGAGGCGTACCTGTTAAAAAGCTCTCCTGGAGACGGTCGTCAAATGTTCTTCAAAAGACAACCCCCATCCAGGAGAACGCCTAAGTTGTGAACCCTCTCCATAGGGGCCAATGACTCGCCCCCCCAACAGTCAGCCGTGGGTGCAGCTGACTGTACCGGGATGCCGGCATCCACAGCCACTCCGTCTTGGACGGATTGAGCTTGAGCCTGTTTCTCCCCATCCAGACCCGTACATCTTCCAGACACCGGGACAGCACTTCGACAGCTTCGTTGGGGTGGCCTGGGGTGGAAAAGTACAGCTGCGTGTCATCAGCGTACAGTTGATAACTCACCCCAAAACCACTGATGATCTCACCCAGCGGCTTCATATAGATGTTGAACAGAAGGGGCGAGAGAATCGACCCCTGTGGCACCCCACACATGAGGCACTTCACAGTCGATCTCTGCCCCCCTGCCAACACCGTCTGCGACCGGTCAGAGAGATAGGAGGAGAACCACTGGAAAACGGTGCCTCCCACTCCCCAACTCCCCAACTGGCGCAGCAGGATACCATGGTCGATGGTATCAAAAGCTGCTGAGAGGTCTAACAGGACCAGGGCAGAGGAATAACCCCTGTCCCCAGCCCTCCAGAGCCCTCCAGAGATCATCAACCAACGCGACCAAAGCTGTCTCCGTGCTGTACCCAGGCCGAAAACCGGACTGGAACGGGTCCAGATAGACCAATTCATCCAGGTACTGATGTACCACCACACTCTCTACAACCTTCGCCACAAAGCGAAGTTTGGAGACAGGACGGTAATTACCTAAAATGGCTGGGTCCAGGGAAGTCTTCTTGAGGAGGGGTCTCACCACCGCCTCTTTCAAGGCGGTAGGGACAACACCCTCCAACAAAGAAGCATTAATAATTCCCTGGAGCCAGCCCCGTGTCACCTCCTGTGTGGCCAGCACCAACCAGGAGGGACACGGGTCCAGTAAACATGTGGTGGCATTAAGCCTTCCCAGCAACCTGTCCACGTCCTCAGGAGCCACAGGATCAAACTCATCCCAGACAATCTCAACAAGACGAGGCTCCGACATCTCACCTGAATCTACCCAATTTTGGTCCAACCCGTCCCGAAGCTGAGCGATTTTATCGTGCAGATACACACTAAAATCCTCGGCACGCCCCTGCAAGGGGTCATCCCGCACCTCCTGCTGTATTTATTTTGTTGAGTACCTATTAGATAATATATATAAGTATAAGCATAAATTGAATACATAAAATGAATACAGTTAAAGGGAACATTAGGACGGGGACGGTAGGCATGCTGGAGCGCTTATACGTGCCCCTTACAGACCTCTTAGGAATGGGGTGAGGTCAACAGTAGACAGTCTTAAGTTAAAGTTTTGGGGGTTTGGGGATGAGACCACAGAGTCAGATAGTGCATTCCAGTCATTATAGAAGTCATATTTTCTACAATCGAGTTTGGAGTGGTTCACTTTAAGTTTGTATCTACTGTGTGCTCGTTGAAGTAGTCATTGACATGTAGGACATTGTAGCAGATGATTTTATGAGCTATGCTTAGGTCATACGGAAGGCAGTGTAGTTCTAAATTTTCTAAACCCAGAATTTCAAGTCTGATGGCATAAGATATTTTGTTGTGATTGTTATTTTATTTTATTTTATTGTTATTGTTATTTTGTTAGACTTGATCTAACCCTTTTTCAAAACCAGGAAAACTGGTAGTCAGCAACTATCTTTTTTTAACACACAATGCAATACACAGAGGGATGGGCTGTTGGGGGTTCACAGGGGTTCGGGAGAACCTCTAGCTAAGATTCAGTGTAGTTTGGAGAACCCCCAAATCCCACTCCTGGCTGGCCCCTCCCACCCCACCCTGCCCCTCCCAGGAGTCCCCATGCAGCCTGTTTTGGATGCAGGTAAGTGCAGGGCGCGCTTGGAGGCTCAGGGAAGGTGAAAAACTGGCCTACTGGAAGTTCAGGAAGACCAGAAACAGGCCCATTTCTGGCCTCCAGAGGCCCTCCAGAGCCTGGGGAGGATGTTTTTGCCTTTCTGGAGGCTCGAGGAAAGCCTCTGGAGCCCGGGGAGGGCAAAAATGCCCATGTCCTGCTATGGTGCAGGAGGCTGATTAAGCCACGCCCACCATGGCCACACCCACCCAGCAACTGGGCAGAGAACCCCTTGCTAAAAAGTTTGAAGCCCACCCCTGAACACACATAAAACTGGGCAGGTCTTAATCTTTTATCCCTTCTCCAGATGCCCTTGATAGGACTCCATCCAAAGTTCACAAGGGAAGAAGTAAATAATATGGTGTCCTTTATGTGGAATTTATGGATGGCTTACCATACAAGTGGTTAGATCAGAAATCCATATATATATAAATTTAACAGGCTTTTTTTTTAATGGTTTGTAATCTCACAAATTGCCAAATCTTGTGAGATGTTGATATTTTTACATATCCCTTGGGCTTTGGAGTGAGGCTTTGCAAGATGTTAATGGTGAGATCACTGAAATTACATGAGAATTAGAAAGAATGTTTGATGTGACCAGAGCATCAGGGGAAACTGTATTGCATTTGAAAAGGTGGTCAACTCCTGTCAAAGTAGGCTAACGTAACTGGACATATTGTGTAAAGCTAGAATACAACAACAGCAATTCATGCCTTCATGACCATATAGCCGAAATATCACAATATGGTTTGAATAGGACTACTCTTGAAAACCACATGGAAGTTTCAAATAATCTAGAACACAGTGATCCATTTACTGGCTGGGACTTAACACCATGATGTATTTTGTCTTGCCTTGGCTTTCAATTAACATCTGAATGTAAATCAGGTACTTACAAAGCCCCACATAGCCTGGCACCAATGTATTTTCAAGAATTTTCTCCAGATGGAATCGACCTTCCAGATGTGCTAGTAGTCCTTGATTTCCTCAAGAGGCTACCAAGACTTGTTATGTGCTACTCTTCTATTTGAACTGATGATGAATGATGATGATGATGATGATGATGATGATGATGATGATGATGATGATGATGATGAACCCCATTCCTAAGAGGTCTGTAACGGGCATGCATAAGTGCACCTGCGTGCCTACCATCCCTGCATGCCTACCGTCCCTAATATTCCTTTTTACTTACTCTTTTCATGTATCCAAATTATGTTTATAGTTTTACCTGTTATCTTATAAATGATTGACAAATTAAATAAATAAATAAAACAAATGGTTCCTACAACTTTGGCTTCCTGACAGCTCTTGAAAGCAGAAGTGTACTAAGCGGCCTTACATTGAAGTTTATGCCCGAGATGGTGACTGTATATGGTTGTTGGGTTTTATAGTTCTCTATGTCATTTTGATTCTTTACAGTGGATGGCTTTTTAATGTTTCATAACTGCTGACTCTAGATCGCCCCGGCTGATAAATCTAATACATAAATCAGTAAGATAGCCCAGTCTCCAGAGGATCTCAAAAACCTGAATGATATCCCATCCCCCCACCCCGTCCCCCATCTCAGTTAGAAGCATTTCCTTGTTTTTGTAGCTATGAGTGACTTACACTTTCCATAACACTAAAGAAGACAGGAAGAATTTAGCGGCTAGATTTGGGCTAGATTTGGGCTAGATAGGGCTTCAGGATGTTGACCTTTTCTGAGTGTGGGATCTCCCTCTGAAAGTACAGTATGTTTCTATTTTTGAGTCTGTATCTGGCTTGGTGCTAACATTGACTTCCTTCCTCTTTCTCTCTCTGGTGAAGTACGCAGACAGGGTAAAAGGAGACAGGAGAGAGACAATTGCTTTTAAGAGGTTGAGCAGATGCATGCAAAGTCATTTGCAATGCTTCGTTTAAAACGGGGTGCCACACGGGCAGCTTTTTCCGGCTGTCTGCAGGCAATTCTGATCAAGCCGGAAACTCACCGGGACTCTTCTGCTTGTAAGGTTCACTTTCTTATTGAGGGAAGACACCGCCCCCCACTTCTAGAAGAATAAAATATTTTGAGAAATATTAAATAGGCAGAATATTATATTTCCCTGGATGAGAAATGGCGAAACATGCTCTTGGAAAGCAGCCCCCACCTTTCTTAATAGCCCCTGAAATATCAATTGTAGGAGAATTTTCCCAGGGGCACATTTGAACCTTAGACCCCAACACATTACACAGAAGCCCAGACCGCTTTCCAGTAATATCAGCTTTGTGTTGTTTCTCTGTGTCATATATATAGGTATATACATATTTATTTATTTATTTATTTAGTCATGTTTAGATAGTGTGTATTGGAGGTGGTGACCTTTGAGAGGTATATGCAACAAAATTTCATTTTAATGTATGCCGATTAGTGTACATTCAAAGTGACAATAAAGTTATTATTCTATTCTATTTTTCTATTTATTGCAGTTAACGATGGACCTAAAGAACAGTGGGGGTGGGAGGGTGGGGTCACAATCCTTCTTTATAGTTTTATGCAAATTAGAGCATATATCTGATTGGGTGCCACAGCAAGGCATGTGACCAGATAGATCCCAAGCAAGCATTTGATTGGATGTAGCTCATCACGTGCCTAGTGAGGTCAGTGAGGTCTGTTGGGCTGTCTTTATGAGGCAATGGGGCAGGACTACAAAGACGATGGGCCATGGAAAGAACAAAGTGGCAGTTATTCCCTGGACATAATTTCTCTTGAGGGAGTTGCTTTCCACTGCTTTCTCAAAGCTCTGATTGCCTCCCAGAATTTTTTTCTCAGCTTGTCCTTATTCCTTGGCCTTTTATGGTGGAGCTGACAGGGTGGTTTTGCCCGGAAAGTGTTTTTGCAAATGGGGCAGCTGCACAATTTGACACCATCGAGTTGCTGACCCTGTGCTTTGTTTTCCTCCGGAAGATGCAACTGAGTTAGGATCTTTAGCCTGACCTCTTTTCCCCACCCCACCAAATTCTCTCATTCCCACAGTTTGCAGCAAACCAGGAGAAACGATTAACCTGAAGCACAATCCTATTAATGCAAATTACATCTCCCTGGCTTTGGTCCAGCCACATTTTCACGATTTCTTTTTCTAATGGCCCTACTTTTAATGTGGGGCAGACATGGGCACTATTCAAAAGGGTAAGTGCAGCCTCACATTCTGAAATGTTGCACAGCCCAAGGATTTCTGCCTATGAGGAAGTCGTAGAGAGCTGCATCAAAATAGACTCCAACAACAAAGAGTTCATATTAAGGACAGAACCAGTGTGTTTTTGTGTGTGTGTGTGTGTGTGTGTGTGTGTGTGTGTAAGAGAGACAGACAGAGAGACACAGAGAGAGAGACAGAGAGACAGAAGAAAGAGAGAGAGAGAGAGAGAGAGAGAGGAAGGAAGGAAGGAAGGAAGGAAGGAAGGAAGGAAGAAAGAAAGAGAAAGAAAGAAAGAAAGAAAGAAAGAAAGAAAGAAAGAAAGAAAGAAAGAAAGAAAAGTCAAGTTTGTGTCTACAACAGCATGATCAAAGCTCTGTTATTAGACTGAACCATATTAGGACCCAACAGTTCATAAGTGAGGCGTGCTTGAATGC
The DNA here is from genome assembly GCF_028640845.1 of Ahaetulla prasina. Classification (NCBI taxonomy): domain Eukaryota; kingdom Metazoa; phylum Chordata; class Lepidosauria; order Squamata; family Colubridae; genus Ahaetulla; species Ahaetulla prasina. The sequence continues at coordinate 23,130,545 of NC_080539.1, read as the reverse complement.
AACTGGCCATTCTTTCACTTAGATTCTTCCCTAAAGTTTGGTATTGGTTATCTGTCAGCTAACACACTTTTCTTGTCTGGTTTGGAAAATGTGGCCTGCTTAGTAACCTTATGTTATCAGCTTCCTCCAGATCTGGTAACCATGTCACCCAACGAGTTCTGCAGCTCCATAAAAAGCCCATCAAGAGTCATGGGAATATATATCTCTATATTTTAGACGTGTGTTTGTCCTTATCAGCTGTATGGAACAGATATAACAGATAAAAACATAACTTTTCCTTTAGCTAGCACACTCTTTAAGCCACAGGAATATTTTTCTTCATCTTTTTCTTCTTCTGTTCATATTGCTGCTCATATTTGTATCACCCCCCACCATCTCAATACCTGCCTCCTCCCCCGCTACTGCCCTCAGCTGTAGCAGAAATATCAGGGAAAGAAACAGCATGGGATGTAATTATGTTTGGTCAGGCAAATGATACCTGGCCAACCATCCTCCATTTGATGGATGCTGTTGGTGAGCTTACAAATTACACACACACACACACACTTAAACACACACAAAATATCTAAATGTCCCACTGAGTCATTGTTATTTTCTTACCTGAACAGAATGAGGAAAGATATTTCCTTACCTGAACAGAATGATCAAGGAAGGGCAAAAAGACAATGGCTCAGGAACAACTTCTGACTTCCTCTTGGTTTTCCCCCATTAAGTTTCTTTGTAGGAATCTGACAAGGAGCATTGAAATCTATCTTTCCTTCCTTCCTTCCTTCCTTCCTTCCTTCCTTCCTTCCTTCCTTCCTTCCTTCCTTCCTTCCTTCCTTCCCTCCCTCCCTTCCCCCCCTTTCTCTTTCCCCTTATCTTTCTTCGCTTCCTTCCTTCGCTTCGCTTCGCCTGCCTTCCGCCTTCCTTCCTTCCTTCCGCCTTCCTTCCGCTTCGCCTGCCTGCCTTCCGCCTTCCTTCCCCCTCCCTTTCTCCTTCCTCTTCCCTTTCTTTCTCCCTCTCCCCTTCTCCTTCCCGCTTCTCCCTCCCTTTCCCTTTCCCCTTCCCCTTTTCCATCCCTTTCTCCTTCCCCTTCCCAGCAGGAATGTATGTAGTGGTCTCTTGAGTGTAGATTCTTTATTAGGAGCGCCAGCAGCCCCAGTAAAAAGTTTCTTTTTCATAGTAGGCTAACAAGTCTATGGCAGGGAGATGAATAGTTGTCTGCCACATCTATTCATCTCTGCCCCCTGCCTTTTATCCCCAGAGCTAGGGTGGGGCTTCGCTAGCAGCAGTGGCTCTTCCTTCTCAAGGATCGGCTCATGGATTTCCATTGCTCTCCTCTCCTCTGCCTTCTGCGCATCTGCGCATCAGGCACTGGACCGAGCTGTTCCTCATCAGCCACCTCCAGATCTCGGGACTGTTGACTCTCCATCTGAGGGCTGACAGGCGGCCCAAACTCTGCCTCCGTCTCTGTCTCTGCCAGTTCCATTCCCACTTCCCCCTTGGAGCTCTCAGTTGCCTTGATGCTGGCCCTGACTCCCACATTTACTCCTCATCTGATTAAGCTGCTGGAGGGGCTGCCGGGCAACAGGCCACAACACGATCTTTCCATAATGTGTGCAAACTATGATAATTTGAATCTGATCCTTTGCCCCTTGCGTGAAAACTCTGGGCTGATTTCTTCTGTGATCCATTTCTTTGTTTCCTTGGCTTTCCGTGGTATTTTCAGGAATCTTCTGGAACACCCAAGACTCAACAGCTAAACCCTAAAACCTCCTTTCCCAATCTGAGGAGACTGCAAATTCCGGCCTTCTAGCAGAGAATTCTTGGACCTGCAGTGTTTGAATGTATCTGGAAGGAGCCGGTTTAAAGCCAATGAATGTGGTCATTAAAGCTTCCCCTTGTATTGGAAATTGGAATATATTGGAATAATAAACCAGTGGTGGAATTCAATTTTTTTTACCACCTGTTCTATGGGCGTGGCATGGCAGGCGTGACTTCATGGGCATAGCTTGGTGGGCGGGGCAGGGGAAGGATATTGCAAAATCCCCATTCCCTCCCCACTCCTGGGGGAAGGATATTGCAAAATCTTCATTCCCATTCCACTCTGGGGCCAGACAGAGGCGGTATTTGACGGTTCTGCGAACTGCTCAAAATTTCCGCTACTGGTTCTCCGAACTACTCAAAATTTCTGCTACCGGTTCTCCAGAACCTGTCAGAACTTGCTGAATTTCACCCCTGGAATAAACTTCATCCCAAACCAAAGTCCTCAACATGAAGTTACAATCGACTGAAGAAGCCAGCTGGGTCTCTGTGTTATCAGCTCTCCTGGGTTTCCCTGTCTGGGCTCAGAATTGTCCCTTCAATGTTATGCTTTTTTTTTTTTTTTGGCATGGTGTCAGGCCAGATTTCTGCTGTTTCCATGATAAAAGACATCAATGAAAGTAAAATAAACCTTTGAGGTTGACGAAAATACTTTCTGCATGTGATAAATGTGTTGTGTATAATGAAACCCGATCACTTTGGTGGCTGCTGACTGAGAGGGTGAACTTGAACACCTTGTAAGATAAACGGTTGGCTGCTCATGAACTGCAGGTGTTTGCCAAACAAAACCTCCCCCTCCCCCCTCCTCCCCTGCTCTAACGGAGCTGCATAAAGGCACAGCAAACAATGAGGATATATAGAGGCAAAACAAACAACCCAAATAGAAATTGTTCATCAAATGTATTGTCAGCAGTGGCCTTGAAATGAAATGGAGGGAAACGCAGGGAACTTTATGCAACTCCACTTCCCTTGAAACTAGCTGGGCACCATGTGCGTGTGCAAAATTACTTTTATGTAGTTTAATAACTTGTCACGTCAAAGGGTCGGCTTCCACAGACCTTTGCAGGTGGGAGTGAACTGCAGAATGTGTCTACCTGGTAGGGATGTTATGCACATCTGTGGTGGTATTCAACTGGTTCTATCTGGTTTGGGCAAACCGGTAGCGGCAGCTGCAGGAGGCTCCGCCTACCCGCCCAGATGTCATCACGTCCCATTTTTGACACTCGGCACATGCACAGCAGGTCCTGCTCATCAGTGGTGGGTTTCAAATTTTTTTACTATTGGTTCTGTGGGCGTGGCTTGGTGAGCATGGCATTGCTTGGTGGGTGTGGCTTGGTGGGCGTGGCAGGGGAAGGTTACTGTAAAATCTCCATTTCCACCCCATTCCAAGGAAAGGTTAGTGCAAAATCCCCATTTCCCCTGATCAGCTGGGACTTGAGAGGCAGAGAATAGACGGGGGTGGGGCCAGTCAGAATTTTTACTACCGGTTCTCCAAACTACTCAAATTTTCCGCTACCAGTTCTCCAGAACCGGTCAGAACCTACTGAAGCCCACCTCTGCTGCGCATACACGGAGGTATCGTGCGCGAGCTCACATTTGCGAACCAGTAGCAAAGGAAAGTGAATACCACCCATACTGCACATGCACATATTCAAGAACATTTATGGGTGCGTGTGCTGTATTATAGGTAGTGCTCACTTTACAACCAATCACTTAGCGACCATTGGAAGTTATGATGGACCTCCCCGAAGTTACTAATAGTCCAGTTTCGCAGCTCTAATGGCTACACGCACACACCGTAGTCAATGATCGCATTTTGGGTGCTTGGCAACCATCTCACATTTACAGCTGTTTTGCAGCATTCTGGGGTCACATGACCATGATTTTTTGCTGGGTTCCATTTTTTTGACCAAAAATGCCCATCGAAAAAAACAGGTTTGTTCAACAACCTCAATATTCACTTATCCACTGCTATGAAGAAGGTCACATAATCCAGGGCAGCCATATGGTGGCCCACTTAATGACGACTATGACTTACGGCCCTAACTTATAAGAGCCAGCAATTACCGTTGTAAGTCGAGGACTACCTGTACTTTCATCCTATCAAGATGAAAGCAGAACACAAATCTGGACTTACATTAAACTCCTTTTACAATTTGCACTTCTCCATGATAGGAAATGGAGGAGTTGAAAGTAGTAAAAGTGTTCAAGAGATCAGGCAAATATGTTCACATGTGGCAGAAGGAGCAGCCCAAACCATGGGTACATCTCATTCTGCCTATTTAACACCATGACTCTGGGAACTGCAATGGTTACCAGTTGGCCTTGGATGCGATCCAAATAGTATAGAATAGAATTCTTTATTGGCTAAGTGTGATTGGACACAAGGAATTTGTCTTCAGTGCATAAGCTCTCAGTGTACATAAAAAATACATTCCTCAAGAATCATAGGAAACAACACTTAGTGATTCATAGGATACTAAATAAGCAATCAAAATTATACTAGGAAACTAAATAAAACAATATAAATTGTAAAGATACAAGCGAGAAGGTTATAGTCCTAAGTAGAAAGGAGATCGGTAATAGGAAGGATGAGAAGAAGAATAGTAATAATCTTAGTACATAGTTTGACAGTATTGTGGGAACTAGTTGTTTAGCAGAGTGGGGGGTGTTGGAAATGAATTCAGCCAACAAGCATGAGTCGATGAAAACAAAAAGATTTTATTAAACGCCCCCCCATGCCCCTCCTACATCGGATCCAGTGACCGAACTCCACTAATCCATCTCTTTCTCTAATTTCATGTTCATCAACACTGCTCTAATAACTACCCATAAAATATTTTGCAAGCATAGTCCTTCCTTATCTCTACTGCTTTGGCATTAAGGAATTTCCCTTTAGCTGGGCCTCTTTCTAATTTATTCTAACACAACATTGTTACATTTTCAGCATGATTTTTCTCCACTATCTTAAAGCAGAATAATGTCTAACAAATCTAACGGAGTAACAGAACTGGAAGGGACCCTGCAAGTCATCCAGTCCAACCCTCTGCCTATGCAAAATTGAATCTCCACTTATATGCATTTATAACCATATTATTTTATTTTTGAATTTTCTCATATCCTACCGGGGGAAAAAATTGTCCTTGTGTCTACTTGTTCTGGTTTGCAGTGCTCTGTAGCGTGGTTTTGAGGGTAGGAGTTGAAACAATTTAAGTCCAGGATGTGAGGGATCTGTAGATATTTTCACAGCCCTCTTTTTGACTCGTGTAGTATACAGGTCCTCAATAGAAGGCAGGTTGGTAGCAATTGTTTTTTAATGTTTTTTTAAACAAAATTAAATGTTTTTTTTTAATGTGGGTTATTCAGGCCTTGGCTATCTGCAGGACCACATGCCCTTAATAACATCTGCTAGCTGGATAAGGTCAAATAGGACAGGCTGTCTCCTCTTCCAGGGACTTTCCCTCAAGCAGGGTCCACAGAAACACACTTTCTCCATTGCTGTTTCTTTCCCTTGAAATCTCCCTTGAGAAAACATGGTTCCTCAAAACACACTTTGAGAAGCTGAAGGATAGGCTTGTCCTTCTGGTAACAGAAAGGTTTTTTTTTAAAATGGGTATAAGACTGAAACTATTTATAGAATCTGGATTTCTGACAATCCTGGGAATTAAACCGGAGACCTTCAATGTATAAAATAAATGTACTTCCACTGAGAACTGGAAAATTTCCAGTTCGTAGTCCAGCCTTATGAAACGAAAGGCACAAAATAGAAAGATTTTTCTTCAAATTTATCTCAGGTGAAAGATCACTTTTGTTTGTTCATTCGCCATTTGAATTGTATACCTTCCTTAAAGGTCAGCATATTGCCCGTAACTCTTGCAGGAGAAGTCGGTGCCTTTTAGTATCTAGATACTAAACCAGCTCCATTAACATTTTTCCTTCTTGGGGGAAAAAAAATGAACATCGATTAAATTGCCCAGATTGCATACCCTGTTAGTTTGAAACACTGAGCAAGGAGGAACCCTGAAGGAACCTGCCTTCCATGAAATTGATGCACATTGACTTGTCACTTTCAATCAGACAGATGGGCTCAGACCTACTCATATTAGGGAGAAGAAGATTAAGAGAGGGGTACTAAAAGATAAAGTTAATTATGCAGTGTGTGTACCTGCAGAGTAGAAAAAGCCATTTCCAAATGGTTACAATTCTGGGAGGAGGGGAATGTTGGCATTTATCTAAAATGCTCTGCAAGTACCATGTTTCCCTGAAAATAAGACCTCCCCCAAAAATAAACCCTCCCCTGAAAATAAGCTGTTCCTCAAAAATAAGCCCTCCCTGAAAATATTTAACTGCATGTGCAGCTGGTCCCCGCCATTTCCTCTGGTTAGGGAGACAGAGCTGGAAATCAGGTAAGATGGCAAAAGGAGCCCCGTCTTGCTCCATGCGCCCCAAAATAATAAGACCTCCCCGAAAATAAGACCAAGCGCTTATTTCAGGATTCAAAAAAAATATAAGACAGGGTCTTATTTTCGGGAAAACACAGTAAAAATATGCAGATTAACAGGTGGGAACATAATACTGGAAGATACAAACATAATCATATAGTCACCAAAAATACTGAATTAAAGTTTGGTAACATCAGACTTTGATTTCCTGATTTTGCTATGCATGTGTGCAACAGGACAGCAAGTGCTTAAAGAGACAGGTGAAATCTATCTTTCTTACTGGGACAGCCATCTGAAGGTTGAATTCACAAAACACTCTTAATCAATTAACCCATTTTCTTGGGTTCACACATTAAACCATAAAACAACCAATCAGGTTAGGTTCATACAATCCTAAACCAAAAAAACATAACCAAGATTAAAATTAACCTAGGTTAGCATCTGCTAGGTTTTTACCTGATATGATTAAGCATACAGGTAGTCGCAACTTACAACTGGTTGTTTAGCGATTGTTCAAAGTTACGATGGACCTCCCTAAGGATACTTGCGACACAGTTCTGAAGTTTCAGTGGTCAGGCCCTGTTGTCACAGGACTACATATTGGATGCTTGGCAATTGGCCCACATTTGTGGTCGTTTGTAACACCCTATGATCACATGACTGTGTTTTACAATAGTTTTTTCTGAAAACTGACATTTATTTCCGTGTTTGGCAAAACCAGCTTGTAGCAGATCATTGGTTCACTTAACTATTGAAGCATTGACTTAATAATCACTACAAAAAAAAGGTCATAAAATCAGGTTGGTCATGTGGGTGACCTGATTTTTGAACATCATGACTTAAACCGAATGGGCAGCTTCTGTTATGGTCATCAGTCTATTACAACCTGTATCAGGTGAATGCACCCTTAAGGTAAATTATGTTTTAATCCTTGGATGCTTCCAAACTCAAAGGGGTCCATGTATCACCTTGCCTCATAGGGCATCATTTCGAATCATATCACGGACAGGACTGGGTAGTGCTGTAGGCACCTCTAGTCTCTCTTTGGGGGATCTTCATCATTTGTTTTCCCATCTTCTTTTAACCCCTGCAGGATTGAGATGAAGGAGGATAGGTCAGGAAGATTGCCAAGTGCCAGACAGGACCTTACAAATCTGGCCAATAGAATTTTTGCATTGCATGCAAATTGGAGCATGATGCTTTCTGCACACATCAATTCTCCTCCATATAGTTTATCTAGTTTGATTAATTTCCACCAGGTGCTTGGCCTCCTCTCCTGACTTCAATTAGGAATAGCACCTGAAGAGATACGGCTACAACTTAAAAGACTTTGCATACTGAAACTTTCAGGTTTATTTTGATACAATCTACAGGCGGTTACAGGTGAAGAACCTCCAACTTAAGGATAACACATAGCTATAACACATAGATATAAATGGGCTGCCTAGTAATAAAAGTGGCATGTGGCATTCTCCTTCTTAAAGCCAATGAACCACTGAAGCTGTGCAATGCTTTCCAGAACCCCTGAACATGTGTGTTTTTAATATATAGCCTGCTTTCAGCACATTTCAATAGCTCCTGATAGCACTGTGTGGCTTTAGCGGTTGATCAACTCAAGGAACGGCAATGTTGTCTTCCATTTTTAATGATGGGCAGTCAGTTTGTAAGCATGAGTTCCAAACCTATCCCAAAGGTGCTTTTTCAGGAGGCAACTGGACTTCCTTGTTTTTTCTTTGAAGACGTTTTGCTTCTCATCCAAGAAATGTCTTCAAAGAAAAAACGAGAAAGTCCAGTTGCCTCCTGAAAAAGCATTTTTGGGACAACTATTACCTGGGTGACTGAGAATCTCTACAGACCATGAGTTCCAGCTTAAATACAAATGAAAGGTAAAGACAGAGTTAGGGAATGGAACTTATTATTAATCCGGAGACTGCCTGTACTTAGATCTCAGCAGACAAGAGTTGGGGAACAGCTCTTTCTTGGACCATCCAGATGTGGAGTGAATCATAGCATGGTGCATCCTTAAAGGCAAACATCCTAGAGAAGAAAACCAAATGTGAGTTGCAACTCAAATCTTACTATCACCTAGAAAAACAGATGAGCAAACCAGTCCTTGGCTCATACATTCCATATTTTCTGGGCCCCTAGGCTAGATATCAAGGATAATAGCCAACACTCTCAAAGATAGGCTTAAGATACAGAAAGATCTTGACAGACTCTGTCAAGAATGGTTGCAGGAACTGAGTATGTCTAGTTTAATGAAAAGAAGGACCAGAGGTGACATGATAGCTGTGTTCCAATATTTCAGGGGCTGCCACAAAGAAGAGGGAGTCAAACTATTCTCCAAAGCACCTGAGGGTAGGACAAGAAGCAATAGGTGGAAACTAATCAAGGAGAGAAGCAACCTTCTTCTACGGAGAAATTTCCTGACAGTTAGAACAATTAATCAGTGGAACAACTTGCCTCCAGAAGTTGTGAATGCTCCAACAGTGGAACTTTTTAAGACGATATTGTATAACCATTTGTCTGAAGTGGTGTAGGGTTTCCTGCCTAGACAGGGGGTTGGACTAGAAGACCTCCAAGGTCCCTTCCAACTCTGTTATTCTGTTATAAGGCCAAAAATGAAGTGCTATTTCCTTTATATCTTCTTGTTCCCAAAGACCCATTTAAAGTACCGTATATACTCGAGTATAAGCCGAGTTTTTCAGCACATTTTTTGTGCTGAAAAACGTCCCCTCGGCTTATACTCGGGTCTATACGGCTTATACTCAAGTTTTGTTTTTTTTAAGCCCCTCGGCTTATACTCGAGTATATACGGCTTATACTCGAGGTTTTTTTTTTCTTTTTTTCACATTTTACCGGACTGAAGCCCTGCCGGTGCAGTGAGAGGGCGGGGCGGGGGAGCCGCCAGCCTTCTCAGCTGAGGGAGGGAGGGTTTCCCCAACCGGTAGGTGCCTCATTTCCCACCCTCGGCTTATACTCGAGTCCCCAGTTTACCCCAGTTTTTGGGGTAAAATTGGGGACCTCGGCTTATACTCGGATCGGCTTATATTCGAGTATATACGGTAACTGGAATTTTGAGCTGCCTGTGCCACCCACCATCATAGCGAGCAAGGTAAAGGAACATGTATAGACACTTATAGCCCCCACCCCTGACCTATTAGGTCAACTAAGCTGTTGTTTTTCTAGTTTTTCAACGCCGCCACCAACAGTCCCACCTTGCAGATGGGGGGGAGGAGGGATTTCAAGTATTTCTGAAATAATGTTTTACCTGAAGTTCTTTGCAGCAATCAAAATAAACATTCAGCGTCATAATTCCGCTCCTGTCAGCCCAGCTGTTCTGTGCCTATAGAAAACCTAGGGCCAAGACAGCAAGACAACAAGTCTAAGAACACAAATATCATTGCATTATATAACAGCTCTATTCAGAATTGTCACAGATGCTGATCACTGACAAATAAAACCCAAAACACGCAGGGGACACGGCTGCTCACTGCCCCATCCTCCTCCCTGCCTCCATCTCAGCTTTCCAGAGCTCCCAACCTTCCTCCCACTTTTCATATCAAAATAGAAACGCAAGGTGTGGGGCAGAGAACAAATGCAGGAAAACAAATTGCGTTCTTTGAAGGAAAGCTTTGCACATCATCTGTACTTCCAGCTCAAATTAAAGTAAGGGGGTGGAGATGCTCTAATATTTATGGAACCATCTCAATCAGATGCCATCATTCTTCCTGGACAGAGGCCATTACTTCTGCTCAACTACAAAACATTGCACTGTTTATGGTTTTGCCTTGCTTTCCTGCAGGGATGGCTTCCTTGCTCCAAAAATAAATAGCACGCTGAGAAAAAAAGAAAAGCTGAAATAATTAAGCGGAATTGTACATGCGAACTGACTTCTCAGATCAAACAGGAGCTCAGTTATTTCAGGTTTATGTCTCCAGCGGTGACCAACCATGTGTCTTTTGGAAGCCCATAAAAAGGCAGGAAAGCAACAGCCCCCAAATGTCTGAAAGCTTTAAGGAAGAATGTCTGGGAATATATGCCTGCTTTCTAAAATCATAGGTAATAAAAACGTACAAGCCTTCTGCAAAGCTCAGAAGGAAGATATACTCTTGCCTATATAAGGAGATTTTAAAAAGAGACACACCTTAGGGGGCTGGATGCAGGTCAAAAGTTGCAACCTGTGACTTGCAGGGCAGATGTGGTTCCCCCAGATCTGTTTTATATTATATTTTGCTTCCATCTGTCATGCCACTGAAGCTTGGTGTGAAGAGTGAAATGAAAGCCCTGCAATTTTCCACTGATTTTCAGCACAAAAGCAAAAAAGGGGCATTAACTCTCTTTTCTTTTTACAGTTCCTAATGCCTCTTCAGGGTGTTGAAGATGAAAAACATTGGAATTTGCAGCATTAAGCCTTAAAAGATTTTTTTTTAAAAAAAGGCACAATACAAATTTAAAAATAAAGATACCCCTATACCTATGCCTACTCTGATCTTTTCTAAAAAGTTTTTAGCTGTCCATAGGTTGGAAGGAAAATCCATCTGGTTCAGTTCCAAGCCAGGAGAAAGACACTGGAGATAAAATGGAGGCTGGAGGCTGATTGTAAAAGAAAGGTTCTCTTTATTGATGAAGCAGAACCACCAATCATATGTGATTCTGGGCAGCTGACAAAATGGAGGTTAGAATGGGTGGGTTTTTATACCTCCTGGATTCCTATGGGATTCATGTAGAGGTTATGTAGGGGTCATAGCTGGCTCTATAGGCAAAAGAGGAAATGCAAATCCTAGGTGTTTGTCTGAGCTAATTTTGTCAACCTTTTGTTTGTTGCTTATCTGAGTTTCTGTCTGGACCCAGTCTTCATGACTGGACTACCAAATCTGCATTTCTAAAAGCTGGCCTCCTCAGTTTCTGTTTGGAGGTAGGGAGACTGGGTCTGATTTCTGCCTCCTTTTAAGATTGTTTCATTTCTCCTTTAGAGGAAATATTTTATTCTGCCTTTTTAATATTTCCCAAAACATTTCATTCTTTTGGGGATGGGGTGGGGTGGACTTCCCACACATAGGTTGTGAAGCCAGAACAGAAAAGGACGCTAAAAAATGAAGAACAAACTCCAGATTATAAAGCAAGATCAACATTAAAAGGTCTGGAGCAGCCATCTACAAAGCAAGAGGATAGTAGCAACTGAAGCCATGCCCCCTTTTTAATATGAGATGCGCATAAAAAACAGGGTGGAGCTTTGATCACACGGTCACCATCTCAACTTTTTAGACCCCATCCCACTGCGGATGCCTTGGTTTGGAAGAATATAAATCCTTTTTCTGGTCCTCTTTGTAACTTATTGTGGGAAGCACTTTGCTCCTGTGAAACAAGGAAGGCCCTTCTTCTATCTTGCTTCCGTGAAAGGAGACGTCAGAAAAAGGATCCCACACAGAAAAAAAATCTATTTTTCAGAGATCCTGGCCTCTGTACTAAGACTACCTTTATTGAGAACGGCTCCAATAACAGAATTTTGCAAGGCTGCGTGTACTGTGTCTCCTCCCCTTCTTATGGCTCTGTGAATTAAGGAGGCATCTTCCTGAGGCCCTATACACTACAGTACTTTATGCATGTTTTGGACTTAAGCTATGTTTTCTTCCTCGTTACTTTGGTAACTGATCTAACCTATCTTCCTTACACTCTATAAATATGTCGTGGGCAGCAGTGGGTTTCACATTTTGTTGCTAGTGTTTCGCCACGCGCACTCGCTTTGCGCATGCACCTTCTACACATGCGCCCGGCCTCAGAACCATGCTTAAATAGGATGGCATTTAGGCACAAGTGGCCAAACCAGTACGAATACCATCTCTGGTTGTGGGTCTTCTCTCACCACCACCCTCCAAAATGGCTGCCACAAAACTGATATTTCTGAGAGAAGAACAATAGAATAGAATAGAATAGAATAGAATAGAATAGAATAGAATAGAATAGAATAGAATTTTTATTGGCCAAGTGTGATTGGACACACAAGGAATTTGTCTTGGTGCATATGCTCTCAGTGTACATAAAAGAAAAGATACCTTCATCAACACTTACAACACTAAATGATAGTCATAGGCTACAAATAAGCAATCAGGAAACAATATCAGTATAAATCGTAAGGATACAAGCAGCAAAGGTGCAGTCATAAGTGGAAGGAGATGGGTGATGGGAATGATGAGAAGATTAATAGTGCAGATTTAGTAAATAGTTTGACAGTTTTGAGGGAATTATTTTGTTTAGCAGAGTGATGGCGTTTGGGAAGAAACTGTTCTTGTGTCTAGTTGTTCTGGTGTGCAGTGTTCTATAGTGTCGTTTTGAGGGTAGGAGTTGAAACAGTTTATGTCCAGGATGTAAGGGGTCTGTAAATATTTTCATAGTCCTCTTTTTGACTCGTGCAGTATACAGGTTCTCAATGGAAGGCAAGTTGGTAGCAATTGTTTTTTCTGCAGTTCTAATTATCCTCTGAAGTCTGTGTCTGTCTTGTTGGGTTGCAGAATCAAACCAGACAGTTATAGAGGACAACAAGAACAAGATAAAGAAAGATAGAGAAGAAGAAAACCTTCGCTTTAATGGACTCCATTTTGGCGAACGTCATAAGCAATAGACAAAATTTACATCTAGACATCACTTCAAAATAAAGGTAGTCCTTGACTTACAAATGATTTATTTAGTAATCTTTCAAAGTTAGAATGGCACTGAAAAATGTGACTTATCATTGTTTTCCATAGTTAGTTAGGACCTCTGCAGTATCCCCATGATCATGCGATCAAAATTCAGATTCTTGGCAACTGGTTCACATTTATGACCTTGCTGTGTCCCAAGGTCATGTGATCCCCTTTTGCGACCTTCTGATCAGCAAACTCAATGGGGAAACCTGATTCACCTAACAACCAAGTTACTAACTTATCAACTGCAGTGATTCACTTAATGACTGTGGCAAAAAATGTTATAAAGTGAGGCAAAATTCACTTAACAAATGTCTCATTTAGCAACAGAAATTTTGGGCTCAATTGTGGTCGGATGTCAAGGACTAAAGGACAAATCAGTTGCATCCAAAGTTGACTGGGCAATTCAGTTAAATTATAAGCATTTGCTTTAATTTGTATCATTTGTGTGAATACACATTTATACAAATGATGGCATTTATATTATTTGTATCAATTTGCAAACTTAATTCAAAACAGGATAGACTGACGCAAATGATATACATTTGGATTTAACAGACATATGGGTATAAGAGAGACCCCCCCTCCCTTTAAATGGGTCATTAAAAGAATCAGTCAACCTAGGGAGTGTGTGATGATCCAGGACAAGGCGCAAAGGCAACACAGCCAGCTGATAATTCAAAGTCCCCTTTATTGCTCCAACTTTCCCCCAAACGCTCCCACGTTTATGGCAAGTGCCGGCGCAAAGCACACACACACACACACACAGAGAGAGAGAGAGAGAGAGAGAGAGAGAGGTAAAGGAATAAGGTAATAAGTCCACAAGGCAAGGAATAAAGCAAGGAGTCCATGAAGCAAGGAATAAAGCAAGAAGTCCTACAAAGTCCATACATCAGCAATGGCACACAAAATTCCACAAATTCAGTGTTTGTTCCTGACAAATGCCCTTCCCCCCAGCATCTCCTTAAGTCTCAGTCCCCAGGTGTGCCTTGTGAAGAGAGGCAAAGCACTGTCTTCCCGAGTCATCAGTCGGCCTGCGCTGTTCCCGCCTCCTCTCCACTCTCCATGCTCGGGGATCAGGAGGGGGCAGTCCTTGCTCATCACCTGAGCTCTGTAGTTCCTCATCTCCATTGACTGACCTCTCTTCCCCCCCCCCACCTCTCTTGGTCATCCTGCCCCCATTCCTCCCTGCTGGCAAGCTGTCCCAAGCACGAAGAACCCTGGGCTGCCTCCTCGACCTCCATTGGCCTCAGCTCCGGCTTGTCCTCCTCCGTGGACTCAGGCTCCGAAGGGGCCATGACAGAGTGACTTTACTAACCTTTCTCAAATGAATTCATATTAATTTAATTAAAACTGTATATTAAATTACATGTGGACTTGATTCACAGGACACTAATTTCTTTGTGTCGCCTAAACTGATGAAGCAAATAAGAAAAAAAAAATCCTCATTCGGTTTTATCAGATTATTTTCCCATTAAAAAGAAAAACGTATACAAACTTCCCTGACAGTATCGGGGAAAGGGCTGAGTTTTATTTGTTTTATCACAGCAAAAAGTCTTTATTATGCCTCCTAGTGTATTACCTATAGTCTTCATTTCTTCATCATGGGCTCAGATATGACTGGAAATATATATTTCTCAGCTAGATGTCACACACTAATTTATGCTTTTCAGCTGTCTTGTCTCCCAAACCATTATCAACCAATCAATATTATGCTAAAAGGATTGATAGCTGAGCTATAGCTATTGCCAAATTATATCCAGAAATCCGTCTGACAGATGATCTCCACTACTGGAGAATATTTTCCAGAACAGAAATTGGATCCAAGGCAATCTTCAAAAAAGTTTTCTACATTCAGAATTTCCATAATAATTAAATTTATTTATTTATTATATTTGTTGCCAAATTAAATTGGGGCCCTTACATTCAAATGAGAACAATTACGTTGGAAGAAAGCTACTCAACCTTAAAAATTAGCTCCCAAATTTTCTTTAGTTTCATCTGCTTTCCCATTAACCAATTTCGTTGTATACATGATGTACAATGACAATAAAATTTATACTATTATTTTTCTCTTTCCAGTGTATCTATTGGATGCTAAGCAGCACAAGTTTTTGTGGCTGGTTATGAAAACAACTAGTTAAAATAAAGGGGTGCTAAGCTTCCACTAAATTAAACTTTCCTCATTTGTTTTGTCGTATAAGAAAAGAGGGAACATTTTCACTCCACCTCCTTTGGTGGCATCTCTGTGGCCCTGAAATGCTAAATATCTAGTATGTTCTAGCACTTGACCACAAAAAGATTGCAGACAAAGTCAGCTGAGGTAATTTATAGAACAGTGGCTGTGGTTTCAGAGAATATTGGATGATTATAAAGGTCATCTAGTCCAGCCCCATTGACTTGACCGAGGATATCCAACTACAGTATTGAGGATAGACAGATATTCCTAGAAGGAATTGTAAGTTGCCTTTACGTGTTTTCTTCTTCTGCTGTTTAGTTCTGCTTTGAGACTTTAACTGGGGCAATAGGACGGCTGCACTCACCTAACAAGAGAAATCATAAAAGTTTGTGAATTGCCATGCTGTGATTCACATACACCAGGGGTGTCAGACTCGATCTCATCGAGGGCTGCATCAGGGTTATGTTGACCTGGGGGCCCAGGGTAGGCATGGCCAGGGTGGGCATGGCCAGCTCAGTGTCATTTGTGTCGGGGACACCTGTGGTGGCCAAATGCTAATGCAAGACTTTCCTTCAGACCCTCCCTCACTCTCATTATAATCCCTCCCTCCCTCTCTCCCTTCCTTTTCTTTTTCCTCCCCTCTTCATTCTCTTTTCTACTTCCTTCCCCTCTTTCGTTATTTTTCCTTCCTTGCTCTCTTTCCATCTTTCCTTCTTTTTCTTTATATTTCCTCTTTCCCTTTCTCCTTTCCTGTCCCTTCTTGCATGCTCAAGTGTAAAAGGGGAATCATTTTCCTTTTGCTTTGTTTTTAGTTTCTTTTGCTAGCCCTTTGCCAGCAAAAATGGAGCTCGGGAGGGCTGCGTGTGGCCCCCTGGACCCTGTTTTCAGCCGCAACGAGCTCTGTTTTTGCTGGCAGAGGCACCGTGGGCCATTCCTTTGCTCCTTCCAGGGTGGCCTCGCGGGCCAGATCTAAGCACCCCGTGGGCCGGATCTGGCCCATGGGCCTTGAGTTTGACACCCCTGCCATATACTAACCTGCAAACAAGCAAACTACATGTCTTGTTTGTGTGAATTGTGTGAACTCCCCAATTTGCTTTTCAGCACATTTGATGAGTTGGAATGAACTCAAAAGAATACCACCCTGATTTATCTCTTATTATTTATTTCAGTTTTTAGAATAGAAGAGAACAATTTAATGGGAACTAAATTTCAGCTACCTCAAAGTTACAAGTGACCCCATAAAAACTTCTGAGCCTTGCCAATCCAGAAGTCTCCATGTCTAGTCTTTGTGAGGCTAATACCTCAACCCAGTACTGGGGGAAAAATTGTTTGTGGAACTTTGGCACAATGCCAAAAATCAACTCATCCTGTCTCACAGTGGATACTCATAAGTCAGGGAGGGATTCTACCAACAGTACCAGATATT
Organism: Ahaetulla prasina; assembly: GCF_028640845.1. Lineage (NCBI taxonomy): Eukaryota > Metazoa > Chordata > Lepidosauria > Squamata > Colubridae > Ahaetulla > Ahaetulla prasina. The sequence continues at coordinate 23,114,009 of NC_080539.1, read as the reverse complement.
GGTGTGTCTTGGCTCACTCTCTGATCCAGGGGTCTACAACCTTGGCAACTTTAAGACTTGTGGACTTCAATTCCTGGGATTCCTCAGCCAGCAAATTCTGGGAGTTGAAGTCCATAAGTCTTAAAGTTGCCAAGGTTGGAGACCCCTGTTCTGATCAGCATGTGGAACTCAGAGGCATTCAAAGCCAGTTTGGTCTAGTGGTTAATGCACCAGATTAGAAAGCAGGAGAGGGTGAGCTCAAGTCCTGCCTTAAGCCATGAAAGCCATCTGGTTGACTTTAGGCGAGTCACTCTCAGCCAAACTCACCTCATAGGGTTGTTGTCGTGGTGGTGGAGATATTAGAAGGAGAAAGGTGAGTTGGTTATGTTTGCCTCTTTGAGTTATTTGTAAAGTAATAAAGGTGGGAAATACGTAAGTACATACATACATACATACATACATACATACATACATACATACTGCCTATGGGCATGGAAGTTTCATTCTTACCAATTATGGCTCCTAAGAACAGTCCCTGAGGTATCAAATCTAACCCTCATCTGTGTAGCCCTGTCTGTCTCAACTTGGCAACTTTAAGCTGTATGGACTTCAACTCCCAGAATCCCCCAGCCAGCTGGAGAATTCTAAGAGTTGAAATCCACACATCTTAATGTTATCAAGGTTGACAAACACTGGACTGATTTTTTTAAAAAAAAGATTTTATCTGAGACATTTACCAGCTCAATACATATACCCAGCCATTTTAGCTTCTTTCAACAACATTTAAGCCTAGCAACAGATCATACACATCTACCTTTCTGCCAGCATTTGCATATCTTTAAATTACTATGCCCATTTCCCCTTTCACTTTAGTAAACATGCTAGAAAGGCACACAAATCCATCTGCTTGCTCTAATGTTTCACCAGTGTTAACAACAAATGCGATGGCAATTGCTCACTCCATCTCCTCTGCCACACACAATCATCTTGGTCTTTAATGCTGTAATTGTCAGATCCATAATCTTTGTTGTATCACGTAATCTATCTAACATTCATGGCAAATCATTTGGGCTCTCAATTTACAGCATAGTATCACCCTCATGAAAAAAATAATAATACAGAGACTGTCAATACTAACAAGCAAGCATTCCCAATACATTTCTATGAAAACATTAACATTACAGAATATCACATATGAATAACCTTCTGCTTAAAACAGTGTTTAATACCAACCTGTTCCTAAGGAGATACTCATCCATCATATTACATTGGTACCTTGGTACTCATTGTTAATTGATTCTGGGAGGCGCGATTAGTACAAAAAACATTGAGAACCAAAAACATTTTTCCCATAAGGAATTACGTAATGAGTCACAAGGCCGTCAACACTGACAAATTCTAGTTTCTAGGTACAAATTCTAGTACCAAACAAACAATGAGTGCCAGGACAAAATTTTCACATCAAAATGTGTTGAGTACCAAATTTGACTAGTTTCAAAGTAGTTGAGTATCAAAGTGCCATTGTAATTCTCGTTAATTCTAAGGCCTCTGAATAGTCCGACCTTTTCCTTGTTCTTCTCTATCCCTTCTTGTTACTTAACAGATTTTTGTTCCCCAACGCCACTCCTTATTACTTTCGTTCACAATGTTGCACGGTTTTCCCTAAATTCACCTCTAGTTCCTCATGACCATTCGCTATTGAAATACAACTATTTTCACACCCAGCCATAACAAACTAGATACACTGCAGTTTTCTAAGATACATTTTAGCCTTTTCATTCATTAGAAAACTTTGCTTCTCCATACATTCATCAATTCCATTCTAAAAGATCAAGTCACTTCATTTATATATTTTACATCCTTCCTTTCCCTTTCTCTTAGTTGCACACTCACACAACTCTTTGCATTTCAAGTCAGAATTTTGATATGGCACCAATGTCCCCAGATAGGCCCATTAACAGCTTTGGTTAATTAAGGCTTTTACATAATTCATTTTTAGTAAGACAGAGAAGTGTAAACTAATATCCCAGATTAATCTGTTCTTGGGACAGGGAATGCCACATTCCATGCTAAGAGTAATTTGGCCATAATGCTATATGATGAATCAAAGCTCTGTTTTACCCCTGCAGTTTTATTCCATTTTACCTTTTAGTTTTATTCCATTTTATTCCATTTTACCTTCAAGTTATCTTTCTTTTTATATGAATCCTTTTACTGTTAACTTGTTCTATGCAAGTTACCAGTTTCTTGAAATGACACTATTTTACAAGGCAAGGTACAATCACCTGCACCCCAACTAGAAAGCACATGTAGTGTAGAGACACTTGGATACAGATATGCATACACACACACACACGTCTGTAAAAGAGTTGGCTTTGTCCAGGAAAAAAAAATGCCGTTTGGTCCAGGTCCAAGGGAACAAAATGTGTTGTGTTACCCGAAATTCTCCAGATCGTACCAACGTTACTCTCTATTGCTACAACGAATGGATATTCATCCCCGCCTGCGCCCCCACGAAATAAAGGCCCAGGTGGGCTGGCATTATAAACAACAATCAAAAAAGTGAACGTACAAAAGCAAAACATCTTCCCGGTTCCGTCCGAAAAGACAAAAAAAAAAAAAAGAGGACCATAAACAAATAAGAAGTCCCGCTTTGGCCAATGGCAGTAGGGCAGGAAGGTATCAAGGGCGTCCCGGAGCCAATCAGAAGAAGGCAGGTAGCTAGTGAATGGGGAAGGCCGGAGAGGGAGTAGCCCACGCGGTGATCCCGCTTCTGCCCCTCCAGTGAGGGATAATTAATAAATACGCAACGCGTTCCGTCGGCGGCGATCGAGGTTGTCGATCAAGGCGGGACCGGAGAAGATCTTTGGCGAACCTGGCGGTGGAAGGCGAGAAGACAGAGCCGAGAGAAGGAAGAGGTGGGAGGGGCGCGTTGTCAGGCAGTTCTGCTGCAGCAGCCGAGGAGAAAGTAACTTTGCAAAGGCGAGGCGAGGCATGGCCTCAGGAAGAAACCCGGGGATGAGCCGTCTCTGGGGCCAGGCGCGCCGGCTTTGAAGTCTTCCCGATTTGTAAAGCGGGGAGATCGCAGGCGGCTCCCCAAAAAGGAAAGGGGACGCCCGCGGCACAGAACAGCGCGGCTGTCTGTCGTCGTCGTCCCCCCACCCCCCGCGCGCAAAAGCGCAGCCTTTTCGCGCACGGGCAGCATCGGCGGCTCCGGAGAGAGCGAAGGCGCTCCGCTCGAGCGGCGTAGGAGGAGGCGCTGCGCCGTCGAGGAGCTTCGCCCTCGCCGGCCTTTTCTGCAACCTTCGCCCGGCGAGGACCTCCGGCTCTGTCAAGCGAGCCTCTCGGGAGTTCGGTCAGACGACAGCAAGGCAGGGAAAAGAAAGGAAGGGAGCGCCGAGGAGCGCTCCAAGCCGCTCCGGGAGAAAGCATGGAGAGCGCGCACAGCCTGACCGCCGAAGAAGTCCTGCGGCGTTTCGGGGTGCGGGAGAGTTGCGGGCTCAGCGTCGAGCAGGTCCGACGGCACCGGGAGAAGTACGGCGCCAACGGTAAGGAGGCTCCGACCCTGCCTAGGCGCCCAAGCTCGCCTTCTTGCGCGGAACGGCCAAGGGTGGCCGGCGGGGCCAGGGAGGGAGGGTAGCTTCGGACAGTGCCGGCGATGTGGGGGTCGAAGTCGGGCGCGGGTTGGGTCCTGGTCGCCCCACAACATGCGCGGTGCACGGAGCTCCACGGGCTTAGGCGGAAAAAGGAAATGAATCGTCCCCAGATAAAAAGAACAAGAGGCTTGCCGAACCGTGTCGAACAGTCCAGGGTCAGGCAGCCTCACTTTTCCCACGGTGGCCGGCCGGCCGGCAGCAGAAATCCCACGGGCACGCGAGGAGAGTGGAGGGGGGGCGGCGGCAGGAAGCTGCTGCTCTTTGCCATTCAGAGAGAAATTGACCTTAACTCCGGTTTCTGATCGCAGTCGCAACGCATCTCCGAGCCAGTTAAAGCCTGGCCTCGTGAATTTAGGGAGTGGAGGGCCGTTTATTAAACAGGACTTAGCCGATCGTGGCCATGGTAGCCGACCGAATGTGTTCTGGAAGCAGACAGAGGCGATAGTGGTGGCGGTTGTTTCCGCTCATCCCTGTGCCTTATGTTTACAGATACACAGTCTCTGTCCAGGGAAGCTCTCTTTTAAGTATCTCAATAATGGAAAGGAGGAACGGCTGAGGTAAAGCCGTCCTTCAGTTTCACGGGCTTCATGCAGCGGTGGGATTCAAATGATTTAACAACCGGTTCTCTGCCCTAATGACTTCTTCCAACAACCAGTTTGCCAAACTGCTCAGAAAGTTAACAACCGGTTCTCCCGAAGTGGTGTGAACTGGCTGAATCCCACCACTGGCTTCATGTATTGCGTGAATCCAATCGTTGTTCTTTAGAAACCACCCTTTGGGACCTCGATGGAGATTCTCAGTCCTCCAGGTCATGGTTGTTCCAAAGGTGCTTTTTTTCAAGAGGCAATGGGACTTTCTGGGTTTGGTTTTGTTTTTCTTTGAAGACATTTGGCTTCTCATCCAAGAAACTTGAAGAGCTGAAGAAGCCTCTTGGATGAGAAACCAAACGTCTTCAAAGAAAAATAAAAAACCAGAAAGGCCAGTTGCCTCTTGAAAAAAGTACTTTTGGGGCACCTTTGGGGCAACTCATTGTGGTTTACTCGGGGAAACCATAACAAAGCCAAGTATGGCTTAGTGCAGAGGTCTTCCAACTTGGCAGCTTTAAGACTTGTGGACTTCAACTCCCAGAATTCTCAGCTGGAGAATTCTGGGAGTTGAAGTCCACAAGTCTTAAAGCTGCCAAGTTGGAAGACCTTTGGCTTAGTGCAATATGTGAATTGAGAAGCCTGAGAGATCAGGGCTCATGAGAGATTTGGGTAGGGAGCTATTTATTTTTAAGAAATGAAGAAAGGTGAACAAGATCTCCTCTAGCGAACGAGTGAGTCAGGACATCTGAATGACAAGACTATGTAGGTAGCAAATTTGGATAGCAAGATGGTTATAACGCTTGCCTTGTAAATAAATAGAAGGTTGCTGACTCAAAACCCATAAGAAACTTTGCATGCATTTGTGGTTAAGGAGTTGGTCTAGAAGTGGATCCATGGAAACTCCCTGCATAACTTTGGGCCAGGCACCTTCTCTTGCCCCATCCTTCCCCACAAGGTTGCTTTGGGGAAACACAGATCTTATGAGGTGCTTAAATTGTGGTACATACCAAATACTAAATATTTAAGAATTATGCAGAAAAAGGATAATCTTGACCCTAACGTTTGAGGCAGTATTTCACAAACTGAAAGATATTTCCCAGATACTAAACCCTTTTTAACTGAGGATGAATAGAATTGAACCCTCTGGTCTTCTATAGATAGAATTGCTCCTTAAGTCTGCAGTTATCCTGCCACTCCTACAAGTGGCCATCTCTGGTTTGTTTTTGGAATTGTAGGTTGATAAGAGAAGTAAGTTTTCTCTCCTTTTTTGCATGACTTAAGTGCACACCCATGCACCAGCTGCTTGCAAGATACTGCAGCATGGACTATGATCTCTGCCAACCCTCCCAACCTACCCGCTTCAAGATGCTGTGGGACTACACTGCCCAGAGTCCTACATGGGTTGTCTGGGAATTATGGGTATTGTAGTTCCAACACACCTGAAAAGCTGGGTGGCTAGTTTGGGTTCTGCAAAAGATCTCCGCTTTTCTCTCCTGAGATCAGTGAAGATGAGTTTGTTTTTGGATGAAGTGAACAAGATTGGTGGAGTTACAAGTCAAGAGGGAGGTTCATTGAAAAGCTGAATGATATATCTGGAGGATATGAAAGTTCAATGGATATGAAAGAAGCTAATTTTTACATGAGTATGCAAATTGGGTTAATGAACAACAGAGAGTTGGAAGGGACCTTGGAGATCTTCTAACCAACCCTCTGCTCAGGCAGAAAACCCTGTACCATTTCAGAATCTCTTCTTAAAAACTTCCAGCATTGGAGCACCAACAACTTCTGGAAGAAAGTTGTTCCACTGATTTAATTGTTCTAACTGCCAGTAAATTTCTCCTTAGTTCTTGATTGCTTCTCTCCTTGATTAGTTTCCATCCATTGCTTCTTGTCCTGCCTGGTGCTTTGGAGAATAGCTGGACTCCCCTCTTCTTTGTGGCAACCTCTGAGATATCGGAACACTGGTCCTTCTTTTCATTAAACTAGACATACCCAGTTCCTGCAATCGTTCTTCATATGTTTTAGCCTCCAGTCCCCTAATCATCTTTGTTGCTTTTCTCTGTACTCTGTACTGTAATAAATTTGAGGGAAGCTTGGTGAGGCTCTTTGCAGTGGGGTAAATCAACTCATTCTGGTCCAATATTGCTTATGCTGATATAACAACAATCCAGACAGCAGCCTTTCCAACTCTTTCCATGTCAAGGCCTTTCATTGCTTCTTTTGCAACCTTTTGCAACGTTCCCCTCTGAATTTGCACCTCCAAACTATGGCAGTGCATTGCCATTTCCCCCCCGCCCCCTCTGCCGCTGTGCTCTCATTCTGCCAAAATAAAAGAGTCAGTACAGAAGGTTGTGAGAGTCGATCACCATCTTTCCCACAATGAAGCCTATCATCAATCCTGTTCTTCAAAGTGGGCTAAACCTATATGGCTGACATTTGGTTAAAAATGTCCGAATGTGGATGCTATTAGTCCAGTCCCTTTTTTTTTCCTGGAGGTGAATGGAAATTATTTCTCTGCCTGCACCTCCTTCCTTTTAACCTCCACCCCTCTTGGCTATTCTCTGGAAGCTGAAATGACAACCCCCCGCACACCCACAATTCTTGTCACATATAATCCTCTATACAAAGATAGTTAAGATGAAATTTTGGAGACCTTGAGTTCAAGTCCCGTCTTAGTTATGAAAGCCAGCTGGGTGATATTGGGCCAGTAACTCTCCCTCAGCCCAGTTCACCTCATAAAGTTATTTGCTGTGGGGAAAATAGGAGGAGGAGGGTGTGTGTTGGAGATGTTCTCCACTTTGGGTTATTTGTAAAAATAATAAAGGCAGAATACAAACAAAAATAAAAAACTGTCCTTTTTTCAGGACTTACTAATTTGGGCAGCATCTAAATTTTATATCTATCTATCTATCTATCTATCTATCTATCTATCTATCTATCTATCTATCTATCATCTGTCTGTCTGTCTGTCTGTCTGTCTATCTATCTATCTATCTATCTATCTATCTATCTATCTATCTATCTATCTATCTATCTATCTATCTATCTATCTATCTCAGTATATAAAAAGCTAGAAATTCTGTATGGTTATCCTCTCTTCTGTGAGCCACAAAGAGTCCTAGGGAAGCAGTTTCAAAAATCTTCGAAGGAAATTCTTTAATAAACGTGGCACTGACATTTTTCTGTTTTTACAAATCTTTCTTGCATAAAGTTTTCAACAAAAGTTCCCTTTTCCTACCTAAGAAACCTCAACTTCCTTGTTGGTTCCATGCTTCTTTTAATCTAAGAATGCTTCAATGCGTCTTTGGCCCCTGCTGGATTTCTTTGGCATATTTCATTGCCACATTTAAGCCATTTTATTTCTCTCTTGGCAAGACTCCTCCCAAGCCAAACCTTTTAGGGCAATATTTTATTTTAGCTACGTTTTAGCTGGTCAAGAAAACCTCAGTTGCCCTCCCCAGCTATCAGTAAGCATTCAGCTTAAAGAAAGTTGGTTCCTCAGCAACCATCATAATATAATTAGAATATTTATAATGTGTCTAAATTAGGCTACATTAAACCCATGATAGTCCATAGGAGAAAAAAGAATCATAGATGGGTAATATCTGCACTTCTCAAAACTCTTTCTGTGAAGTTTTGGAGAATTCAGAAACTTGCATACCTGGTTTCTAGAAATCAGCTGTAGTGGACTTCTTCATGTGTGTTTGTGTGTGTGTGTGTGGGGGGGTTATTATGATGCCTTAAAAATTAACTAATTTTTAAATTATGTATGAGTGAACCCCGGAATTTATAAAATTCCTGTACAAGTCTAAATCTTAGACCAAACTGGAAATACTGGAATTCTGGAATACTGGAATTCAAAGTATAATTTTTCATTATGTAAATGGCATAAATTCAGAATACTGGGGATCTAATAACTGTAAAGAAGCAATTTATTTTTCCCCCGCCTTGATCTTCAGTAAAAAAAGGGGGGAAAAATTCTAGTAACACTGGAATTTAATTAAAAAGAAATTCCTCCCCTGCCCCCCATTTTCCAATTGATATTTTTTGGGTAAAAGTTAAACCACAGTGAAGCTTTTCATTGATAAAAACTTTCCCTGTTGGATTTGTGTATCGATACTTGGCATAAAAATCATATTATATCTGTTTAATGAAGTTCTCATTTAATGTTGTTAATCTTCGTTTTGGGTCAATTAACAAAGGTTTTTATGAAGGTGCAGAATTGGTCAAATGGCTCATCGTAGTTTTAGTTGCTGTTTTTTGAGTGTATTCTTGAATATAAATCAGGAATCTTCTTAACGCTTTTTCTCCTTTCTCCTTAAATGTCTTGAGTACTTTTATAAATTTAATAAATAAATAAGCAGCTATTTTTTTCTGATGTATTTTAAAGAGTTACAGATGTATAGAAAAACCCTACCTTCATTTCCTAGATATTCCTCTTGAGCAATCTTCAGCAGGGTTTTTTGAATTATGTTTTGTGCATCCATCATGGGGTTCCATTAGAGATTAAGGAGAGAGAGAAAAATCACTCAAATGCAGCCATATTTCTACCGCCAGAGTTTTGCCACATGACCAGGGGTTTCTGATTTCCCCCCTTTTTAACCAACAAGTTTCATAAACTGAAAAAGTATGAACCCCCACCCCCCCCGATCTATAGCAGTGGTACCTCCACAGTTCAAAACCGATTTTGGTAACCTTAAAAAAAGTGGGACAGAGCCTTAGTCTGCTATCTAGCATAACATGATCTATACACAGTATTAATTTCCCAACCTGGCAACTTAAGGCATGTTTAATGTGCATGGAGGGACGTGGTGTTCAGTGGCTAAGACCCTGAGCTTGTCGATCGAAAGGTCGGCAGTTCAGTGGTTTGAATCTCTAGTGCTGTGTAGGGATTCACCCTAGTGGGGTGAGCTCCCATTACTTGTCCCAGCTTCTGCCCACCTTGTCCCAGCTTCTGCCAACCTAGCAGTTCGAAAGCATGTAAAAAATGCAAGTAGAAAAATAGGGACCACCCTTGGTGGGAAAGTAACAGCGTTTAGTCGTGCCGGCCACATGTTTACAGAGACGTCTTCGGACAGTGCTGACTCTTCGGCTTTGAAATGGAGATGAGCACTGTCTACTAGAGTTGGGAATGACTAGCACATATGTGAGAGGGGAACCTTTAACTTCTCCATAGTGTGGCGATGGGAGGCGCCATTTGGGTTATTCCAGTCTCTAGCTCTATGGTCTTCTGAGTTGAAAGAAAGCTTGCTGAGGCTCCGCCTCCCTGGTGACGTTCCCCAGCAACGTGCATGGACTTCAGTCTCTTAGAATTCTGCAGCTGACTTCCCACCATTCCCAGTTATCAGTGGAAACAGTGATGTTTCAGCCCATTTCCATACATAGGGATGGCTGGTCTTCACTGACAGGCAGATGTTTTCTAAAGTCTTTCCAAGCAGTCTTTCCTAGCAGACTAGGGATGCAAAGAATTAGTTCTGCTCTTTTTGCACGCAAAGCAAGTGTTGTATTATGGCGTACCCTTGAGGACTAGAAACTTCTGAGTTTTATTTTCTCAGTGCTAAACCGCATCTACACCGTTTGGTGTAGTAGTTAAGACACTAGGCTAGAAACTGGGAAACTTGAGTTCTCCTCCTTTTCGCACAAAGCCAACTGGGTGACTTTGGGTCTGTCACTCTCTCTCAGCCCTAAGGAGGGGGCAATGGCAAGTCATTCCTGAAAAACTTTTCAAGAAAATTGCAGGGATTTGTCCAGGCAGTCTCTGAGTTTCAAACACAACTGAACAAAAGCAAACAACAACAACAAACAAACCTGCATCTCAGTTCTAAATATCTTTATGTGTGCATTTGATTTTGTTAATGTTCCCGGCCCTGATCAGTGCGTGAAGCTATGGTTTGTTTAACATGTTGTGATAAATTAATCGAAAATAGGAGGATTTACATAATAGGTAGATGTATATAATTTTAAGTTAACCATTGCATATGCATCTCATAATAAATGAAATTGGGGTTTTTTCCTCATTAGGTGGGTGCTTGCCATGTTAGGCCAATCTTGACATGATTTGGAGAGTCAGTTTGGTATATAGTGCTTTTCATTTTGACCTAAAAATCAGGAGACTGTGAGTTCTAGTCCTACCTTAAACATGGAAGCTGGCTTGATAACTTTGGGCCAATCCGTTCACTCAGCCCAACCTACCTCACCTGATTGTTATGGGAAAAATAGGAGGAAGAAAGAGTATTGTGTATGTTCCCTACGTTGAGTTATTTAGGGGGAAAAAATAAAGAAAAAATGTAAAATAAATAAAGTGGAGTTGGGCTAACTTAATACGTGAATGGGAGATCATGGGGAAATCTATTTATGCTAGGCTGAGAAATCAACAAAATGCCTTAGAAGTCAGTGGCCAATCACTTCTGTTTCCTGCCAAAATAGAACAAGGATGCGTCCTTTAAGTCGCTGGGAGTTCAGCTCAACTTAAAGGGCACTGTTAAAATAAATAGGAGTACATACTATTAAGTTGTCCTGTTTGAAGGTAGTATATTGTGATGATACAGATATTATTGGAGTATTCTCATTTGCCCCCTGTTTGATCTTCCAGGCTTCCTCCTTTGTGTGCCAATTTCCTACCCACAGAAAAAAACAAGTTGTGGCTTAAGTGGCATGCTTTGCTTCCTCCCAGACCAGTGGTTCTCATACTTGGTGATTTTAAAATGTATAAACTTCAATTCCCAGAATTCCCCAGCCAGGAATTGTGGGAGTTGAAGTCCACAAATCTTAAAGTTGCTAAGGTTGAGAACACTGTCCTAGATTCTGAGCATATTGATCCAGATGCAAGACGGGCTGAGGGGACATATTTTATTTCAGATGCTTTATTTCAGCATTTGTTTACCTGCAGATAAAAACCACCCACTCACCCATCTTGCCCAGGACAGCTTCAAGACCCATCTGAAACCAAGAAAAGCTGCTGTTTTCCTAATATCAGACTAAAACATATTGAGTTGTTGGGATACAAGTAGTCCTCAACTTCCAACAGTTCGTTTAGTGATCATTCAAATTTACAACATCTCTGTTGTGTCTTGCCCGCCCTCAGAGCAGCCGGGGCCTTCTTACCTGCTCCCAAACACTGAGGAATGTATGCCTCCCGGCCCAAGTCCTGGCTCCATGCCCAGACAAACTGCAGAAGAAGGAGCATCTCCCTGCCCCAGCCCTGACTCCATGCCCAGGCAAACGGAGCAGCTAGACCCCTCCCCCTCCTCCACAGCAGGTGAGCCTGAGGAGGGTTTACTCCCAAGAACAGCTGATTGGAGTGACCCTCGCATCAGAAGATTGGAGAGGCGGAGGCAACAGAAGGAAGGGAGGGGCAGGCCTTAATGAGTGCTGAGTCATGGAGCCACACCCCATGGCCTATATAAAGGATCTACTTTCTGGCAGTCTCTGAGTCAGGCAAAAGTCGAACTTATCTTGCTGAAGTCACTTACTGGTCTCCTGCCTGCTCTGAGGACTTTGCTAGGACTTTGGGCAGGGCTGCAGAGGCAAGCCTGATTCGGATTTCCCTGACCCAGCCGTCAGCGGAGGAGTGGGACACGACAATCTCATAAAAAAGTGACTTATGGTTGTTTTTCACCTTTATGATCATGGCACCATCCCCATGGTCACATGATCAAAATTCAGGCGCTTGGCAACCGACTCATATTTATGACGATTGCAGTGCTTGCCTTCTGCGACCTTCTGACAAGCAAAGTCAAGAGGGAAGTCAGATTCACCTAACAACCGCGTTACTAAGTTAACAACCACAGTGATTCCCTTAACAACTGTGGCAAGAAAAGTTGTAAAATGAGGCAAAACTCGCTTAACAATTGTCCCACTCAGCAACAGAAATTTTGTGCTGAGTTGTGGTCGTAGGTTGAAGACTACTTGTATTTTTAAATTTCGATTTTTCGATCCTGCACATTTTCTACTTGCACATTTTTGATTATTTAATAACAATTCTAGGTTGGGGTACCCAGTAGTTGGAATGAACAGAGCTCAACTTCATAGCTCAACTTCATGGCATAGGGCCGGGCTATTTATGGGACCGCCTACTGCTACCAAATACCTCTCACCGACCCGTGCAGTCTCACAGAGAGGGACTCCTCAGGGTGCCGTCAGCTAGGCAGTGCCGTCTGGCGACGCCCAGGGGAAGGGCCTTCTCTGTGGGGGCTCCCACCCTCTGGAATGAACTCCCCCCAGGACTTCGTCAACTTCCGGACCTCCAAACCTTTCATCGCGAGCTTAAAACACACTTATTAATCTGCGCGGGACTGGATTAAATTTTAAAGTTATTGGTTTTAAGGGGTTTTTACTATTTATATTGTTTTTAATAATTTGGCAATAGAATAAGTTTTTTAATCGTTGTTTTTAATCTGTATTTATATGTATTTTAATTGCCTGTGAACCGCCCTGAGTCCTTAGGGAGATAGGGCGGTATATAAATATGAAAAAATAATAATAAATAATAATATACATTCCTGATTTTCACAGTGAACAGCCACTGGTAGTCTTTGATTTAATAATCATTCTTTTAGCAACCATGATAAAAGCGAAGTCAGTGGGAGAAGCCAGATTTGCTTAACAGCTGCATGATTCACTTAAAAACTTCAGGGATTTGCTTAACAACTGTGGCGAAAACACTCATAATATTGGATGTGATTCACTTAACAACTATCTCATTTAACAACTGAAATTCTGATCCCAATTAGGGATGTAAGTCGAGGATTACCTGTATTCTGTCAGAGATTTTCCTTCACAGGTTACACCATTGAGAATAGATGGTTGTGGTTTCCTTCTTTCTCTTCTTTTTCTTCCCTCCCCAGCCTTTTTCCTTGTTTGTCTTGGTGGACAGGAAATATCTCCCTGCTCATCTTTGCAAGCCACCCTGAATATAGCAATAGCAACAGAGGTTGTATTAAGCCAGTTTGGACCGGTTTGCCCGAACCGGTAGCGGAAATCACGTGTGGGCCCGCTCACCCACCCCGGCTCTATGCCTATTTAGGCACGTTTTACACGGAAGGCAGGGTTATGAACTGGTAGTAACTGTTGTGTCTTGTCCGCTCTCACCGCAGCCGGGGTCTGCTTATCTGCTCCCGAACACGGAGGAATGTATGCCTCCCGGCCCCAGTCCTGGCTCCATGCCCAGACAAGCTGCAGAGGAGGGGGCACCTCCCGGTCCCAGCCCTGGCTCCATGCCCAAGCAGGCTGCAGAGGAGGGAGCACCCCCCGGCCCCAGCCCTGGCTCCATGCCCAGGCAAACGGAGCAGCTAGACCCCTCCCCCTCCTCCACAGCATGTGAGCCTGAGGAAAGTTTACTTCCAACAGCTGATTGGAGTGAGCCTCGAATCAGAAGATTGGATAGGCGGAGGCAACAGAAGGAAGGGAGGGGCAGGCCTTAATGAGTGCTGAGTCATGGAGCCACACCCCATGGCCTATATAAAGGATCTGCTTTCTGGCAGTCTCTGAGTCAGGCAAAGTTGAACTTATCTTGCTGAAGTCACTTACTGGTCTCCTGCCTGCTCTGAGGACTTTGCTAGGACTTTGGGCAGAGCTGCAGAGGCAAGCCTGATTCGGATTTCCCTGACCCGGCCGTCAGCGGAGGAGTGGGACACGACAGTAACATAATGTGAAACCCACCACTGAATAGCAATAGCACTTAGACTTGTATACCGCTTTACAATGCTTTACATCCCTCTCTAAGCAGTTTACCGAGTCAGCATATTGCCCCCAACAATCTGGGTCATTTTACCCACCACGGAAGGATGAAAGGCTGAGTTAAACTTGAGCCTGGTGAGATTTGAACTGCTAAATTGCAGGCAGCCGGTGATCATCAGAAGTAGCCTGCAATACTGCACTCTAACCACTACGCCACCATGGCTCTTGATATCATTTTGGCAAAAGGATATGACAAGAGTCCTTCTAATAAATCCATTTGTGAAGCATATAGGGAGCCGCAGATAAAAGAAGGAATATTTTCATGCTCAGATTAATTTTAAAACTGTAATTATTTAAGCAGGTGTTCAGTGTTTAATGGCTTGCTGGTTTTTGATAAACACATTTATTTTTGTGGCCACTGCTATTTTTACTGTTCTTCTGTAGATATTTGTATTGTTTTAAAATGAAACAAAGTCTTATCCAGCTTCCTTAAAAAAAATTAAAGAAGGGGAACTAAGTAGCATTCTACTTTAAACTTTAAGTGATTCAGACCAACACACACAGAGGTTAGAAGCAGGGTCTTGCTCCCAATTTACTTTCAGGACCAATATAGTTCACGTTTTTCTAGAGACCTCTGGAAAGGGAATGTAGCCCTTCTTGATCTGGTGCTCTCCAAAAGAGTAGATTATAGCACCCATCGTCCTCAGCCAGTATGAGCTAGAGAAGATGGAAAATACTACTTTAGCTAACATTTGATATTCAGGAAAGCTACTCCAAACATAGACAAGGATAGAACTTGCTCATTGAGGAGAAAAGTGCAAATTTCCACCTGAGTCAATATTTGTCTCATTTCAAAAAAAATTTGGGAAGGGCCCTTTCAACCCAAGTCATATTTAGCGTATGCAAATAGCTTTGATGAAGCCAAAGTAAGATGGGTACATTAGAAGATGAAAGAAGGGAAGTGGTAGGATGTACTCTGTAGCCTAAATGGCACTTTGAAAGCCTTTTTGGGGTGTGTGTGATCATCTGTGGATCCCTTTTTTTAGCATGCCTGATTTGTGTGTGTGTGCTTTGTGTGTTCCTTTGTGTGTTCCTTTTAAGGGAAACAGGCTATATAGTGTCTGTAGCAATAGTGGGATTCAAATTTTTTTACTACCGGTTCTGTGGGCGTGGCTTGGTGGGTGTGGCATGGCTGGTGGGCGTGGCTTGGTGGGCATGGCAGGGGAAGGATACTGTAAAATCTTCATTCCTACCCCACTCCAGGGGAAGGTTACTGCAAAATCCCCATTTCCTCCTGATCAGCTGGGGAGGCAGAGAATAGATGGGGGCGGGGCCAGTCAGAGGTGGTATTTGACGGTTCTCTGAACTACTCAAAATTTCCGCTACCGGTTCTCCAGAACTGGTCAGAATCTGCTGAATACCACCTCTGGTCTGTAGGTAGAAGGGAGGGGCATCTGCCTTGTTGGTCTTCCTGGAGCATATAGAGGATGCCTTCTGCTTTTTGCATAACTTTTGGGAACCCAGAGTTTGTGGCGTCTTGGAAGATAGTAGGAAACAATGGTATGATTCCTGCTTAGGAAGTAGGAAGTGGCTTTAGTTTGGCTGGGGTTGTGTGATACGGTAATTTTTTTTTTTTTTTACATTTATACCCCGCCCTTCTCCGAAGACTCAGGGCGGCTTACAATGTATAAGGCAATAGTCTCATTCTATTTGTATATATTTTTTTTTACAAAGTCAACTTATTGCCCCCCCAACAATCTGGGTCCTCATTTTACCTACCTTATAAAGGGTGGAAGGCTGAGTCAACCTTGGGCCGGGCTCGAACCTGCAGTAATTGCAGGCTCTGTGTTCTAATAACAGGCTTCTCTACTGCCTGAGCTATCTCCGGCCCTTTAGTACAGCACGACTAGGGCAAAAAACTGACCTATCACGTGTAAATCACGTGACCATGGAGATGCTGCAAAAATGTTCATAAGTATGAAAAATGGTCATAAGTCACTTTTTCAGTGCCATTGTAACTTTGAATGGTCACTAAGTGAACTATTGTAAGTCGAGGATTACCTATAGAGCAGTCTTTGGCTCTGTCTTCTTCTGGATTGTTTCTCTATTAGTCAATCTAGTCTGCAGTCCTGGACTTGAATGAGATGCTTCCTATTCAAATACCACCCAGCTCTAACCCTGCTTAGCTTTCTTTCTGCCAAGTCACTACCTCCTAACAGTCATGTCCTTTCAATAAATCATAGTTAAGTAAACCACAGCCTATATTGCTGTGTAATCCAGTCACTGCGTAATCCCAGCAGCCCAAATGAAAGATGGCTTGTTTATGAAGAATGAAAGTTGTTAAAGCGGAGCTGTTTTTTATAAACTACTGGCACTCTTTGTAAAAATAAAATTGAAAAAAGGGTTTCTTTAGCATGGCATGAATTTATAGTGAGTAACTGAAGGCTGCATTCGGCTACATCTTTGGAAAACTTTCAAAGAGCAAAGGGAGACAACCTAAAATAAATCATTGTTCGGTTAATGCTCTCATATAGAGGCTAGACCTTTGCAGAAAGCCCAATTGGTGGTGATTTTTCACATTTCATAGGGGTGGGGGAATAGCTTCAGTTCCTGTCGGGGTCCAGTTGTAAATAATAGGAACAGTAGCTATAGAAGCCCTGGCCATTCTCTTCCATTGTCTGCAAGCTCCTGGACCCAACTATTGCCTGTGTGAGAAACAAAGCTGCTGCCACACACACACCCCTACACAAATGACAAAGAACATTGGAGGAAATTTGTTAATTTTGTGCAGAGGAAATAACACCGAATAGATCCAAAAGTCAAGATTGTAATGAATGGTTTTCACCTGATTTTACATTTGGAAGAGAAAACAGGCTTGTTCAGCAGGTTCGATTAATCAGTTTAAAGCTACTTTTATAGTTAGTCCTCGATTAACAACCACATTTGGAGCAAGAATTTCTGTTGCTAAGCAAAGCGATTCTTAAGTGGGGTGCAGCCAATTTTTTTTTTTGCCACGTTACGTGAACCAATGGAGTGGTTAAGGGATTCTTCTTGTTGTTGACTGAATCTGGCTTCTCCCATTGTCCTGGCTTGTCGGAAGCCAGCTGGGAAAGTTGTTGCAAATAGTGATCACATGACCCGGGGATGCTGCAATGGTCATAAGTATGAAAAACGGTCATAAGTCACTATGTGCCATTGTAACTTTGAATGGTCACTAAGTGAACTTGTAAATCGAGGATTACCTATAGAGCAGTCTTTGGCTCTGTCTTCTTCTGGATTGTTTCTCTATTAGTCAATCTAGTCTGCAGTCCTGGACTTGAATGAGATGCTTCCTATTCAAATACCACCCAGCTCTAACCCTGCTTAGCTTTCTTTCTGCCAAGTCACTACCTCCTAACAGTCATGTCCTTTCAATAAATCATAGTTAAGTAAACCACAGCCTATATTGCTGTGTAATCCAGTCACTGCGTAATCCCAGCAGCCCAAATGAAAGATGGCTTGTTTATGAAGAATGAAAGTTGTTAAAGCGGAGCTGTTTTTTATAAACTACTGGCACTCTTTGTAAAAATAAAATTGAAAAAAGGGTTTCTTTAGCATGGCATGAATTTATAGTGAGTAACTGAAGGCTGCATTCGGCTACATCTTTGGAAAACTTTCAAAGAGCAAAGGGAGACAACCTAAAATAAATCATTGTTCGGTTAATGCTCTCATATAGAGGCTAGACCTTTGCAGAAAGCCCAATTGGTGGTGATTTTTCACATTTCATAGGGGTGGGGGAATAGCTTCAGTTCCTGTCGGGGTCCAGTTGTAAATAATAGGAACAGTAGCTATAGAAGCCCTGGCCATTCTCTTCCATTGTCTGCAAGCTCCTGGACCCAACTATTGCCTGTGTGAGAAACAAAGCTGCTGCCACACACACACCCCTACACAAATGACAAAGAACATTGGAGGAAATTTGTTAATTTTGTGCAGAGGAAATAACACCGAATAGATCCAAAAGTCAAGATTGTAATGAATGGTTTTCACCTGATTTTACATTTGGAAGAGAAAACAGGCTTGTTCAGCAGGTTCGATTAATCAGTTTAAAGCTACTTTTATAGTTAGTCCTCGATTAACAACCACATTTGGAGCAAGAATTTCTGTTGCTAAGCAAAGCGATTCTTAAGTGGGGTGCAGCCAATTTTTTTTTTTGCCACGTTACGTGAACCAATGGAGTGGTTAAGGGATTCTTCTTGTTGTTGACTGAATCTGGCTTCTCCCATTGTCCTGGCTTGTCGGAAGCCAGCTGGGAAAGTTGTTGCAAATAGTGATCACATGACCCGGGGATGCTGCAATGGTCATAAGTACATGCTGGTTGCCAAGTGCCCGAATTTTGATCATGTGACCATGGGGATGCTGTAACCGTTATACGTTCCAGTTAGAAAACATAAGATAAAGGAGGGCTGTGGAAAGGAAAATCAACATACAGTTATGCGAGAAGCACATGCTTCCTTCTTAGCAACCGTTTTATCACTGCGAGGACTGGTTTTAAGTTGCTTGTTTCAGTGCCATTGTAATAATTGTCTGTCGTGCCTGCCATCTTGACTTGGTTGCCCGTCCTGCCGATGTCAACCCTGAAGCTGACCATTTTGAAGCTTCAGTGTGTTACTATCATTAAGGGTTTTTTTTGTTTTGTTTTTTGCTATCATTAAGTTTTTTGCTATCATTGAGGGTTAAATTGCAACCTATGACCATCATTTGTGTTGTAAATGTTGGAGCTTTGATGAAAGTATTTTTTTTCTTTTTCTTTTATGTACACTGAGAGCATATGCACCAAAACAAATTCCTTGTGTGTCCAATCACACTTGACCAATAAATTCTATTCTGTTCTGTTCTGTTCTGTTCTATTCTATTCTATTCTATTCTATTCTATTCTATTCTATTCTATTCTACTCTACTCTACTCTACTCTACTCTACTCTACTCTACTCTACTCTACTCTACTCTACTCTACTCTACTCTACTCTACTCTACTCTATTCTATTCTATTCTATTCTATTCTATTCTATTCTATTCTATTCTGTGGGTGTATAACTTGGAACCCTGACAGCCAATGCATGTAGAAGCCAAAGACTGGAAGGCAAGGCTGATGGATGCTTTCAGCTGCAAGGCTGCCTGATTGTCTGCTTGCAACTTTAGTGTTTCTCTATTGTCCAATGGGGGAGGGCTCCAGTTTTTCCACTCCTCTCCCCTAAAAATGTCAGTCTGCCAAAACTGGAATGAATCAAAGGCTCTGTATGTAAAATGGAGCTGAAACGGTCTTTGGGCCCCTCCTTTAATTTGCAGACAGGTGTAAAACGAAGGAAATAAAAGGCTCTTTTTTTGTAAGCTGTAGGCAAGGTGAGAATTCCTCAAAAGAAAAAGAAAATGCAGATGTGATGATAGAGGCCTTTTGATTTACTCCTGAGTTTTGTTCCCTTTTTCATTGCTGTGCGGGTGTCTGCTGAGAAGGGAGGCTCCTTGTATGGGTAGTCCTCGACTTACGACCACAATTGAGCCCAAAATTTATGTTGCTAAATGAGACATTTGTTGAGAGTTTGGACCCATTTTGCAACCTTTCTTGCCGCAGTTGTTTAGTGAATCCCTGCAGTTCTTAAGCGAGTAATACGATTGTTTAGTGAATCTGGGATCTCCATTGCCTTTGCTCGTCAAAAGGTCACAAAAGGTGATCACCTGACCTGACCCTGGGATAACGCAATTGTCATGAGTCAGTTGCCGAGTCTGAATTTTGATCACGTGTCTATGAGGATGCTGCAACGGTTGTGTCAAAAATGGTTATAAGTCACCTTTTTCAGTGCAGTTGTAAACTGGAATGTTCACTAAATGAATTGTTGTAACTGGAGGACTACCTATAATAAATGTTGCTGAGATGTGGCCAGATGTGGCAGAGTGGTTCAAGAATTGGACTAGGTCAAGGAAGACTCCGATTCAAATCCATCCACAGCCTTGAAAGCTCACTTTACTCCATTCTAATCCAAACTACCTCATGGGGTTGTTGTTATGGAAATAAAATGAAGGGAGATGCCCATGTAAGATGTCTTGAATTTCCAGAATGGATTTATTATTAATTATTAATATTAAATTGCATTGCTCAGGTAAGTGACAGTAGGATGGCAAACTAAACTTCTTCTTTTGGCCACAGAAGTTGCATTAGTTTGGGAGAGGAGAAAGTGCTTCCTTCCAGTTATCTGGGGCTTCATCTCCTCTTTTAAGTTTTTTCAAGATGTCAGGTTTTCTCTCCTGTGACTTAACTTTGGTTAACTTCAGTTAAATTTAAATTAAATCATGTTTCTCCTAGTCACCCAAAAATAATTGGCACCACACTGCCAGCGAGAAAAAGGAGTTTAAAGCTACTTTTATAGTTAGTCCTCGATTAACAACCACATTTGGAGCAAGAATTTCTGTTGCTAAGCAAAGCGATTCTTAAGTGGGGTGCAGCCAATTTTTTTTTTTGCCACGTTACGTGAACCAATGGAGTGGTTAAGGGATTCTTCTTGTTGTTGACTGAATCTGGCTTCTCCCATTGTCCTGGCTTGTCGGAAGCCAGCTGGGAAAGTTGTTGCAAATAGTGATCACATGACCCGGGGATGCTGCAATGGTCATAAGTACATGCTGGTTGCCAAGTGCCCGAATTTTGATCATGTGACCATGGGGATGCTGTAACCGTTATACGTTCCAGTTAGAAAACATAAGATAAAGGAGGGCTGTGGAAAGGAAAATCAACATACAGTTATGCGAGAAGCACATGCTTCCTTCTTAGCAACCGTTTTATCACTGCGAGGACTGGTTTTAAGTTGCTTGTTTCAGTGCCATTGTAATAATTGTCTGTCGTGCCTGCCATCTTGACTTGGTTGCCCGTCCTGCCGATGTCAACCCTGAAGCTGACCATTTTGAAGCTTCAGTGTGTTACTATCATTAAGGGTTTTTTTTGTTTTGTTTTTTGCTATCATTAAGTTTTTTGCTATCATTGAGGGTTAAATTGCAACCTATGACCATCATTTGTGTTGTAAATGTTGGAGCTTTGATGAAAGTATTTTTTTTCTTTTTCTTTTATGTACACTGAGAGCATATGCACCAAAACAAATTCCTTGTGTGTCCAATCACACTTGACCAATAAATTCTATTCTGTTCTGTTCTGTTCTGTTCTATTCTATTCTATTCTATTCTATTCTATTCTATTCTATTCTATTCTATTCTATTCTATTCTATTCTACTCTACTCTACTCTACTCTACTCTACTCTACTCTACTCTACTCTACTCTACTCTACTCTATTCTATTCTATTCTATTCTATTCTATTCTATTCTATTCTATTCTGTGGGTGTATAACTTGGAACCCTGACAGCCAATGCATGTAGAAGCCAAAGACTGGAAGGCAAGGCTGATGGATGCTTTCAGCTGCAAGGCTGCCTGATTGTCTGCTTGCAACTTTAGTGTTTCTCTATTGTCCAATGGGGGAGGGCTCCAGTTTTTCCACTCCTCTCCCCTAAAAATGTCAGTCTGCCAAAACTGGAATGAATCAAAGGCTCTGTATGTAAAATGGAGCTGAAACGGTCTTTGGGCCCCTCCTTTAATTTGCAGACAGGTGTAAAACGAAGGAAATAAAAGGCTCTTTTTTTGTAAGCTGTAGGCAAGGTGAGAATTCCTCAAAAGAAAAAGAAAATGCAGATGTGATGATAGAGGCCTTTTGATTTACTCCTGAGTTTTGTTCCCTTTTTCATTGCTGTGCGGGTGTCTGCTGAGAAGGGAGGCTCCTTGTATGGGTAGTCCTCGACTTACGACCACAATTGAGCCCAAAATTTATGTTGCTAAATGAGACATTTGTTGAGAGTTTGGACCCATTTTGCAACCTTTCTTGCCGCAGTTGTTTAGTGAATCCCTGCAGTTCTTAAGCGAGTAATACGATTGTTTAGTGAATCTGGGATCTCCATTGCCTTTGCTCGTCAAAAGGTCACAAAAGGTGATCACCTGACCTGACCCTGGGATAACGCAATTGTCATGAGTCAGTTGCCGAGTCTGAATTTTGATCACGTGTCTATGAGGATGCTGCAACGGTTGTGTCAAAAATGGTTATAAGTCACCTTTTTCAGTGCAGTTGTAAACTGGAATGTTCACTAAATGAATTGTTGTAACTGGAGGACTACCTATAATAAATGTTGCTGAGATGTGGCCAGATGTGGCAGAGTGGTTCAAGAATTGGACTAGGTCAAGGAAGACTCCGATTCAAATCCATCCACAGCCTTGAAAGCTCACTTTACTCCATTCTAATCCAAACTACCTCATGGGGTTGTTGTTATGGAAATAAAATGAAGGGAGATGCCCATGTAAGATGTCTTGAATTTCCAGAATGGATTTATTATTAATTATTAATATTAAATTGCATTGCTCAGGTAAGTGACAGTAGGATGGCAAACTAAACTTCTTCTTTTGGCCACAGAAGTTGCATTAGTTTGGGAGAGGAGAAAGTGCTTCCTTCCAGTTATCTGGGGCTTCATCTCCTCTTTTAAGTTTTTTCAAGATGTCAGGTTTTCTCTCCTGTGACTTAACTTTGGTTAACTTCAGTTAAATTTAAATTAAATCATGTTTCTCCTAGTCACCCAAAAATAATTGGCACCACACTGCCAGCGAGAAAAAGGAGTTTAGAAGCTGATCTCATTGCTTTGAAGGAGTTGGTGACTCGGCAGTTGAACTTTCAAGATATAGATTTATTATTTAAAAGAAGTGATAAAATGGTTGCTAAGAAGGAAGCATGTGCTTCTCTCATAACTGTATGTTGATTTTCCTTTCCCCAGCCCTCCTTTTTCTTATGTTTTCTAACTGGCAGCTAAGCTAAGCTGGCAGCAGATGTACTGCGGTATACAAAGCCGGATTTACCAAGTTTTTTTGTGAAGTTCCCAGGTAATTTTTCTCTGAATTATTTTCTGGGCCAGACTGCCCCTGAAGAATTGTGACTTGTAAGCAGCAAAAGAGACTAATCATTGGTGCTGGAGGGCTCCATTGTGATTTATTAGAGTATTATATGATCCCCAACAACGTTGACTGGTTCATCCCCTAGCTAAGGAAATACTGTCCTGCTGTGGTGTAAGATCCATGGCAGTATATCCTGGAAAAAGTTAATGCATTTTTGTGGGAATTATTAAAATTATTAAAGCTAAAAGAGCTTTAAAGTGTTTCGGGTAGTGATCTGTAGCTTATATATGCATCCCATAAGCTGATCAGCCCTTGCAGGGATGTGGAGCATGGGAACAAAAGGCCAACGTGTTTAGAGGAGAGGAGAGGAGAGGAGAGGAGAGGAAAGGAAAGGAAAGGACTTCCTGACTCATCTAACTCTGTTCTCTGTTCTTTTGCACATCGCCCACCTGCCAGCCTTTCAATGTACACACTTAAACTGTCTGATTCATAAACATTCACTTCTCTGCTCCCTACCTTTCCCCCTCCCTTTCAGTCTCTTTCTTTGGAAAAAGTTTGTTTATTTCAGTGCTTGGAAGGTTTTTGAATCAGAAAAAAAGAGCCATGCTGAATTTGCTTGTGGCTGCCTTCTCAGGACCCCTGGCTTTGGTCATTTAAGGTGTTGGTACATCATGCAAATTGGAGGAACAGGTGGCAGCCGTGGCTAGGAGGGCCTTTGTACACCTGCCCATTGTGTACCATTTGTGGATTAATGTGACCTTCTCACAGTTACCCCCACCTTGGTCATCTCTTGTTTGGACTATTGTGATGCATTCATTCTACATGGGACTCCCCTTGGAAGGTATTTGGAAGCTTCAGATAGTTAAAAATCCTGCACAGTTTTTCCCAAGCCTAGATTTCTGCATGTGTTATCTCTTTTGTGAAAGCTACATTGGTTGCCAGTTTGCTTTTGAGTGCAGTTCAAGTTGCTGATTATCATCTTTAAAGTCCTACATGGCTAAGGGTTATTTGAAGGACTGCCTCTTTTCAAGAAGGCAGGACATGTGACAGGTCATCTCTGTTAAGGAAGTCCATCTAGTGGGATCATAGGAGCACGGAGGCTCGCATGGTTAGGATGCTGGATTGGAGGTTAGCAAGTCCATGTTTGAAACCTGAGTGCTGCTGTGGGGCCAGTGAGCTCCCGTCTTTTTCTCCAGCTCCTGCTGGGGACATGAAAGGAGCCCCCAACTGGACATCCTCCAGGCAATTCTTTCAACCCAGAAGCGCCTCCGTGCTTCTTATACACGTGTGATGCAATCTAGTGGGACCAAGAAGTAGGACCTTCTCCATGGTGGCTCCCTCCCCATGCAATATAATTCCTTCACATACAATTTGGCCACTGCCTTATTACTTTTTTGGAAATAGTTCTGATAGGCAGCCTATGCACCCCAGGCTGATATGAAGCCGATCAAGTAGCTGGAATGATTGTGTCTGTTGCTATTTTGGAGTCATAGCAGTGGCAGGCTTTTATGTTGTGAATTTTTCATGAGGTAAGGATGTGAGGGCGATCTGGTTGCGACATGTGTCACCCCATTGATCACCAGGATTGATTTGACTGATCTGGCTGGCTAGATGGGTGTCCCCTTCTTCCCTCACCACTCCATGTGCGTCCCTCCCGAAGCTGCACGCTCGGTGGAAGAGGACGACCATCCCAGATAGAAGGAGTGTACTGATCTTCGGTGAAGGATATACGATAGCTGTACTCCCTTGCTAGAACCTCCAAACAAGCTCAAGGTCCATATAGATTTATTTCATAGATAAATAAATTCAGTAGCCTGGTCATTCTAGGACAGTGATGGCTAACCTTTTTGCAGTCGCATGCCAGAAGTGTGGGGAGTGTGTGGGGGTCGTGCACACGTGTGCCCATGCCCATAATTCAATGGCCACCCCACACCCCTGCGCATGCATGCATGCCCCCCCCCCATGTTCCCCACGCTTTTGGCACACGATGGCACGGTGGGCCCGGTAGGTCCGTTTTTCACCCTCCCCAGGCTCCAGAGGCTTTCTAGGAGCTTAGGAGGGTGAAAACGGCCTTCCCCACCCCTCGGAGGCCCTCTGGAGGCCAGAAACAGCCCATTTCCTGACTTCCGGTGAGCCCAGAAGGCCCGAAAATTAGCTGGCTGGCGCACACATGCGCACTGGAGCTGAGCTAGGGCAACACTCGTGTGCCCACAGATTTGGCTCCGCGTGCCACCTGGTTTGCCATCAGGGTTCTAGGATCACACCCCAACCAACCTCAAAGAATCTAAGGATAACTTCCCCATGACTTTTCCTATCATCTGGACCCAGTAGGAAGATTAATTTCCTACTTTCTGTCTGTAGGCCCACAGAGGGAGGAGAGGGAGTCCACAGGATGTCACGATTCCTGAAGTGTATGTATGCGTGTGTGCGTGCCACATGTATCAATGTATTTGTCTCTCCATGCATGGACTCCCACAAAGGCTTTTACAACCTGGTTTTGAAATTGTGATGTCTGTCCCCTCCCGCAGTCACATGCCCATATTTGGGGCACTCGACAATTGGTTCGTGTTCATGGCCATTTGCAGTGCCCCATGGTCATGGGACTGCAGTTGATGGTTTTGCCCTTTAACCGGTGTTTAGTTTCAGTTTATGGCAAAAACCAGCCCATAGCAAGCTGTGGGATTCTTTACAACCATGGCATTTACTTTACAGCTGTCATATTTGTTTAATGACCATTGCAAAGAAAGTGATAAAATCGGGTCCAGTCATGTTACCCGCATTATAACCATCAGAACTTATGTCTTTAAAATGTCAGACTCAAGTATGGTCATAAGTCGAGGATTACCTGTTATGTATTAACAGTTGTGCCTTTAAATATTTGAGCGGGAAATCAGCACGTTGCTGATTGGACGAAGCCTCCAGCAGAACTGTATAAAAGGAGAGGTTTTTCTCCCAGCCTGTTGCTGGGTTCACCATATATTAAAGAGCTGTTGTCACTACCCTGGTCTCCAGCCTCGTTACTTCCGAACTTAACATTGGCGGCGAGGTGGGATCTCGAGGCTAAGGAGAACCAGAACCGAGCTGAAGCACGCTAGTTCGAACCCAGCAAACTCAGGGCAGAAAGCGGAAATGGCAAACACGCCACCCGCACCGTACAACCCGGCAAGGAGAAATGGGGAACATATATGACCCGTTTGAAAGCTTTCTAGAAGCCAACGAACTACAGGGGATCCCTGATAACCGCAAGCGGGCTTACTTCCTAAGCCATTGCGGGCGAGGTAATCGAGATTGCGGAAGCCCTGGCAGAGCCAACGCCGATACAATCGGTATCGTGGCCGACTCTGCAGACTTTGC
Organism: Ahaetulla prasina; assembly: GCF_028640845.1. Lineage (NCBI taxonomy): Eukaryota > Metazoa > Chordata > Lepidosauria > Squamata > Colubridae > Ahaetulla > Ahaetulla prasina. Next base: position 23,087,807 of record NC_080539.1, on the reverse strand, counting down.
TGAAGAACCATTTCGCACCGGCGCCGTCCAAATCGTGCAGCGGTTTGAATTCGGAGAACGTAGACAGATGGAGGCGAGTCCGCCGGTGACTACATGGCGCGTTGAGAAGGCGTCCAAGGACTGTGGATACCGAGACTTAGGCAGTGCTACTCGAGCAACTCATCCGAGGTCAAGGACATCCGCCTCTGGCGGCGACTGCTAGCCAGGAGCAACCTGACACTAGCCACCGCTCTGGGCGAGGCCAGAGCACACGAAATGTCTACTAAAGCAGCAGAGACTCTGCAAAGCCTCTTCAATCCAAGGCGGCGCAAAGCCAGCGCCAGTACACCAGGAGGAGATTCAGTCCGAATCCGAAGGTGAGGCGAGGATGAGAAGGGTCTGCCGGACCGAGAAGCGCGACACTGAGGACCGTGGCGAGTCACGGAAGCTGCGGAGGGCAGCATCAGCGCCAACGCTGCAGGTTTAAAGACGCAACATGCGGCGGTGTGGGAAGAAAGGACATAGCTCAGGTTTGCAGAGCGGCCCAACCTTCCGCCGAAAATTCAAATCGGCCAATCAAAGCGCGGAACCGGAAAGGCGGCCCGCGATTGGTTCAAACAAGAAAGCGCGAAGTCTAACCAAACGACTGTCATTATAGGCGCGCCTCAACCAAAGTGGAAGAAGATTTTACAAAGCCCAAGATCGAGGAGTACGGTGCAGGCTTGAAGTAGACACGGGATCAGCGATCACCATCATGTCCTGGGACACCCTGGCGAAGTCGCTGCCGTCCGTCATGAGCGCCATCTGCAAGCACAGCGGCTACGAGTGCACGACTACCAGGGAATCGCATCCCTGTTCGAGGACCACCTCCGTCCGAGTCGAGTCGGCCCTCACAAAAGACCCTGCCCATCACGATCGTGGAAGGAACTCTGCCCAGTCTGTTGGGACTAGACGGGTTTCGTGCCCTGGGCATGGGAGTGACTGGCATCTACAGAAGTGACTGCAATTTGAAAGACATTCTCTTTAACGAGTTCGAAGATGTCTTCAAGGACTGCCTGGGCAAGTACAAGGGACCCCTATTTCCTTCAACTTAGACCCCAGGTAGCCCCATTAGGCTTAAGGCGAGGAGAGTCCTTTGCCCTAAAACCAAAAATTGATAAGGAGCTGGACAAGCTCATAAATCAGGGGTTTTGGTGCCAGTCGATCACGCAAAGTGGGAGGCGCCAATCGTCACCCCAATCAAGTCGGACGGGTCAATTAGAATTTGCGCTGACTACAAGGCGGCGCTTAACAAAGCCTTACAGAAAAGCGCGTACCGGTTCCGTGGTGCAACATTTATTGCACTCTTTGGGGCAAGGGCAAGTCTTTGCAAAGTTAGACTTGGCCCAAGCCTACCAACAACTGCCAGTAGCGCCCGCACAGCGAAGCCCAAGCGATTGTGGCGCACAGGGGGCATTCAAGTGCACCGATTGCAATTTGGGGTTAGTGTGGCACCAGGGCTGTTCCAAAACCTGATGGAGCGACTACTGCAAGGGCTCCCAGGGTAGTTCCTACTTGATGATGTCCTAATTTCAGGGAAAACATGGAGGAATTGGGGAGCGGTTAAGAAAGGTCTTGAGCATTTTCCGGACAGCGGATTAAAAGTCAAGACAAATAAATGTCAGATAGGGGTCGAATCGGTCGATTTCTTGGGCTACGGATAGACAAGAAAGGAATTCACCCTACTGAGAGCAAGGTTAAGGCAATTAGGAAGGCTCCAGCGCCCAAAAACAAAGCAGAGCTGCAGGCATTCCTGGGATTGGTTAATTTTACGCGGTCTTTTAAAGAACAAAGCAACCGTTCTTGGAACCGCTGCATAGGCTCTTAGGAAAAATACTGTTTGGTCTTGGGAAAGTCAGAAAATAGGGCTTTTGAAGCAGTAAAGAACCTGCTCTCAAGTGATAGCCTGCTCATCCAATATCACGACTCACTACCCCTAGTGCTGGTTTGCGATCGTCCCCTTATGGGGTGGGGCTGTACTCAGCCATAGACTTCAAACGGCACAGAAGCCCCTATAGCGTTCTACTCTAGAACGATGTCCTCCCCAGAGAGGAACTACAGCCAATTAGACAAAGAAGCATTAGCCATTGTATCAGGGTCAAAAATTCCATGAGTATGTCTTTGGGCGGAATTTTGAAATTGTGACTGACCACAGACCGTTATTGGGATTACTGGCTGGCGACCGGCCAACACCTGTGGCACTGTCGCCACGTTTGACTCGATGGACTATATTTTAGCCGCTTACTCATACAAGCTGCAGCATCGACCGGGAAAGAAGTGGGGCATGCAGACGCTTTGAGCCGATGCCCACTGCCGGGGGCGACCGAAGATCCCACTCCGGGGACACCCATCCTACTTATTGACTCGTTGGACTCTGGCCCAGTCACATCAAAGGAAGTGGCTCGGGCATCATACCGGGACATTGTGTTAAGGTCTGTACTCGGCGGGGTACAGAGAGGGTGTCCCGCTGCGCGGGGCGAACGGTTCAAAGAATTTTTTAAGAAACGTGATGAGCTCTCGGCTCAAGGGGGGTGCCTGTTATGGGGTGATCGTGTAATAATTCCTGTTAAGTTAAGGGGCAAGGTATTGGACCTCCTCCACGAGGTCACCCAGGCATCGTGAGGATGAAGGGTTAGCTAGAAGCTATGTATGGTGGCCACTCATGGGCGCAGAGATTGCTGAGAGGGTAGGGAAATGCCAAGCTTGCCAAGAGTCCAGACCGCTACCCCAACAGCCCCAGTCAGAGAATGGGAAAAGCCCCAAGGGCCTTGGTCAAGAATCCACATTGACTTTGCTGGCCCTTTCACGGCCAAACATTCCTAGTGGTGGTGGGCGCATTTTCCAAATGGTTAGAGATCATACTTATGAAGTCCACCACAGCCGAAGCAGTAATCGCAACCCTCGCCACCTATTCGCAACTCACGGGTTGCGGACACTCTGGTGTCCGACAATGAGCCCCAATTCACGGCAGCCCAGTTTGAAGAGTACCTGGCAGAGGAAGGCATCCGACATGCCCTCTCTGCACCTTTCCACCCTCGTCGAATGGCCTTGCAGGCGTTCCGTCCGGGCGCTAAGGAGGCATTGTCCAGGCTCAAGCCAGGTGACTGGCAAACAAAATAGACTTTCCTAGCCGTCCAGCACAGAACCCCAAGCACAGCCACTGGGAAAAGCCCAGCGAATTGCTAATGGGACGAAAACTCCGGTGCCCACTTGACCGTTTGAACCCCATTACACACCCGAGGGTTACAAGGGGAGCTAGAAAAACAAGGGAAATGAGCATAGGCGACGGGTGTGGGCCGAAACTATGGGGACGGCCCTAGTTGGCTCGCAGGACAAGTAACAAGAGTAACAGGGCCAAAATCGTATGTGGTAGAGCTACCAGACAACCGAATGTGGCGGCGCCACATAGATCAGTTAAGGAAACGAATAACTGACCAAACCGAACCAACAGAGACAGGTAATGACCAATACCACTTTGAATCCACAGCTGACAATGACCGGGAGGCGCAAGACTTAGCTGAGGTCCCAGAGTTCCAGCGACGCCATCAGGTCCCGAGGGAAACAGCAAGGAAAATTCAAAATTAATCCAAGGCGGATGGCCAAGAAAAAGAGTCGGCCAATAATCCAGAGCCCGATGGCCCAGAGAAAGAGCTGGGAGGAGAAAACAGCCCCTCCGACCAGCTCGAAACACCACCCAGAACTGAACCGCGCAGGTCAGAAAGAACTAGGAGACGCCCAGGTTATTTGCGTGACTACGTCGAAAAATAACATGTAAATAAATATGTAAATAAGACCAAGTGTTTTCTGGGAGGGGAGGAGTGTTATGTATTAACAGTTGTGCCTTTAAATATTTGAGCGGGAAATCAGCACGTTGCTGATTGGACGAAGCCTCCAGCAGAACTGTATAAAAGGAGAGGTTTTTCTCCCAGCCTGTTGCTGGGTTCACCATATATTAAAGAGCTGTTGTCACTACCCTGGTCTCCAGCCTCGTTACTTCCCGAACATAACATTACCTGTATCATTTTGATTGTTCCATCTCTAACTTTACGTATTGCGTGTTCTTATTAGGGAGACCCCAAAGATGTATGTAAGAATGTTATCTTAATGGGAATTTTGCTTTCAGACGCTTAAGAATTTGTAACGAGCAATTTACTTTTGTTGTTTGTTGTTTGTTGTGGTTGTTGAGCAGACTCATCCTGGACTTATATATTCCTTGCCAGCTAAGGCATCCTTAAAAGATAGATGTTTTGTGGATTTTTGTGCTAAGATGCACCCATTTGTGCATTCTTACAGTAAACCTAATTTGTTATTTCAAAACTGTTTCACTAAACTTGGATAGATTCTTTTAGAGCTCTTTGTAATCCTTTCTCATAATCTGGAATTGCCAGTGAATTGGGGTAGTTTACTTTTTCTGCCTAATTCCAGGTCATTTAGAAAGGAGTTAAAAGCATTGGGTCTTGTACAGCTCCTGAAAGGGATTCTGCGTAACTCCATTCTGAAATTACCCATTTTTCTTCCTTTTTGTTTCTTACGCCTTTATATGAACTGGGTAAGAAAAAGATATTTTAAACCTTTTTTAAAAAATAGGCTGTGTTGAAGCTAAAATCAGGAAGTTGGATCAGGTGCAATATGTTCTCCCCTCCCCGTGGCACTGCAAAACATCATTTAGGAACATACAAAGCAGAGGTGGGTTTCAGCAGGTTCTGACCAGTTTGGAGAATCGGTAGTAAAAATTTTGACTGGCCCCGCCCCCATCTATTCTCTGCCTCCCAAGTCCCAGCTGATTGGGATAAATTGGGGATTTTGCAGTATCCTTCCCCTGCCATGCCCACCAAGCCATGCCACACCCACCAAGAGGTCATAAAGCATAAAGTAAAGCATATTGCTTATCGGTGGCAATAACATTTAGACTTTCATACCGCTTCACTGTGCTTTGCAGCCCTTCTCTAAGCGGTTTACAGAGCCAGCCTATGGCCCCCAACAATCTGGGTCCTCATTTTACCCACCTCGGAAGGATGGAAGGCTGAGTCAACCTTGAGCCTGGTGAGATTCGAACTGCCAAATTGCAGGTAGCCGGCAGTCAGCAGAATTAGCCTGCATTCTAACCACTGCGCCACCACGGCAATCCTGGCACTTCCAAGTTCCCGTTGTTAACTGAATGTCACCTAGGCCTTAGCAAGGATTCCTTGATAAGGTAAGGGCCTGCTTCCTCAGCCGTCCCTGCCATCTTGGCTTCAAGCTTTGTGAGAAGGCTACCTGTGATTTGAATAAGTTGGCCTTGGGAAGAAGACCTGCTCAGCAATTGCTTTGCAAATGGAGAGGTCAGATCAGGAGCAGACTGACCACCATCTTCTTCTTCCTCATCTGCAGCAGGAAGAAGATAGATAACAGTAAGCTGGGGGCTAGAGGACAGCAGAGTGCAGAATGGCCAAAAGGACAGTGATGAGGGGGTGGGGGCGAGATAGATGGATGCCGCTGGGCCCTTGTAGTTGTAAGTGCAAGTGGGTTGCCAAGACTTGCAATTTTGATCATATGACAGTTGGGGCACTACAGTGGTCATAACTTTGGAGTCTGGGCATAACTACCATTTGATATGTTTTTGAATATTAGTAGTTCGGATTGTTAGTTATGTTGTTGGTTTGAGCTCCGAGCTTGGCAATTTGGTTGCAAATGTTTTGTCCCCATTTGAGGAGATGTTTTGGATTGTGCTTGTCTGGGAGAGCACTGGCCTGTAAAGGTATTTAAAGCAGTGGTGAAATCCAAACTTTTTTACTACCGGTTCTGTGGGTGTGGTGTGGTTTGGTGGGCGTGGTGTGGTTTGGTGGGTGTGATGTGGTTTGGTGGGCGTGGTGTGGTTTGGTGGGCGTGGCAGGGGAAGGATATTGCAAAATCTCCATTCCCACACCACTCTGGGGCCAGCCAGAGGTGGTATTTGCCAGTTCTCCGAACTACTCAAAATTTCCGCTGCCGGTTCTCTGAACTGCTCCCCAGACAAGCACAATCCAAAGTGCACTGAAGATGTTTCCTCGAATGGGAACAAAACTTTTGCAACCGAATTGCCAAGCTCAGAGCTCAACCAACAACATATCTACCATTTGTTCAGTTCCGCTATAATTTTGTACAGTCACTGAATGAAAAATCATTAATTGAGGACTAGCTGTAACAAATATTTTATAAAAACCTATTAAAAGCATACACCCTGTCTATATCTATATATATCTATAGATATAGAGATATATATGTAACACAATAATTAGAACAATTGTCCAAGATGGTTTTCTGCAAAATAGTTTTAAACTGGCAGCATGAGAGTTAGAAGTTCAGTCCAGCCACTTAATGTAAAGGTATCTTGGAGGAACAAATGGATTTTCCTCTAAGTCCTTTTGAAAACAATACGGTACTCAAATATTCAAATGTTGTGATGAGGATCAGAATTGTGCAAGTTCTTATATTGACTGTGATACTTTATGGAAGCAAAGCTTCGGCTTTGAAGAAGTGGATAGAAACAGTACTAACGTCTTTGAACTTTGCTGTCGGGAGATTCCTGAAAATATCAAGAACAGCCAAGAAAGCAAACAAATGGATCATCAAAGCAATCCATGCAGAACTCTTACTAGAGACACAAATAACCCAAGCTCAAATTATCCTACTTTGGACATGTTATGTGAATGCCCAGCTCCCTGGGAAAGGCTCTAATGTTGGAAAAGGTGGAAGGAAAGAGAAGAGGCAACCAGCAGCAAAATGGATGTAAAATGGCTACAAGTGCACTCTTGGGAGACTTGTAAGACCAGGTTAGGGGTCAATCATCATAGGGAAAATCTATCTGCATAGTTTTTAATATATTTTAATTATTTTTCGATTTTTTTATAGCTTATAAGCTGCCTAAAGTCACCTTAGAGGGGAGATGGATGGCATAAAAAATTAAATATATAAATAAACATCACTAGGAGTTGAAAACAACCTAAATAGCACATAATCAACAGATGCATGTAATGTGTGAATTCCACAGTCTGTCCCTAATGTTTGGTCATCTGATTAATCTTGTACATGAGTCATAAACATGACTTCTGGCACAAATCTAAAGGAGTTAAAGGTAAAGGTTCCCCTTGCACATACGTTGCTCATCTCCGTTTCAAAGCCGAAGAGCCAGCGCTGTCCGAAGATGTCTCCGTGGTCATGTGTCCGGCATGACTCAACGCCAAAGGCGCACGGAACGCTGTTACCTTCCCACTAAAGTGGTCCCTATTTTTTCTACTTGCATTTTTTACGTGCTTTCGAAACTGCTAGGTTGGCAGAAGCTGGGACAAGTAACAGAAGCTCACCCCGTTACACAGCAGCACTAGGGATTCAAACCGCTGAGCTGCCCGACTGTTTGATCGACAAGCTTAACGTCCTAGCCCCTGAGCCACTGCATCCCTCTAAAGGAGTTAGGTTCACCCAAATGCAATTAGTCCTTCTGAAAGTAAGATTCTTGGAATAGTTTATATCCCTTTGACAAACATACTTACCCTTCCTTTTTCTCTTTTGCCTGGAATTCCTTCCCAAATCTTCACCAGTGTACTTGCCCTTTAAGTTGCCCTGTCATTTCTATCTTGCAACCCATTGGGCCTGGAACCACCTCCTGAAGTTATCTGATCTTCTGCTTTCAAACACATAATCAGAACCCAACTTCCCTTTAACCTCAAGTCTCTCTTAGAGTGGTCTAGATTCAATTTGACACTAGAGGCTGGTCTAGTGCAGGGCTCTCAAAACTCCCGGCCTGCGAGCCAGATGCGTCAGACGCTGGCCATGCCCGGTTTAGCGAAGGGTAAAAAAGTCCCGATACGTCACGTGACACTACCATGACAATGTGAGTTTGACACCCCTGGTCTAGCAGTTTAAGGCAGGGGTCTCCAACCTTGGCAACTTTAAGCCTGGAGGACTTCAACTCCCAGAATGCCTTTGCTGGCTGGGGCATTCTGGGAGTTGAAGTCCTCCAGGCTTAAAGTTGCCAAGGTTGGAGACCCCTGATTTAAGGTATCATGTAGAAACAAGGAAACTCTGGGTTTAGTCCCACCATAAGCCTGAAAGTTATCTGGCTGATTTTAGGCCTGTCATTCTCTCTCAGCCCAACTCACCTTACCTCAGGGTTATTGTTGTAGGGAAAATAGGAGGAAAAAAGGGAGTATTAGAGACTTTTGTCCACCTTGAGTTGTTTATGTTAAAAAAAGTGGGCTATAAATAAATAAAATAAATATAACTAAAACAATTATTTTCCTTGTGTTAAGCTCTAGCATGTAAGTCCCTTGGGGCAAGGTCTTAAGTTTTCATTGTTAGCAAAGGCCCCTTTATAGGAGTCTTACTGTATAAATGGTATAAAATGGTAATAATTCAATAACACCAAGACAGGTCAATAAAGCAGAGCAGATAAAATTCCAGACTTCCTACTCAGTAATAATAGGCTGAGTTATTAAGGGAGCCAGTGTGTGGGAGAGAGCCAGAGACTTACTGTATTCCTGAAACAACCAAAATTTGATCTTGGTCTGCAATTGCTTCACTTTATTAATATAGATTTGTCTTATTCTAAGCTAAGCAAAAAAAAAAAAGCAGCAAAAAAGCACGTTTAAGGGTAGTACGCATCATCCCAAACAAGAGACAGGTTTATATTTAATTGCATGTGCTGATTTCTATTATTTAAAAACAAAAGCTGTAAATTGAATAAAAATACATCCCATCTTAGTGGAGAAGCCTAATCAGATGAACAGCATGGCTGTGTTCTATCCAGATAACAACTCTTGATGGATAATATCTCTCCTCCCATTTTTTTCCTTGTGGTTCTGGATCTTTTTTTTTTTTTTTTTAAATTTTTTAAAAGTTTTTTATTAGTAATTCAAATTAAAAACAATGGACATGGTTTAAAACATTGTCATCAAATTTAAGCTAATAAGTGATATACTTCTTTATCTTTGTACAGATTTACATTACTTCTTACATGTCAAGTATGTAGGTTAATTCCTCTTAAACAGCTCCATCCATACTCAATATAATCATATCTCACATACAAGTTTAACATACATTGACATATCCATTTCTAGACATTCATTACACCTTCATCTTAGTATTCCTCTTCCTGTCCAACCATTCATAGTGGTTCTGGGTCTTTTAATGAAACCTGGACTGGATAACTCTTCCAAGAGAAAGCATAGAATGTCCCACCCATGCAACTTTCTTGGAAAGCAATATGAAATTAATTTACTGTTGCCTTCCTTCTTTGGAAATGATGGAGGATATAAAGCCAGAAGGTTGAAAGCCCAGATAGGTTGGCTTTCAAGGAAAGGCTACTTGGGAGTAATGGTTTATTCCGTCCCCTTTGATGAGCTGAATTGTTGATGAACACGTGAGCGGTTGATTCTGGGGGAAGGTTCCCTGAATGCAGAACTATAGAAGTCTTCACTTTAAAAACTGGCCAGTATTGAAACAATATTGCTGTTGCATTTAGTTGCTGGGCTCTTGATCTTGGACCTATTCAAGTCTCATCCCTTGAAGTTCAGATGGTGGATCTGTAGGATACTGATAGATTCAGTATCCAGATACTGAATGTCAGCCTGTACCTATGTGCTTCCCTGCCTTTGGCCAAGGACTGAACTATACTGTCACAGTAGCTAACTGATGCTGACACAATGTGCTTATATATATATATCTATATAATATCTATCTATCTATCTATTTACCTACCTACCTACCTACCTACCTATCTGTATGTGTGTGTGTATATGTATATGTATATGTATGTATGTATATGTATATGTATGTATGTGTGTGTATATATATATATATTTTTTCTGAGGTTTTCGCGGGTGTTTGTATGTAGGTCTTTGGTTATTCGGGTTTTCTCCCGCGTAAAATTGGAAGTATCTTGGCGACGTTTCGACGAAGTCTCATTCGTCATCTTCAGGCTGGTGTTTACAGCTTCGTACTTCTAGAAGTACCACAATAGAAAGCATCCTCACTTTGCATCATGGTATGGCATGCCGGTTTGACAGCCGCAGATAAAAGAACATTACAGAAGGTGGTGAGCACAGCACAAAACACCGTGGGCTGTCCCCCTGATACCACTAGATGAGATTGGTAGGGCTTGTTGCCTTAGAAGAGTGAGGAAAATTCTCAGGGACAACTCTCAGAAAATATGTATGATGTTCTATGATCTGAATCAAATATTGACTCTCACCCTGGTCACCACTTCTTTACCCTTCTACCATCGGGAAGGAGATTTAGAAGTATAGCCAGCTGCAGAAACAGGCTGAAGAAGAATAGTTTTTATCTGTGGGCTGTCAGATTCCTGAATGTGAAATAACATCATAATTACGTACTATGATGGACTTGCAGGGCTGGCGCAATGTGTAACATGTTCACACTGGTGCAATAGGACCGGGTGTTTTGTTAATATGATTTATTGGGTTAGGGATTTTCTGTCTTCACTGTGAGTTGTATTTTGTTGTGTGTTTGTGCGGGGGGGGTGCACTGCGGGAGCTCAACCAATCTCATTGTACATATGTTGTGCACTGACAATAAAGATTTGAAAAATAAGCTATACAATAGTTTGCTTGCTGTTTGTTTAGCGGGTTTTGCAGACCCAACTCTGCAAAAATTGGCAAATAAAAATTAAGGTGAACTTGCCCAAGCTTTTTTTTTTACCCCATTCTTTCTTGTTTTAAAAATGTCAAACTGATGCTAGTATCAGATGAAACGTATTTCAGTTTGCAAATAGGTGCCATGAAAAACCACTCTTGCTATATGTGCAGTCCTGTTTCATCATGTTCTTTTTGATTCTTCCTATATATTGGTAGGAGAAATCCCTAATGCTGTGCCCACAATACCTTCCTGGGAATGGAAAAGTGACATTCTGCAAACCTATTTGCCAATCTCCTTCCACATCTTGATTCAAAGAACAATTACCCAGAATCCCACCAGGCATTCTGAGAAAATAATAGCTGAAAAATAAAAGCTGAAATATTTGTTTCTTCCTCCCCCAAAAGAAGTAGGAAAAAGCAGGCTAAAAGATACAGCTGACAGACTTGCCTTTTTTGTAAATGGGCGCTTTGCATCTGGTTGTGTTACCAATGCAGCCATTTAATGAGTGTGCCTATGACATATTTTTCAGATTTAGAAATGCAGAGACCCTTGCATGAAAAAAACCTTCTAAAAGCAGAACAGCTTAACAAGAACTCTCTATTAGAGATGGCTAAACTCTGGAAAAAACAGATAATTCAAATTTTATTGATTAGATTTCTTATTTATTTATTTATTTATTTATTTATTTATTTATTTATTTATTTATTTATTTATTTAATCAAATTTTTATACCGCCCTTCTCCCGAAGGACTCAGGGCGGTTTACAGCCAGATAAAAAGACAACAATATAAATACAGAATAAAATAATATTTTAAAAACTTATTCAATTTGGCCTGAATTAAAATATCTTTAAAACGATAAAACCCACCAAAATTAAAACCAAATAAAAACTAAAACCCTATGCCAGTCCTGCGCGGATGAAAAAATATGTCTTCAGCTCGCGGCGGAAGGTTCGAAGGTCAGGAGGTTGGCGAAGTCCTGGGGGAAGTTCATTCCAAAGGGTTGGAGCCCCCACAGAGAAGGCCCTTCCTCTGGGGGCCGCCAACCGACATTGTTTGGCGGACGGCACCCTAAGGAGTCCCTCTCTGTGAGAGCGCACGGGTCGGTGAGAGGTAGTCAATGGCAATAGGCGGTCCCGTAAGTAACCCGGTCCTACGCCATGGAGCGCTTTAAAGGTAGTAACCAGCACCTTGAAGTGCACCCGGAAGACCACAGGTAGCCAGTGCAGCCTGCGCAGGAGTGGTGTCACGTGGGAGCCACGAGCGGCTCCCTCTATCACCCGCGCAGCTGCATTCTGAACCAACTGGAGCCTCCGGATGCTCTTCAAGGGGAGCCCCATGTAGAGAGCATTGCAGTAATCCAAGCGAGATTCTATTCTGTCTTTCAGGAGTTCAAGGCAACATGCACAGTATTTCTATTTTTTTCTCCATAACAAGAACCCTGTGAGGTAGACTGAGCTGAGAAATCATCCGATGTGAGCCTTACCAAGAAGACCGGATGAAAAACAGGGCTAAATGAGTTAATTCTACTTTATTGTAATGCTACATTAACAGACTCTTGCAAGACTGAAAGTACAATTCTCCTTCCATCACCTTTACAGCCTGATAACTTAGCAAGGTTCCCTTCTGAGCTTCTTGCTCTGCCTACTATGCAGCTGTGGGCTATGCTCCCTCTTATCTGACTGTTCCCTAGGCATTCATCCAGTCTCCCAAGTTTATTCCCACATACCATTACACCTGTGAGTTTCCATGGCTAAAGGTAGTCTAGAATCCAGGTCTACCCACCCCTAGTCCAACAGTTTAACCGGGTGTTTTTCAACCTTGGCAATTTTTAAGAGGTGTAAACTTCAACTCCTAGAACTCTCCAGTGAGTCCTGGAAGTTGAGGAATTCTGGGAGTTGAAGTCCACACATCTTAAAGTTGCCAAGGTTGAAAACCACTGCCTTAACAACTCTAACAATTTGTCTCTGATTTAGAGGTCCTGAGTGCCTACCTTTAACTCTGGTTCCGAGTGTCATTTTTTTAAACCATCGCTAATAAAAGCATTGTATTTAAAGGACAGTAGGTGTGTGACTTCCCCAAGGCTCCAGCAAAAGTCTGAAGTGTTTGAATTGAAGTGGTTGTGAATTGTCATGTTGCTCAGAGCAGCTGAAAGTGCTGTGGTTTCTTGAGTTTTCTTGAGTATTTCCATGACGTACTTGACGTGTGTTAAGATTCATTCTTCCGTAGGATTAAAACTGAAAAAAAAAAAAAAAAGCTAGAGCCAAGCTGGAAACTCGCCAGTTGTTGCTTATGCCTGGGGATTGCGATGGTAGGGAAAAGAGATTGTCAAGCCGCATTCATTTCCCTTTGTTTTGGAATAATCAACGTAGCTTGGAAAACAAAGGCAGACTGAGTTCAGTGTAACTTAATGATTGAAACAACAGCAGCTAATGAAAACGTTAACATTTTCCTATTGTTTTGCACTCACGTTGAAATTCACTGGAAAAGAGCAATGGCTTTTGTCATTGCACCATCTCCCGCTTCCTCCTCTCCCACCTCCCCTAACCCCGCCAATGAATTACAGAAATAATCTTTCAGCACAGGATTTTTGATGAAGGATTTCCATTGTTATATTTATAGAGCAAGTAAAAACATAAGTCTGCTGAGTTCCCATTTCAAAAGGCAATAATTCTTTCTTTATCCTACCCAAACCCTCTTTTAATCGGCACAATCCATGAATAGAGAAAACAAGTGAATAACACTTAACACTGGCCTAAAGCAAGAAGCGTGCATGGAAATCTACAGGGAAAGTTCAAGATTACTTTCCTGAAACCACCTGATTTCCTATATTAAACCAGGATTGTCTAACCGTGGCTTTTGATTATACCACAAGATGCTGAATCATTAATGGTGATGTTCAAGCCACACTGGCTAAGTTTGGGCAGCACACTATGCTCAAACCAAACTCATCTGCAATGTATATATGAACTTTGCCAGTGCCTTTAGAGGAAGACCACACACACACACACACACACACACACACACACACACACACACACACAAGCTTCATATAATTTCCTAATGCTTTGCTCTTTGACTCTCATTTTCCCTCTCTTCTTTTTCAAAGCTGCCTGTAGCGGTTCACCACTGAACTTGGCAATCCGTTCATTCACTCTAAATACAGATAGTCCTTGATTTACAACTGTTCCTTTAGTGATCACTCAAAGTAACGACACTGAAAAAAAGTGACTTATGACCATTTTTCATGCTTACGATAGTTGCAGCAACCCCGTGGTCACATGATCAAATTTCAGCCAGTTGGAAACTGACTCATATTTATGACGGTTGCATTGGCCCAGGATCATGTGATCACCTTTTGGTGACCTTCTGACAAACAAAGTCAATGAGGAAACCAGATTCATTTAACAACTGTGTTACAAACTTAACAACTGCAGCAATTCACTGAACGTCCGTGGCAAGAGAAGTCGTAAAAGGGGGCAAAACTCATTTAACAAATGTCTTGTTTAGCAATATAAATTTTGGGCTCAATTGTGGTTGTAGGTTGAGGACTACCTGCAGTATTTTATCCTTTACATCTCATTTCATCTCACGTTGGCTAGTTTTCAGGCTAATCTTAAATCCAAGCTTAGGGTTGTTCCAGAATAGCACTGTTCTAGAATGGACTTGAATCCAGGTACGACAAGCGTTTTTCATGCGGGCACGAAACATTTGTGCAAAATGAAGCACAGTTTGACACTAGCTAAACCCTCCCATCTTGCCATCTGTCAGAGCTCGCCTCCTCCCCAGCCTGTGATCAGGAGAACAGTTGCTGGATGTTTTTCCTGCTAGCTGGTGACACTTGATAGGAGGGCAGACAAAGCTCAGGGAACCCAACAATCCCTTTCCTTCACTTATCCCCTATTAAATTTGCCGAGACTGCATCATTTCCTGGCCTCCTCCTTGGGACAGAATAGGGGTCAGCAATGAGGGCAAGGCAAAGCATGCCAGCGTACTTTCTGTCACCTCAAAGGCAGGAAAAAAGCATTTTTAAGGTGACCTTGAGGGAGAAACCAAACCATCAGAGGTGAGACAGTCCTTGATCTCAGTCCTTGTAAAGACATAGCTTGAAAGGAAGACAAAAGAAATGGGAGACAGAACATTTAAAAATTGGCATTAGTCCTTCTAGTATTTACCAGAGGGGGGGGGGTTCACATAATTTTACCACCGCTCACCAAAAATGAGTTTTGCTCGCGCGCGCGGCTTGCACGCAGCTTAGAAAACGTGGTTAAATAGGATGGCATAATGACAGGGCAGCACTATCAATTCGCCCGAACCAGTCCGAACCGGCTGAATACCATCACTGGTAATTACCATGGCGAACTGGTATCAAACCTGGCTGTCTCTCTTCACAGATTTTACCTTGCAATATTGTTAGCTGGGTGAAAAAGACCAGATGGTTTTCTACCAGTGTTTTTTCAAACCTGGCAACTTTGAGATTGGTGGATTTCATCTCCCAGAATTGGGGGAATTATGGCAGTTGAAACTGCACATGTTTTAGAGTTGTCAAATTTGAAAAACTCGAGTTTATATCTTTCTGGAATCCCATTTTGGAGCAATGAAAGAGGGAAGGGAACTTGATCCTGATTCACTTCTCAAAATGGGAAATGTCAGATCCATCCACATAGCCTGAACCATCTTCATTCTATATAACCCTTTTGTCCCAGCTCTGTGCATGAACTTGGCATGAAATGTGCAGATCTCAAGGAATATGATTGCAGTGGGCAATAGCAACAGGACCATGGCCAGCCACACACATTCATGGTAGGGAGCAAAGTCATGGCACATATAGCAATCACAATAGCACTTAAGACTTGTGTAGCGCTTCACAGTGCTTTATAACCCTGTCTCTAAGTAGTTTACAGAGTCAGCATATTGCCGCCAACAATCTGGGTCTTCATTTTACTGATCTCAGAAGGATAGAAGGCTGAGTCAACCTTGAGCCAGTCAGGCTCGAACTCCAGGCTGTGGGAATGCAGAGTTAGCCTGCAACACTGCACTTTAACCACTCTGCCACCATGGCTCTTGTATGTCATGCCATCATCATGCAAATTTACCTACTTGCATCAGATATGATATTAACACTAAATTGGGTCCTTTGTGCAGTAATGTGGTGACTCTTTTTGATGTCTTGTTTCTGGCACCACTGGGGCGAGGGTAGTGATGAAATCCATTTTTTTTAATGGCCAGTTCTGTGGGCATGGCTTGGTGGGCATGGCAGAGGAAGGATATTGCAAAATCTCCATTCCCACCCCACTCTGGGGCTAGCCGGAGGTGAAATTTGCCGGTTCTCTGAACTACTCAAAATTTCCACTTCTGGTTCTCCAGAACTTGCCAGAACCTGCTGGATTTCACTCCTGGGACAGGGGTGTCCACAAGGTATGATTGAAAAGTGAAGACGACAGTTGTGTGGTATATAAAAAGTAAAACTTCCATCTCTGCTGACATCTTCACTTTTTGGATTACCACTGCCTGGGGCAGGCTCTTTGATCCCAAATGGACCCTTACACATCCTTTTAGAATATGAATATGAATATTATCATATTTCTGTTATGTACCAAGCAGAATAAGAAGATACCCCAGATGCGCTACTGAAAAAGAAATGGAAGTGAAGCATATTCTTTTCTCCACTCCAGGAGTTTCTACATTTTTAATCTCTCTGAGGTGGAGATCAGTGTTTTTCAACCTTGGCATCTTTAAAGATGTGTGGACTTCAACTCACAGAATTCACTAGCCAGATTGAGTGACACTGGTAGAGATGATTTCTCCTTACTTTATGGCTGTATTTGTACAGGCTGCTAAGCCGCAGTTTATTTAGCTATGTTTTATTGACTAAACCATAGTTGATTGTTATGCCAAAACCAGAAAGAAACTCCATGCACCTTTAGCAGGTTGTCCAAACAAGCTGTTAAATCCTCCTGCCCATTGATTTTTTAAAAAACAACACTTACCGTATATACTCGAATATAAGCCGATCCGAGTATAAGCCGAGGTCCCCAATTTTACCCCAAAAACTGGGGTAAACTGGGGACTCGAGTATAAGCCGAGGGTGGGAAATGAGGCACCTACCGGTTGGGGAAACCCTCCCTCCCTCAGCTGAGAAGGCTGGCGGCTCCCCCGCCCCGCCCTCTCACTGCACCGGCAGGGCTTCAGTCCGGTAAAATGTGAAAAAAAGAAAAAAAAAACTCGAGTATAAGCCGTATATACTCGAGTATAAGCCGAGGGGCTTAAAAAAAAAACTTGAGTATAAGCCGTATAGACCCGAGTATAAGCCGAGGGGACGTTTTTCAGCACAAAAAATGTGCTGAAAAACTCGGCTTATACTCGAGTATATACGGTACTTTTTTTCTAAAGGACAAGAGTGGCAATTTGCAAATGTTTTTGAGGTAACCCAACATATTAGCTCATCCTAGATGGATATTGAAGGAAGAGCATGGAAAATTATTAGTAGATTATCTTCTTTCACCTTAATGAATGGTAAAAATCCTGCTTCCGTAAAATTGTTCCTTGTATTGTCCTGGTCCAGACTACCTGGTTGTGAGTTCTGATGTTTTGATTGTTCTGTCAGTGACTTTCAGAAAGGAAATCCGTTTTTTTTGCCCTCTTGAGCCCTCTTACTTTTCAGTTTAACTCCCCTGGTTCCTGTTGCTGATTCTAGCTGGCTTATAGTTCTGAGCCTGCTGTTTCCTGGCCATTCAGAGTTTTTTATATGTATATTTATCTATGTGTTTATTTTTAACCCCATCTAAAGAGGGCAAAGATGGGATGAAAATAAGTATAAAGGAGTATATTGGAGTGGGAGGAAGGAACTTTTGATATGTGGATTTTCAGTTTGTAGTAATGTGCAAAAGGATAAAGTCCTCTTAGCAGTTGGTGGCTGGGGTTCCACACACTGCACTAAGATTTAATGCCAATAATCTGCAACCTACAGGCTAGCATTGCGTTTATGATAATTCTACGGGAAAAGCAATAGAGAAGCTTTTGTCAGCTGGATCCCCATGTTGCCATTGCAACTTTCAGAATTTACTGCCACACTAAGGAAAGCTAACAGGCATCTTGGGTGCCGGTGGGAAGGCAATGGTCATCAGCCTAAATTGATGTGGTCCTTAGATTAAGTTTTCACTTCTTTGGGAGTCATCGGTTCAGCTCTCAAACAAGTAGCATGTGGCAGTAGATTTGGCATGAAGTAAAGGGATGCAATAGAATTCAATGGGAAACCGGAGAGAGAGGGAGAAAAGAGCAGATCTGTCCCCTTTTGTGTTAAAACACCATTGTCACACAACCTCCGAAAGATATATCTGGCAGAAAAGGTCAAGTCTGCACAGTGTGTAATTCCTTTTCTTGTGGCTCATGAATTAGACCATTGTAAGACATTCTTGTTTATTTAGAAAATTTATATGGCTGGACATTTCATATATGGCTTCTATATGGCCTAACTCAACATGGCTGCTTATCACTTAGCTTATAGGTAGTCCTCAATTTACGATTATAGTTGGAACCAGAACTTCCATCGCTAAGCAAGGTGGTCATTAAGTGAGTTGTGCATGATTTTATGACCTTTTTGGCTGTGGTTGTTAAGCAAATCCTCACGATTGTTAAGTGAATCACATAGTCATTAAGCTTTCTCCATTGGCTTTGCTTGTGAAGATTGTAAATGGAGATCATATGGCCACAGGATGCTGCAACCATTGTAAATATGTGTAGGTTGCCAACTGCCTATATTTGATCACGTATTCATGGAGATGCTGCAGTAGTGGTAAGTGCAAGGATCAGCTGTAAGTCACTATTTTCAGCAACGTCGTAACTTCAAAGTCACTAAACGAATACCTATAAGTTGAGAACTAATATGTGAATTCAGTTAATTATGGTTTGTTAGGTAAATTGGGGTATAGTACAGTTCATATTGAAGGGTTTCACATATCCATGTCTGCTGTCTCCGGTGAAATGCAAGGCAATTGTAAATAGTGGTGTCCCCCCAAGGCAGCATTCTAGGACCAACACTCTTCATACTATACATAAATGACCTTTGCGATCATGTTATAAGCAACTGCGTTCTCTTCACTGATGATGTAAAAATATTTAACACCACCGACAATGCTGCTACCCTTCAAAAAGACCTTGACTTTGTCTTGGAATGGTAAAACAATTGGCAACTCCAAATCTCAACCAACAAATGCTCTTTTCTTACACATGGGCAAAAAGAATCAGAACACAAAATACAAACTGTGAACACGACCTTGTAGATGACCCTCACTCTGTCAAGGACCTTGGAGTACTCATATCAAATGATCTAAGTGCCAAATCTCACTGTAACAACATCGCCAAAAAGGCATTAAGAGTTGTAAACCTAATCTTGCGTAGCTTCTTCTCTGGTAATATTACACTACTAACCAGAATATACAAAACATTTGCTAGGCCAATTCTCGAATACAGCTCATTTGTCTGGAACCCACACTGCATATCGGACATTAATACAATTGAGTGCATCCAGAAATATTTCACAAGAAGAATCCTCCACTCCTCTGCTCGCAACAAAATATCCTATGCCATTGGACTTGAAATTCTGGATTTAGAAAATTTAGACCGCCTTCGGTATGACCTGAGCATAGCTCATAAAATCATGTGCTACAATGTCCTACCTGTCAATGACTACTTCAGCGTCAACCACAACAATACACAAGCACACAATAGATACAAACTTAAAGTTAACCGCTCCAAACTCGATTGCAGAAAATATGACTTCAGCAACAGAGTGGTCAATGCCTGGAATGCACTACCTGACTCTGTGGTTTCATCCCAAAATCCCCAAAATTTTAACTTAAGATTGTCTACTGTTGACCTCACCCCATTCCTAAGAGGTCTGTAAGGGGCGTGCATAAGAGCACCAGCATGCCTACCGTTCCTGTCCTAATGTTTCCTTTACTTGTATCTATTTTATATATTCAATTCATGCTTATAATTATATAAATTATCTAATACATTCTTGACAAATAAATAAATAAATAAATAAATAATTTTAAAGGATAAATGCAGCATGCTCATTCCTTAGAAAAGGCTGATGCAGAAATTTGACCACTAGGCTATGACTGGGAAGATGTCAGTATAGGATGTGGGTGTCTGGCCAGACTGTGAATCTGCTTGACACTTGCCTATATTTATTTATTTATTTATTTATTTATTTAATCAAATTTTTATACTGCCCTATCTCCCGAAGGACTCAGGGCGGTTTACAGCCCGATAAAAATACAAATATAATACAAGGTAAAACACTAAATTAAAAAACTTATTTAAATAGGCCAGAATTTAAAATTACAATTAAAATGATACAAACCCCATTAAAATTAAATTTGAAGTTAAAATTCTAGTCCAGTCCTGCACAGATAAATAGATGTGTTTTAAGCTCGCGGCGGAAGGTTCAAAGGTCAGGAAGTTGGCGGAGTCCTGGGGGAAGTTCATTCCAGAGGGTGGGAGCCCCCACAGAGAAGGCCCTTCCCCTGGGTGTCGCCAGTCGGCACTGCCTGGCGGACGGCACCCTAAGGAGTCCCTCCCTGTGAGAGCGCACGGGTCGGTGGGAGGCAATCGATGGCAGTAGACGGTCCCGTAAGTAGCCCGGCCCTAAGCCATGGAGCGCTTTGAAGATGGTTACCAAAACCTTGGCAATATATCATATATATAACAATATCAGATAATTGCCTCCACTGAACAATCTGTTGGGGGTTTTTTTTGTTTTTTTTAAAGAACTGCTTTTTGTAAAGGAGCAAAATGCCACATTGCCTGAGGGATAGTCACAGGAATGAGGAGGAGAAGGACCGGGCTTCTGCCATCTGTGAAAAGTTGTGTAGGAGAGAGAAATTTTGCAGGTGTTAGCTTGGTATTATGCCAGCATTGAGACAAGCTGCAAGCCAGAGTGTTTTTGCTTTAGAACAGGGGTTGGGAACCATGGCCCTTTTATGACTTGTGGACTTCAACTCCCAGAATTCCTGAGCTGCAGGAATTCTCAATAATATTTGAGAAGCCATTGACTGCCAATCCCAAAACTACAGCTTTCATAACAGATGGCTATCCAATCTCGTTTAGATACATCTAGTTCAACATAGGCTCAATTGCTACCAGGGCTACAAGTAAAGTTCCAATTAAACTGATTTATTGCTCATGTCTATGCAAAGAAATCAAGTGAACTAACACAGGGGTCTCCAACATGGCTGGCTCTGGAATTCTGGGAGTTGAAGTCCACAAGTCATAAAAGAGCCATGGTTCCTACACCCCTGCTGTAGAAGATCTTGTGGCCTTCTTTCATTGTCATTGCTGCATGAGGACTTCCTTTGCCACCTCTTTGGTTGTGGTAGAACCTCTAATCCAGCCGTGTGGCAAAATAAAATAATTTTAAAAATAAAAAAAATTAAATTAAATAGGAGGAGGTAGCATTGTGTGTGTTTGCATCCTTGAGTTATTTATAAAAATACTTGTAATAAAGGCAGGATTTAAAGGCAGATGTGGATACATTAGAATAGTAATTATAGGTTAAATGATCTGTTGGTTGGATCTTGTGACAGGATGGCATGAATTTTAACGAAAAACCAACAAAATCTTCCTTTGGAACCTCCTTTCTTAATCTACAGTTGCATTAATGCAAGAAGGTCTCTGCACATCTAACGGAGAAAGAGCTGTATGTAAGGAATGAAGTTCACAAGGTAGACACATTCCATAAACGTTTATCCAGTGTCTCCTAATCCCAAGTCTGGAAGGACAGGAGCTAAATTTCCATTAATTTGAAAGGGCAGGAATAAAAACCCTAGAATTTAAACCTTGGAATACACATACACACAAGCATGCATACACACACACACAGAGAGAGATGTAGGCATATTTTAATTTCTGTGTACTGCAGAAGGTGAGTCTTCTGTGTGTATATAACTTCTTCTTTGTCTGCAAGTAAACATTAATGATTCTAGCCATATCATGCCTTGGAACTTCTGCTGCAGGCAAATCCTATTTGCATAGTTCAGCACTTGGAGAGTCTGTATGAAGTCTGTCTGACATCATCAGCCAATCTGTATCTTTCCTTTCTGGCCAACAGCTGAGCACCAAGAATTAATTGCTTGCTGGTCAGTCACTAAGTGCCTTGCTTACCCAGTCAGGTTTCCCTGGGTTCCTACCTTTAAAAAAATTCCTCCCTTATCTTCCCAGGAAAAAAATGCTACATTTTAGAATATGGAATAGAATAGAATTTTTTTTATTGGCCAAGTGTGATTGGACACACAAGGAGTTTGTCTTCGTGCATATGCTGTCAGTTTACATAAAAGAAAAGATACCTTCATCAGAGTACAACACTTACAACACTTAATGATAGTCATTGGGTACAAATTTAACTCTTAATGATACAACACTTAATGATAGTCATAGGGTACAAATAAGCAATCAGAAAACAATATCAGTATAAATCGTAAGGATACAAGCAACAAAGTTACAGTCATAAGTGGAAGGAGATGGGTGATGGGAATGATGAGAAGATTAATAGTAGTGCAGATTTAGTAAATAGTCTGACAGAAAGAGTGCAGAGAAGAACAACAAAGATGATTAGGGGACTGGAGGCTAAAACATATGAAGAATGATTGCAGGAACTCGGTATGTCTAGTTTAATAAAAAGAAGGACTAGGGGAGACATGATAGCTGTGTTCCAATATCTCAGGGGTTGCCACAAAGAAGAGGGAGTCGGGCTGTTCTCCAAAGCACCTGAGGGTAGAACAAGAAGCAATGGGTGGAAACTGATCAAAGAAAGAAGCAACTTAGAACTAAGGAGAAATTTCCTGACAGTTAGAACAATTAATAAGTGGAACGACTTGCCTGCAGAAGTTGTGAATGCTCCAACACTGGAAATTTTTAAGAAAATGTTGGATAACCATTTGACTGAGATTGTGTAGGGTTTCCTGCCTGGGCAGGGGATTGGACTAGAAGGCCTCCAAGGTCCCTTCCAACTCTGTTGTTATATTATTATAGTGTTGAGGGAATTATTTGTTTAGCAGAATGATGGCGTTCAGGGAAAAACTGTTCTTGTGTCTAGTTGTTCTGGTGTGCAGTGCTCTATAGCATGGTTTTGAG
The DNA here is from genome assembly GCF_028640845.1 of Ahaetulla prasina. NCBI lineage: Eukaryota > Metazoa > Chordata > Lepidosauria > Squamata > Colubridae > Ahaetulla > Ahaetulla prasina. The sequence goes on along the minus strand of NC_080539.1, from coordinate 23,065,041 downwards.
GGTAGGAGTTGAAACAGTTGAAACCAAGAGTAGCTTGTTCTGGCTTTCTCCATCTCATGGTTTCTAAATAAAGTTGGTTGTAATCCCCATTGTGAAGTCCTTCATGCTCTTTGAGTTTCGTTCTTCGCTTACTTGCAAATATTTCATTACTCAGCCAAGTAATCTTATCAATGTGAAGGAAGGTGGGCTTTGATGCCATGTTCTTGCCCTGCTACTATATACAAAGTTCTCCAGTTATGACTGAAATTGAGCTCAGTATTACAGTTGTAGGTCATGCCAGTTGTTAAGTGGGTTATCATGTGACCAACCCAATTTTACAACATTTTTTTTCCTGGTGATTGTTAGGCAAATCCATGGTTATTAAGCAAATCCGTGGTTGTTAAGCAAATCCATTATCCGCAGCGAGTGTTTTTTTGCCAGAAATCAGAAGTAAATGCCAATTTGTGGCAAAAAGCATAAAACATAGTTACATGACGGTGGGATGCTGCAAAACCCCTGTAATGCAGTACCGTTGCCCAGCAACCAAAATGTGATCATGTGACCAACCCAATTTTACAACATTTTTTCCTGGTGATTGTTAGGCAAATCCATGGTTATTAAGCAAATCCGTGGTTGTTAAGCAAATCCATTATCCATGGCGAGTGTTTTTGCCAGAAATCAGAAGTAAATGCCAATTTGTGGCAAAAGCATAAAACATAGTTACATGACGGTGGGATGCTGCAAAACCCCTGTAATGCAGTACCGTTGCCCAGCAACCAAAATGTGATCATGTGACCAACCCAATTTTACAACATTTTTTCCTGGTGATTGTTAGGCAAATCCATGGTTATTAAGCAAATCCGTGGTTGTTAAGCAAATCCATTATCCATGGCGAGTGTTTTTGCCAGAAATCAGAAGTAAATGCCAATTTGTGGCAAAAGCATAAAACATAGTTACATGACGGTGGGATGCTGCAAAACCCCTGTAATGCAGTACCGTTGCCCAGCAACCAAAATGTGATCATGTGACCAACCCAATTTTACAACATTTTTTCCTGGTGATTGTTAGGCAAATCCATGGTTATTAAGCAAATCCGTGGTTGTTAAGCAAATCCGTGGTTGTTAAGCAAATCCATTATCCATGGCGAGTGTTTTTGCCAGAAATCAGAAGTAAATGCCAATTTGTGGCAAAAGCATAAAACATAGTTACATGACGGTGGGATGCTGCAAAACCCCTGTAATGCAGTACCGTTGCCCAGCAACCAAAATGTGATCATGTGACCAACCCAATTTTACAACATTTTTTCCTGGTGATTGTTAGGCAAATCCATGGTTATTAAGCAAATCCGTGGTTGTTAAGCAAATCCGTGGTTGTTAAGCAAATCCGTGGTTGTTAAGCAAATCCATTATCCATGGCGAGTGTTTTTGCCAGAAATCAGAAGTAAATGCCAATTTGTGGCAAAAGCATAAAACATAGTTACATGACGGTGGGATGCTGCAAAACCCCTGTAATGCAGTACCGTTGCCCAGCAACCAAAATGTGATCATGTGACCAACCCAATTTTACAACATTTTTTCCTGGTGATTGTTAGGCAAATCCATGGTTATTAAGCAAATCCGTGGTTGTTAAGCAAATCCGTGGTTGTTAAGCAAATCCGTGGTTGTTAAGCAAATCCATTATCCATGGCGAGTGTTTTTGCCAGAAATCAGAAGTAAATGCCAATTTGTGGCAAAAGCATAAAACATAGTTACATGACGGTGGGATGCTGCAAAACCCCTGTAATGCAGTACCGTTGCCCAGCAACCAAAATGTGATCATGTGACCAACCCAATTTTACAACATTTTTTCCTGGTGATTGTTAGGCAAATCCATGGTTATTAAGCAAATCCATTATCCATGGCGAGTGTTTTTGCCAGAAATCAGAAGTAAATGCCAATTTGTGGCAAAAGCATAAAACATAGTTACATGACGGTGGGATGCTGCAAAACCCCTGTAATGCAGTACCGTTGCCCAGCAACCAAAATGTGATCATGTGACCAACCCAATTTTACAACATTTTTTCCTGGTGATTGTTAGGCAAATCCATGGTTATTAAGCAAATCCGTGGTTGTTAAGCAAATCCGTGGTTGTTAAGCAAATCCATTATCCATGGCGAGTGTTTTTGCCAGAAATCAGAAGTAAATGCCAATTTGTGGCAAAAGCATAAAACATAGTTACATGACGGTGGGATGCTGCAAAACCCCTGTAATGCAGTACCGTTGCCCAGCAACCAAAATGTGATCATGTGACCAACCCAATTTTACAACATTTTTTCCTGGTGATTGTTAGGCAAATCCATGGTTATTAAGCAAATCCGTGGTTGTTAAGCAAATCCGTGGTTGTTAAGCAAATCCGTGGTTGTTAAGCAAATCCGTGGTTGTTAAGCAAATCCGTGGTTGTTAAGCAAATCCATTATCCATGGCGAGTGTTTTTGCCAGAAATCAGAAGTAAATGCCAATTTGTGGCAAAAGCATAAAACATAGTTACATGACGGTGGGATGCTGCAAAACCCCTGTAATGCAGTACCGTTGCCCAGCAACCAAAATGTGATCATGTGACCAACCCAATTTTACAACATTTTTTCCTGGTGATTGTTAGGCAAATCCATGGTTATTAAGCAAATCCGTGGTTGTTAAGCAAATCCGTGGTTGTTAAGCAAATCCGTGGTTGTTAAGCAAATCCGTGGTTGTTAAGCAAATCCGTGGTTGTTAAGCAAATCCGTGGTTGTTAAGCAAATCCGTGGTTGTTAAGCAAATCCATTATCCATGGCGAGTGTTTTTGCCAGAAATCAGAAGTAAATGCCAATTTGTGGCAAAAGCATAAAACATAGTTACATGACGGTGGGATGCTGCAAAACCCCTGTAATGCAGTACCGTTGCCCAGCAACCAAAATGTGATCATGTGACCAACCCAATTTTACAACATTTTTTCCTGGTGATTGTTAGGCAAATCCATGGTTATTAAGCAAATCCATTATCCATGGCGAGTGTTTTTGCCAGAAATCAGAAGTAAATGCCAATTTGTGGCAAAAGCATAAAACATAGTTACATGACGGTGGGATGCTGCAAAACCCCTGTAATGCAGTACCGTTGCCCAGCAACCAAAATGTGATCATGTGACCAACCCAATTTTACAACATTAAATTAAATAGGAGGAGGTAGCATTGTGTGTGTTTGCATCCTTGAGTTATTTATAAAATACTTGTAATAAAGGCAGGATTTAAAGGCAGATGTGGATACATTAGAATAGTAATTATAGGTTAAATGATCTGTTGGTTGGATCTTGTGACAGGATGGGTGGGCAGGTGGAGAAATGGAAGGATCACATTTCTTTATTTCTAAGCCTTCCATTTCTCCCCACTATCTTGCCAAAACTGATGAAGCTTCTTGAATAAGAAGTGAAACATCTTCAAATAAAAATAAAGATAGAATATCCAGTTGCCTTTTGAAAAAGCACCTTTGAGACATGAATGGGATGACTGACAATCTCCATAGACACTTTTGATATCTGTTTTTGTATGTCTATCCTTGCTTGGGAAAATTCGGTCCACAATCCACCTACAGTAGTATCTACTATCTACCGGTAAAGTAGAAAGTGGTAGAATCCAAAAATGATTTGTCTTCCTATGTTTATAACAGGCCCAATTTTAATGTGTGTCCATGAATTCAGCGGAACTGTTGACACTTGAAAACTAGCTGAGAAAGATCTGTAACGGGAGAAGACCAAGTACAAAACCAGTGCTTAATATGTTTATCTTGGAGACTTTTACTGCTAAATCAATTTTACTTGATTTAGTTCCTGTCAAAAGGAGTGTCATGTAAAAGATGAAGCAGATATGTTCCTTATTGGTCCCAAGGACAAAGCTGGAATTAATTAATGGAAACTGCAAGGAAACAAATTTAGGCAAGCAGTCAGGAAAACCTCTAAAAGTGAGAACATTTGACAGTGAACTTAAACAGATGATATTGTACATTCCTGGTGGTAAAAGTCTAAAATGAGTATGGTAGATGATAACAGAATAATTGAGTTGGAAGAGACATTGGAGGTCTTCTAGTCCAATCCTCTGCTCAGGCAGGAAACCCTATAGCATTTCAGGCAAATGGTTGTCCACTCTCTTAAAAACTTCCAATGTTGAAGCACCCACAACTTCTGGACGCAAGTTGTTCCACTGTTTAATTGTTCTGTCAGGAAATTTCTCCTTAGTTCTATGTTGCTTCTCTCCTTGATTTGTTTGCACCCATTGCTTCTTGTCCTGCCCAGTTGCTTCGGAGAATAGCTTGACTCTTCTTTGTGGCAGCCCCTGAAATATTGGAACACTGCTATCATGTCGCCCCTGATCCTTCTTTTCATCAGACTAGACATGCCCAGTTCCTGCAACTGTTCTTCATATGTTTTAGCCTCCAGTCCCAATTATCTTTGTAGCTCTTCTCTGCACTCTTTCTAGAATCTCCACATCTTTTTTACATCATGGCGACCAAAACTGGATGCAGTATTTCACGTGTGGCCTTACCAAGGCCTTATAAATGGTATTAACACTTCACGTGATCTTGATTCGATCCCTCTGTTTATGCAGCCTAGAACTGTGTTGGCTTTTTTGGCAGCTGCTGCACACTGCTGGCTCATATTTAAATGGTTGTCCACTAGGACTCCAAGATCCCTCTTACAGTTACTACTATTGAGCGACATACCACATATACTGTACCTCTGCATTTTGTTTCATTTATAACACTTCCAATCCAGTCACCCTTTTTAATCCAACACTTTAATCCTCATCACTGTCCTGTGAGCTAACATTCTTGGAAAGATTTTGGTGTTAGTTCTGCATATTTTTCCTCATTATTCCATTTCGTTCCCAAATTGGTCTCCAAGGTATGTATTTTTACATTATTGAAATAGATATTTTCTCTTACGATCTGGGCCTCTTTTATATCTGAAGAAAGCATGCATACACACACACACACAGAGAGATGTAGGCATATTTTAATTTCTGTGTACTGCAGAAGGTGAGTCTTCTGTGTGTATATAACTTCTTCTTTGTCTGCAAGTAAACATTAATGATTCTAGCCATATCATGCCTTGGAACTTCTGCTGCAGGCAAATCCTATTTGCATAGTTCAGCACTTGGAGAGTCTGTATGAAGTCTGTCTGACATCATCAGCCAATCTGTATCTTTCCTTTCTGGCCAACAGCTGAGCACCAAGAATTAATTGCTTGCTGGTCAGTCACTAAGTGCCTTGCTTACCCAGTCAGGTTTCCCTGGGTTCCTACCTTTAAAAAAATTCCTCCCTTATCTTCCCAGGAAAAAAATGCTACATTTTAGAATATGGAATAGAATAGAATTTTTTTTATTAAGTGTGATTGGACACACAAGGAGTTTGTCTTCGTGCATATGCTGTCAGTTTACATAAAAGAAAAGATACCTTCATCAGAGTACAACACTTACAACACTTAATGATAGTCATTGGGTACAAATTTAACTCTTAATGATACAACACTTAATGATAGTCATAGGGTACAAATAAGCAATCAGAAAACAATATCAGTATAAATCGTAAGGATACAAGCAACAAAGTTACAGTCATAAGTGGAAGGAGATGGGTGATGGGAATGATGAGAAGATTAATAGTAGTGCAGATTTAGTAAATAGTCTGACAGAAAGAGTGCAGAGAAGAACAACAAAGATGATTAGGGGACTGGAGGCTAAAACATATGAAGAATGATTGCAGGAACTGGGTATGTCTAGTTTAATAAAAAGAAGGATTAGGGGAGACATGATAGCTGTGTTCCAATATCTCAGGGGTTGCCACAAAGAGTCGGGCTGTTCTCCAAAGCACCTGAGGGTAGAACAAGAAGCAATGGGTGGAAACTGATCAAAGAAAGAAGCAACTTAGAACTAAGGAGAAATTTCCTGACAGTTAGAACAATTAATAAGTGGAACGACTTGCCTGCAGAAGTTGTGAATGCTCCAACACTGGAAATTTTTAAGAAAATGTTGGATAACCATTTGACTGAGATTGTGTAGGGTTTCCTGCCTGGGCAGGGGATTGGACTAGAAGGCCTCCAAGGTCCCTTCCAACTCTGTTGTTATATTATTATAGTGTTGAGGGAATTATTTGTTTAGCAGAATGATGGCGTTCAGGGAAAAACTGTTCTTGTGTCTAGTTGTTCTGGTGTGCAGTGCTCTATAGCATGGTTTTGAGGGTAGGAGTTGAAACAGTTGAAACCAAGAGTAGCTTGTTCTGGCTTTCTCCATCTCATGGTTTCTAAATAAAGTTGGTTGTAATCCCCATTGTGAAGTCCTTCATGCTCTTTGAGTTTCGTTCTTCGCTTACTTGCAAATATTTCATTACTCAGCCAAGTAATCTTATCAATGTGAAGGAAGGTGGGCTTTGATGCCATGTTCTTGCCCTGCTACTATATACAAAGTTCTCCAGTTATGACTGAAATTGAGCTCAGTATTACAGTTGTAGGTCATGCCAGTTGTTAAGTGGGTTATCATGTGACCAACCCAATTTTACAACATTTTTTTTCCTGGTGATTGTTAGGCAAATCCATGGTTATTAAGCAAATCCGTGGTTGTTAAGCAAATCCATTATCCGCAGCGAGTGTTTTTTTGCCAGAAATCAGAAGTAAATGCCAATTTGTGGCAAAAAGCATAAAACATAGTTACATGACGGTGGGATGCTGCAAAAAAACCCCCCTGTAAATGCAGTACCGTTGCCCAGCAACCAAAATGTGATCATGTGACCATGGGGAGGGCAGCCATTGGAATTTTGAATCCCAGTCATGTGGCTTTTGTGGAGTCTCTCCTAACTTCAAACTATTGTTAAAGGACCAGTTTTAAGTTGAGGGCTACTTGTATAAAAAGGCAGCACCTTATCTGGATCAGTATCCTACATAATAAATGGGGAAATGCCTTAGCTGAAAACTTTTAACAGCTTTCTCCAGTAGAAACTGATAATCTGTTGCATAAGGTCACTCCCTCTCTGTAAAAGCAGATTTGAGGGAGATTTTGTTACTCGGGATGAACAAAGCAGGATTTTCATTTTGCCTCGTTAATAATTCTCTTTTTTAAAGGAGTGCTGCCTCAATCTTGCAGCATCTTCATAAAAAGTGGAAACCTTGAAATAGATTTTGTTTTGTTTTGAAATATGTTTGAATCACAGCTGACTAATTGTCCCCCTCCCCCTACAACACCTCACATTTTCTGATTCAATCTTTGTCAAGGCCTACTTAACATTATCATTTGAGAAGAGGAAAATACTGACTCTGGTTATGTGGAGGAATAATATGATGGATTGTTCTATTCCCCTCCCTCCCCCATGTCAAAAGATATAGAAAACCAACATGCATTGGGACAGAAGCTTTGGCAAGATTTTTCTTCTTCTTGATATCTCAAAGGTGCTTTTTCACAGGGCAACTGGGCTTTTTTCTTTGTTTTTATTTGAAGACGTTTCACTTGCTATCCAAGAAGCTTGATCAGTTCTGACAGGATAGTGGGGGAGATGGAAGGCTTAGTTCTGACAGGATGGGTGGGCAGGTGGAGAAATGGAAGGATCACATTTCTTTATTTCTAAGCCTTCCATTTCTCCCCACTATCTTGCCAAAACTGATGAAGCTTCTTGAATAAGAAGTGAAACATCTTCAAATAAAAATAAAGATAGAATATCCAGTTGCCTTTTGAAAAAGCACCTTTGAGACATGAATGGGATGACTGACAATCTCCATAGACACTTTTGATATCTGTTTTTGTATGTCTATCCTTGCTTGGGAAAATTCGGTCCACAATCCACCTACAGTAGTATCTACTATCTACCGGTAAAGTAGAAAGTGGTAGAATCCAAAAATGATTTGTCTTCCTATGTTTATAACAGGCCCAATTTTAATGTGTGTCCATGAATTCAGCGGAACTGTTGACACTTGAAAACTAGCTGAGAAAGATCTGTAACGGGAGAAGACCAAGTACAAAACCAGTGCTTAATATGTTTATCTTGGAGACTTTTACTGCTAAATCAATTTTACTTGATTTAGTTCCTGTCAAAAGGAGTGTCATGTAAAAGATGAAGCAGATATGTTCCTTATTGGTCCCAAGGACAAAGCTGGAATTAATTAATGGAAACTGCAAGGAAACAAATTTAGGCAAGCAGTCAGGAAAACCTCTAAAAGTGAGAACATTTGACAGTGAACTTAAACAGATGATATTGTACATTCCTGGTGGTAAAAGTCTAAAATGAGTATGGTAGATGATAACAGAATAATTGAGTTGGAAGAGACATTGGAGGTCTTCTAGTCCAATCCTCTGCTCAGGCAGGAAACCCTATAGCATTTCAGGCAAATGGTTGTCCACTCTCTTAAAAACTTCCAATGTTGAAGCACCCACAACTTCTGGACGCAAGTTGTTCCACTGTTTAATTGTTCTGTCAGGAAATTTCTCCTTAGTTCTATGTTGCTTCTCTCCTTGATTTGTTTGCACCCATTGCTTCTTGTCCTGCCCAGTTGCTTCGGAGAATAGCTTGACTCTTCTTTGTGGCAGCCCCTGAAATATTGGAACACTGCTATCATGTCGCCCTGATCCTTCTTTTCATCAGACTAGACATGCCCAGTTCCTGCAACTGTTCTTCTCATCTTCCTAGACTTCCTGGGTTTCACAGCATCTTTCATGACTGATAGTATGGGATGGTAGGAGCAAAGCCAGCTACGCTTGGAGTACCGAATGTTGTCCTTATTTTTAGTTGTTTTGCTTTTGAGTCAGTCTTGACTTCTGGTGACAAGTCCCTGCAGTTTTCCTGGCCACATTTTTGGAAGTGGTTTTCCATAGCGTCCTTCCTAGGGCTGAGTAGAAGTGACTGACCTTAAGTCACCCAACTGGCTACATGCCTAAAGCAGGACTAGAATTCATTGTCTCCCAGTTTCTTACCTTAGTCATTATGTGAAACTGACTCTTGTTCTATAAAATATCAAATATTTAATGCATGTACTTGATACCACACTGACTCTCTCTCCATTCCTTCCCATGTCCAATTAGAACTGAACCCAATTTGTCTTTGTAAATGGATATAATATACTACCTACAGCTGATTAACACATACCGTATATACTCGAATATAAGCCGATCCGAGTATAAGCCGAGGTCCCCAATTTTACCCCAAAAAACTGGGGTAAACTGGGGACTCAGTATCGTGGAAATGAGGCACCTACGGTTGAAACCCTCCCTCCCTCAGCTGAGAAGGCTGGCGGCTCCCCGCCCGCCCTCTCACTGCACCGGCAGCTTCCCAGCGTGTGGTAAAATGTGAAAAAGAAAAAAAAAAAACTCGAGTATAAGCCGTATATACTCGAGTATAAGCCGAGGGGCTTAAAAAAAAAAACAAAACTCGAGTATAAGCCGTATATACTCGAGTATAAGCCGAGGGGACGTTTTTCAGCACAAAAAACGTGCTGAAAAACTCGGCTTATACTCGAGTATATACGGTAAATGATATTTTAATAAATAATAATTGTTCTTCCCTTTGGATCCGATCTCATCTTTCAGCATGCCTTAGTCAATATGTGCAGCATGTCCCATCTCCTCCCTCCTTTCCTTCATTCCTTCCTTCCTTTCTTCCTCCCCCTCCTGCTGAGTTTACTTATCATCATCATTACCTAATGAATATTTATCATTTATCAAAAAATAAGATTAATGGGTAACATAGCTACTTGCTTCTCTTGAAAAGATGCTCTTCTTTGGTTGGGAAAAGGTAGGTGGGTAAATTGTGACAGATTACAGCAGTCAGGTAGCCATTTTGTGAAAGGAATCAAGTCTTGGTCTCAAAATTCAAATCATGCCCACTAAACAAAAAGGCTGAAGCCCTTAATCTGTATCTCTGATTGGTTTTATTTCTCTGGGAAAAGTGTTTCTAGTCCAGCATCTGGTCCACTTCTTTTGTCTTTATGTTTTCCACAGCATGATGGGCAAGAATGTGGATTATGTTTTCCTCTTTGGTAAGATGATTAACTCCTCTGCATTTTGTTTCATTTATAACACTTCCAATCCAGTCACCCTTTTTAATCCAACACTTTAATCCTCATCACTGTCCTGTGAGCTAACATTCTTGGAAAGATTTTGGTGTTAGTTCTGCATATTTTTCCTCATTATTCCATTTCGTTCCCAAATTGGTCTCCAAGGTATGTATTTTTACATTATTGAAATAGATATTTTCTCTTACGATCTGGGCCTCTTTTATATCTGAAGAAAGCATGCATATATCCTTTTCCCAAAATATGACTGGAGGCGGGACACAATGATTTAATGGCAGTTGAATAAAACTGATTAAATGCAGTCTTTATTTATTCTAATACAACTAACAAGCTTCTCTGTCACCATATTCAATATTTCAATTCAGTATAAAAATTTGGAGGGGTTGCACTGGAGAGGATTTGGTGGATAAAAATTGTACATCCCTCAATTGGGCAAAACTAAAATGCGTTCTTTTTCTTCTCCAGATATTCTGTAGAGAAAACATATGTTTTGAGAGAATTTCCCTATTGCTGCAACCATCACGTCCATCACCACCAAAAGCTCAGAATAATCCAGACATAGAACAGAACTAGTGACAGACAAGGATGAAAAAGGGGGCATGAATGGGAAACAGTTTTTGGACCCTGTGAAAGTTGTCTTGAATTCCTAAGGATAATAATACAATAGCAATGGATAAATAAACTGCACAAGCACACAGAACCAAAAATAAGTTAAGCTAAAGTGCTAAGTACATTGATTCCAAAGCCACACTATTTGTCTGTTACTTCCCATTCTTGGCAGCTGCTGGAGCCAACAATCTTTTCCCTAAACATCCTAGTTTGAAAGTGGCTGGTTCAGAAAAGTTTTTCTTTGCAACGTAATGTGATTCATGTTCTCTTTGGTTACAGATGGGAAATGTAATAAAATGAACTCTACCCCCAAAAATGCGAAGCTTCCTTTTGAAGAGCCATTGATTATTTTCCATTGCAAATTCAATTTAAGCAAATCAGCAGCAAATCCTAAATATCTCCGTGCATTGTGTACATCACAAGCATTGCTGGATATCCAAATTTTATACATATTTTTATTTATACAACAATACATCTCTGTTTTAATGCATGTGTCTACTTTCCTCCAGTTCTTACATCATGAGCCACCAAATTGTAAGAACTGTTCTTCTCATCTTCCTAGACTTCCTGGGTTTCACAGCATCTTTCATGACTGATAGTATGGGATGGTAGGAGCAAAGCCAGCTACGCTTGGAGTACCGAATGTTGTGATCTTGTCCTTATTTTTAGTTGTTTTGCTTTTGAGTCAGTCTTGACTTCTGGTGACAAGTCCCTGCAGTTTTCCTGGCCACATTTTTGGAAGTGGTTTTCCATAGCGTCCTTCCTAGGGCTGAGTAGAAGTGACTGACCTTAAGTCACCCAACTGGCTACATGCCTAAAGCAGGACTAGAATTCATTGTCTCCCAGTTTCTTACCTTAGTCATTATGTGAAACTGACTCTTGTTCTATAAAATATCAAATATTTAATGCATGTACTTGATACCACACTGACTCTCTCTCCATTCCTTCCCATGTCCAATTAGAACTGAACCCAATTTGTCTTTGTAAATGGATATAATATACTACCTACAGCTGATTAACACATAAATGATATTTTAATAAATAATAATTGTTCTTCCCTTTGGATCCGATCTCATCTTTCAGCATGCCTTAGTCAATATGTGCAGCATGTCCCATCTCCCTCCCTCCCTCCCTCCCTCCTTTCCTTCATTCCTTCCTTCCTTCCTTTCTTCCTCCCCCCCCCCTGCTGAGTTTACTTTGTCTTGTGTTGATTTGTTTTTTTATTGTTCTTTGTTTTTAAATACTTTAATGATAGTAAGCTGCCCAGAGTCATCAGAATTCAAGTGATATATACATTTAAATTATGATTATTACGTAGTTGGTTGCTGCACAGAAAGCTAGATGTTTAGTTTGATTTGCAATTTTTATCCAACTCTTGAGTCCTTCCCATGAGTCTGGCATAGGCAGATGTGGTTATTCAATGGTGTTAAAGGTATCACCAAAGGTGTAAGCTATTTCAAGTACAGCTGCCTTTTGCAATTGACTGATGGGGATTTTGTCAATGCCGATGCTATTTAATGATCCAGATCTTTTGAGATTATACCCTGGTGCATATTACTATTGCCACAGTAATTGTACTTCTATTTTCAGGTCTTGGTAGTCATTGTTATCATCATCATCATTACCTAATGAATATTTATCATTTATCAAAAAATAAGATTAATGGGTAACATAGCTACTTGCTTCTCTTGAAAAGATGCTCTTCTTTGGTTGGGAAAAGGTAGGTGGGTAAATTGTGACAGATTACAGCAGTCAGGTAGCCATTTTGTGAAAGGAATCAAGTCTTGGTCTCAAAATTCAAATCATGCCCACTAAACAAAAAGGCTGAAGCCCTTAATCTGTATCTCTGATTGGTTTTATTTCTCTGGGAAAAGTGTTTCTAGTCCAGCATCTGGTCCACTTCTTTTGTCTTTATGTTTTCCACAGCATGATGGGCAAGAATGTGGATTATGTTTTCCTCTTTGGTAAGATGATTAACTCCTCTGCATTTGATTTGGAGTAAGTTATTTTTCTATGTAGTTGTGATGCAACAAAGAACTTGGAGTTGAGAGAGTTAGGAGAATTCCAGTAAAGAGAGAGACAGAGAGAGAGAAATGTGTTTAATTATTCTCTTTTTTTCCATGATGGAGGTTTATATGAAGAGGAACCTCATGTCAACAGTTTTGTTCTATTTCTGAGCTTTTCAAGCTTTGAGGGGATTTTTTTATTTCCACTTTTAATCTTTGAATTGCTATCAGAGTTCCAGGCAGCCCTGGAGCTGAGTTTATTTATTTATTTATTTATTTATTTATTTGTCACAACAGTATATATAAGCATAAGCATGAAATAACTATATGATATATAAGCATAAATATAATTATAAATATGTAATAACTATATGAAATTGGACACAATCAAAGGGAACATTAGGACAGGAACAGTAGGCATGTTGGTGCTCTTATGCACGCCCCTTACAGACCTCTTAGGAATGGGGTGAGGTCAATAGTAGATAGTTTTTGGTTAAAGCTTTGGGGATTTTGGGAAGAGACCACAGAGTCTGGTAGTACATTCCAGGCATTAACAACTCTGTTACTGAAGTCATATTTTCTGCAATCAAGATTGGAGTTAGCTGAAGAAGTTCCCTTTTGGGGTTCAGTTCCATTTTCTGGGGATCCTTTTGCCAAACAAAGGGCTGGCTGGCATCAAAGTGGGCCAACCAAGATTGTACCAGGCTGGTATTCAAGACGAGTGGCAGAGGAAGAGGCCAGAGAAAGAAGCAGCTCATAATTTCTCAACTACTCTGGTGGCAAACAAAGGTGAAAGGAGTTCAAAACAAAAGGCCAGGGTGTATCTATAAACAAGGGCAGGAATGGAAAATACCTATTAAGGGAGACCTCCCTTTAAGTTCACCAGCCCAATAGCAGGGGAAGTGCTGTGGTTTCCTGTAAGTAAGTTGAAACATTTGGTACCGTGTTCCAGTTGTAGGTTTGCTTCTTGGTTTTCAGCTGCAGCTGCAGCTTTTGCTAAAATTTATCTTGATCTTATTAAATGAGCACACCAAACAGGTAGTTTTCTTGTTGGCATGAGAATCAGCAACTGTGACTTTAGAGTGCCTGATGGACAGGAAATTGAGGCTTTGATTTCAATGAACAGAATGTTTCTTGCTCAAACCTAAATTATTTAGAACCACATCATTGGTTCTTAAGCAATGCCCTCTCTACACCAGCCAAGCCATCGTGGCCTTAGTGTAATGTGCAAAGCCTACCATATAGATTACAGGTAATCCTTGTTTGGTAACCGTTAGGACCAGCAACTTGGTTGTTAAGCAAAGTGGTTGCTAAGTGAAACCTGGCTTCAGTTTCCCTTTGCTTTATAGACCTGTGAAAATCATAACTGCAAGGATTGTTTGCAGAGTTATTTTTTTTATCACCACTGTAACTGTGAATGGCCAAAAAATGAGTTTGTTGTTAAGTGAAACTGCAACTGGACTTGCAATCTGACTTCATCTTTCCTTTGCTTTACAGACCTGAAAAGATCATAAATACAAGAACTTCTTGCAAAGTTATTACTTGTTACTGCTATAACTGCAAATGGTTACTAAATAAGTCAGTTGATAAATGAGAATTATCTGTATAAAAACAGTTTTATGGATTAGAATCATTTTGCCCAAATCATAGAGTAACAAATCATGGATTAGCATTTTCTGTATTATATATGAAAAGTTCAGTAGCAGAATAGGAGTTTGAAAGCAGATGGTTTCAGAGATATGCCTGGGCAGGCCATAATTAAGTGTAGTAACTATTGTTGTGGTTGAAACAAACCACAATCTCAAGCTCAAAATGGGTTGTCTTTACCATTTTGAAAACACCTTTTGTTTGAAGTAGCTATTTTGAGTTCGAAGTGCTCCCTTTCATACTTGAAACATTTCCAGAATGATCCAAACATCCTATTGGAAGCAATTCAGACTTATAATGCTTTGTCCATACCAGCTGGTGACCACTGATTAGCATGTCCGCTGTGAATTGACCTAAGCCCCTTTAATTAATTTAAACTGGAAAAGGGTTGAAGAAGGAGGGAATAAAATAAGGGGCAGGTGGTTTGGTTGCCAAAGTTGGAGGAATATAACTTGAAGGCAAATATATAAATTCCGGCTGCTTTTCTGTTTTCTGTCCTTAAAATTAAAGTTAATATTTTCCTTCATTTGAGACATAGTAGATTTTCCAAAACCTTGCTGGTAGTTATCTATTTATTTAATCTACTTATCTATCTTGGGCCAGAGGGTGGAGGCAGAATGTTCAATTGAGTCATAGACTCCACTTCACCCAGCCCCAGAGGGACCCAGATTTTCTTTAGAAGCAGTGGGGTTTGAAACTATCAATTTTAAAGCAGTACCTCCATCTCCCTTAAGCTACATAGGGGTAAATAAATTAAATATAAAATGTAAAAAAACAACAACTAACCCTGTGACCTTGCAGGTGGAATGAATGAGCAAACATTGCAACCCCAGAAAAATCTCACCCTTTGGTGATTAGTTAGGGGTGGGGATCATAATAATATGTTCAACTTCAGTTTCAATTTATTTTTGTGTTTGTTTTCCCCAAAACCTGCTGTTATATTCTCATATTCTCTGTCTCTACCATTCTCCTTAATTGCAAAATCATTTTATTTAATCCCAGGGATTGATTTGTGTTTTTGCTGCTGTGATATAGAGCTAGAGAACTTGGATCCCGGCATTCAGTTTTGATCACCACAATATAAAAAAAGATGTTGAGACCCTGGAAAGAGTGCAGAGAAGAGCCACTAGGATGACTGGGGGGCTGGAGGCTAAAATATATAAAAAACGGTCGCAGGAATTGTGTGTGTGTAGTCTAGTGTGAAAAGAAGGACCAGGGGAGACATGATAGCAGTGTTCCAACATTTGAGGGGCTGCCACAAAGAGAAGGGGGTCAAATTATTTCCAAAGCACCAGAAGGCAAGACAAGAAACAATGGATGGAAACTAATCAAGGAGAGAAGCAATTTAGAACTAAGAACTAGAACTAGAAATTTCCTAATAGTGAGAACGATCAATCAGTGGAAAGGCTTGCTTTCAGATGTTCTGGATGACCCATCACTGGAGGCTTTCAAGAAGAGACCAGTCTGAAATGGTATAGGCTCTCCTGCTTGAGTAGGGGATCGGATTAGATGACCTCCAAGGTCCCTTCCAACTCTGGTATGCTATAATGTTTTTCCCTCTTTTAAAATATTTTTTAATAAATGTTGCTGAGTTGCTATCATCATGATTTCAGAATTTGCATCTTTGTACGATTCTGGAAGGAGGGGATGGACTGAAACTGAAAAAGCACAGTCAAATCCTGCATTTGCATGGACAAGACAAAGTTCAAGGGAAGGCATATGTTGTTGACTGTGCAATCTCTCTTCCATTCTGGTCCTGCTACCCCAAGATCTGCACTGTCAGTTTTGGTTTTCTTATCTCTCATGTCAAGGAAATACTGTCTCTCTTCCAGTCCTGCTGCAACTTTGCATGGCTTCAGAGCTGTCTGGCTATTTAAGGAGTTCCTGGCTATACTTACATGCAGGGAAATCCCGACCTTTTTAGGCGTATCGCTTTTCTGTGGGGAAGCAGAGAAGGTTCACACCCTGGTTGGCATGCCAACTTGCAAATGCAACAGGAAAAAACAGGGCAGGGAGGTAGTTAGAAGGGGGGGGAAAGCAAGCAAACACAGGAGATCTAGTACAGCTAGACCTCATTCACTGCTATGGCTTATTGCTGAGAGTTTATTGCTTTGAATAAGATATATTATTTTTGCAACTATCTGCAGTTTTTTTTTAATCTCTGCTGTTAGCCCTTAGTCTGAATAGTTTGATTGCTTCATCTTAGTGTCAGTAGATTAATTTGAAATTCTGGCCTAAAATTTTATTGGGTTAAAATTTTAGTGGGTTATTTATATTTTAATATTTTAATTCGTTTTAAATCTGGCCACTTTATAATATGTTTGTTTTAATCTCTTTTAATATTGATACTGTAATTTTTTACTTGGCTGTGCACCGCCCTGAGTCCTTCGGGAGAAGGGCGGTATAAAAATTGAATAAAATAAATAAATAAATAAATATTAATGAAGAATAATAAGCTTCTTCTCTGAAAATATTACACTACTAACTAGAGCATACAAAACATTTGCTAGACCAATTCTTGAATACAGCTCATCTGTCTGGAACTCACATTGCATATCGGATATTAATACAATTGAGAGAGTCCAGAGATATTGCATGAGAAGAGTCCTCTACTCCTCTGCTCGCAACAGAATACCTTATGCACCAGGCTTGAAATTTTGGACTTAGACAACTTAGAACTATGCAACCTTTGGTCTGACCTAAGCGTAGTACACACATTATCTGCTACAATGTCCTATCTGTCAATGATTACTTCAGCTTCAACCACAACAATACTCGAGCACACAATAGATACAAACTTAAGGTAAACCGCTCCAAACTTGATTACAGAAAATACAACTTCAGCAACAGAGAATGCCTGGAATGCACTACCTGACTCTGTGGTTACTTCCCCAAACCCCCAAAACTTTAACTTTAGACTGTCTAGTGTTGACCTCTCCCAATTCCTAAAAGGTCTGTAAGGGGCGTGCATAAGCGCACCAACATGCCTACCGTCCCTGTCCTACTATCCCCATTTTATTCGTATCCGTTTCCTGTATTCATAATCATATTTATACTCATATCTGTTATCTTATACATGCTTGACAAATAAATAAATAAAAAATAACCTTTCTGTTAATAGGCTGGTGAATAAATTTGGAAGCTCAGAGCTTCCAAATGTGATTGTCTCAGAGCTTCCATGAAGATATGACTGTCTTCACATCACGGCTAATTTGACCCAAAGGAGGAACAGCATTGTGAGGGATCAGTGGACCAAATGTTCAGGCAGACTGGGACTACAGCCTGAAGGGTGTTCTTGGGGCTTAGAATTGAGGTTCTTCTAGGTTGGCCAAAAAAATACTGCAGAAAGGGTTGACGTGTCAAGCAACAATGTGATGTGGTTGTTTGATTAGGATGTTACGTGGAACTGAAGTTGACAGGTTTATGAAGGCTAATAAAATTAAAGGGATAAATTTTGTTCTTGCTTCAAATGGCCTGTCTGAAATAAGGAGCGGGGAGCCTTGCCTTGTTTGGTTACCTTGTAGATCTTCTTCCAAACCTGGGGACAGATAAAACTGAAGTGCTGCTATATTCTCTTAAACACATTAATTGCTCGATGCTGGATAAGAACTAAAAATCCAGAGGAACAATTGTAATACCCTGAAAGACAGGCACATATTGATTACAGCAAAATGACAGAATAGGGTCTTTGCAATGAGGAAGTCTTCTCCTTGGCATCACCAATTAAAAAAGAAGAAGAGAAGAACCTATGAAGGAGCTCTTTTCCACTTTGTTCTGCTTAAAAGTTTTGAATAGAATAGAATAGAATAGAATAGAGTAGAAAAGAATAGAATAGAATTCTTTATTGGCCAAGTGTGATTGGACACACAAGGAATTTGTCTTTGGTGCATATGCTCTCAGTGTACATAAAAAGACAAGAAACAGTCGTCAAGAATCATAAGGTACAACACTTAATGATAGTCATAGGGGTACAAATAAGCAAACGAATCATACTAGAAAATAGTATAAATCGTAAGGATACAAGCAGCAAAGTTACAGTCATGCAGTCATAAGTGGGTGATAGGAACAATGAGAAGATTAATAGTAATAGTAATGCAGACTCAGTAAATAGTTTGACAGTGTTGAGGGAATTATTTGTTTAGCAGAGTGATGGTGTTCAGGGGAAAAACTGTTCTTGTGTCTAGTTGTTCTAGCGTGCAGTGCTCTATAGCGTCATTTTGAATGTATGTGGTTTCCAAGAAAATGTTTTAAAGTTAAGTTGCAAGTGTCCCCACCTCTTCATGACGAGCATCAAACCACACAAATATGCCTGAGCATACGCACGCACACATACACCCCCACCCCCACCTCCACCTCCACTTTCTTATAGATGTATGCATGCGTTATGAGCCATATACCTTATCTTGCACTTCCCACATCACTCCTGTTTTGTTTTACTGTGGCATAATTTCTAATAGTTACTCATAAAGTCTGCTGTAGAAGAAACACAAATTCTTTACAATGGGACCAATTCAAAAGGCACAAATTGTGGGCCAACTTTTGAAATCAGGCAGCAAATGGATAGCAAAACAATAGGGTGACTATGAAGAGGGGAAAGAATTTACGTTGAAGTCTGCATGGCCAAATTCTTAAAAATAAAATATTTTCTTTCATGATGATGTTGACTCTTGGTAATTACATAGGTAGGTCCTTTTATTTTTCTTGGCAGCACTATAGATATGGATGTCCATTGCCGCCTTAAGTGTTGTTTTTCAACATCTCATGTTGTTTTTCAACATCTTTCAAAATATTTTACAAGAAGAGTTCTCCATTCCTCTGTAAACAACAAAATACCTTATCCCACTAGACTTGAAATCCTGGGCTTGGAAAACTTGGAAATCCGTCGCCTTCGACAAGACCTAAGTTTAACTCATAGAATCATCTATTGTAATGTCCTGTCAAAGACTACTTCAGCTTTAATTGCAATACTACAAGAGCAACCAATAGATTTAAACTTAATGTCAACCGCTTTAATCTAGATTGCAGAAAATATGACTTCTGTAACAGAATCATCAGTGCTTGGAATACTTTACCTGACTCTGTGGTCTCTTCTCATAATCCTAAAAGCTTTAACCAAAAACTTTCTACTATTGACCTCACCCCATTCCTAAGAGGACCATAAGGGGTGTGCATAAGCGCACAAACGTGCCTACCGTTCCTGTCCTATTGTTTTTCTTTTCTTCTATACCTTTATTTATTTATTTATTTATTTATTTATTTATTTATTTATTTATTTATTTATTTATTTATTTATTTATTTATTTATTTATTTATTTGTATTTGTATCTCCCGAAGGACTCAGGGCGGTTCACAGGCAAATAAAAGACATTTATGTACAAATTAAGATAACCATTAAAAAACTTATTCTAAAAGCCAAATTATTAAAATAATATAAATATTAAAACCAGTTTAAAACCCCTATAAATTTAAAATCTAGTCCAGTCCTGCACAGATGAATAAATGTGTTTTAAGCTCGCGACGGAAGGTTCGGAGGTCCGGAAGTTGACGAAGTCCTGGGGGGAGTTCGTTCCAGAGGGTGGGAGCCCCCACAGAGAAGGCCCTTCCTGGGTCGCGCCAGACGGCACTGCCTAGCTGACGGCACCCTGAGGAGTCCCTTTCTGTGAGAGCGCACAGGTCGGTGAGAGGCATTCGGTAGCAGTAGGCGGTCCCATAAGTAACCCGGCCCTATGCCATGGAGCGCTTTAAAGGTGGTTACCAAAACCTTGAAGCGCACCCGGAAGGCCACAGGTAGCCAGTGCAGCCTGCGCAGGATAGGTGTCATACGGGAGCCACGAGGGGCTCCCTCTATAACCCGCGCAGCCGCATTCTGAACTAACTGCAGTCTCCGGATGCCCTTCAAGGGGAGCCCCATGTAGAGAGCATTGCAGTAATCCAGGCGAGACGTCACGAGGGCGTGAGTAACCGTGCATAGGGCATCCCGGTCTAGAAAGGGGCGGGATATATAACCTTTCTGTATGATAGTTACATATATTGTTGTGACAAAATAAATAAATAAATAAATAAATAAAATAAATAAAACTCAGTCTAGACTAAAATTGTGGGATTTCCTGGGGTTTTCCCATCTAAGTACCAACCTGACTTGGCATGAACGTGTTTAGCTTCTGAGCCCATTTAATGTTGAGAAAAAGAGGCAGACAAGGCATAAATGATGCTAATTTACAGTCCATTTTTGAAATATGTAAGAAGATTCATTGGTTACTTCTGTCATTCTACAAAGCACAGGGAAACAACCATTGCTTTTGCTGGAGGAAAACTTACCTTTTGGTTCTTCCCAACTAACATCTGGTCAACAACCATTTTCTTAGACCAGTAGTTCTCAACATTTGTATCCTAAGACCCAGCAATCCTATGTCAAAGAGCTTAGTTTCCACCAAGATAGAAAAAAAGCTCCCACTTTTCCTAAGAGAATTTCTTATTTCCATGCACACCTTCTGTTATTAATAGCTTTAGGTTAAAGTAGGGTTGAAGTACACTCAAAAACTGCAGTAATATGGATGACGGTGAATTTTACTGCTGTGACTGTGAAACTCTAAAAGAAGAAATGTGAAGATGTGAGAAATTGTATTTTACCAGCTAGCATCTCAGCCAAAAGGAATTAAGAGTTTTCCTTATAATAGAACACTGGTTTTCAGTCTCGTGAACTTTAAAATATGTGGACGTCAACTCCCAGAATCCCCCAGTCAGCTTGGCTGGCTATGGAATTCTGGAAGTATATATCCAGGCATCTTAAAATTTCTGAGGTTGAGAAACAGTGAAATGGAATCAATAGCAATAGCAATAGCACTTATATACCACTTCACAGTGCTTCACAGCCCTCTCTAAATAGTTTACAGAGTCAGAATGTTGCCCCCAACAATCTGGGTCCTCATTTTACCCACCTCGGAAGGATGGAAGGCTGAGTCAACCTTGAGCCTGGTGAGATTCAATCTGCCAAAATGCTGGCAGCCAGTGATCAGCAGAAGTAGCCTGCAATACTGCACTCTGCACACTGCGCCTCTGTGACTCTATATAAAACAATGCAATGCAAAGTTTGTCTCAATCAGAAGAACATCTCAATATAGGTAGTCCTTGATTTACAACCACAATTGAGCCCAACATTTCTGATTTTAAGTGTGAGGAGTTATGAAGTGAGTGCTGCCCCATTTTACGACCTTTCTTGCCACAGTTGTTAAGTGAATCACTGCAGCTGATAAATTAGTAACCCAGTTGTTAATTGAATCTGGCTTTCTCATTGACTTTGCTCATCAAACGGTCGTAAAGGAGGATCACATGACCTTGGGACACAGTAACGGTTATAAGTATGAACTAGTCACCAAAAGACTGAATTTTGATCACGTGACCATGGAGAGGATGCAGTGGCCGTAAGTGTGAAAAATTGTCATAAGTCACTTTTTTCAGTGATGTTGTAACTTTGAACGAATTGTTGTAAGTCGAGGACTACCTATACAGTCCTGACCCATAAGGATCCAAATACAGGTAGTCCTTGACTTACAATAGTTCATTCAGTGACTGTTCAAAGTCACCATTTTTCACACTTATGCAGCCTCTCCATGGTCACGTGATCAAAATTCAGCCGCTTGGCGACTGGTTCATATTTTTGACGGTTGCAGTGTCCTCGGGGTCATGTGATCCCCTTTTGCAACCTTCTGACAAGCAAAGTTAATGGGGAAACCAGGTTCACTTAACCACTGTGTTACTAATTTATTTTATTTATTTATTTATTTTTATTTGTCGTAACAATATATACAAGCGTTGCATAAAGGGTTATATAATATATGAACGTATATATGAGGAGAAACGAGGTACTATAAACATATATATATATACATAGGGGAAGAAACAATAGGACAGGAACGGTAGGCACGTTTGTGCTCTTATGCACGCCCCTTAGAGTCCTCTAAGGAAAGTGGTGAGATCAACCGTGGACAGTTTTTGAGTAAAGCCTTTGGGGTTATGAGAAGAAACAACAGAGTCAGGTAATGCATTCCAAGCATATACATTTCTGTTACAGAAATCGTGTTTTCTGCAATCTAAACTGGAGCGGTTGACATTGAGTTTAAATCTGTTGGTAGCTCTTGTGATATATTTACCTACTGCAGTGATACACTTAACAACTGTGGCAAGAAAATTTGTAAAATGGGGCAAAACTCATGTAACAAATGTTCCACTTAGCAACAGAAATTTTGGGCTTGATTGTGGTCATATGTTGAGGACTACCTGTAATCAATTGAACAGTAACTTGTTGCTGTGTTCGCCTCTTTGCTCTTCTTTTTTCTGTCTTATGTATGAAGTTGGGGAGATGGTTTCTACATGCTCTGATAGCGCACCTACTCACCAGTTAGAACTGTTACGTAAAGCCACCTGCACTGTTCTCAGCCCAGGAGATCTGGAAGAGAATTGCAGCTCTGAGAACTGGTTTCTAAGTTTTGCTTTCTTTCTACATTTTCCTCCCCTCCCCATCCCCTTTTCTTCTGTGTCGTAACTTTTAGGTTGTAGTTCCAAGGGCAGGGATTCCCCCACTTCTGATATTAGTAATAATCTTGAGGCTGCATTAACACAATAACCTTAGCCTGATTATTAAATTAACCTATTTTCTGGCTTTGCACAGCCCATTGCACTCACAGAGTAAAACTCCAAAGGCTGGATTTGCACAAAATGGTAAGGCGCATATGTCTTGATTATGATGATCACTAGCCCAATTTAACATGTGCAAATGTAAATGCATAATTTTTATCCCAAAGCAAAATACACAGATTTTGGGGGAGATAGAGATTGCAAAGTAAAAAAGAAACTGACTTATTCGTTACCGCTGGTGAATGATATATTTTAGTGGCCCACATTTGTTGATGTGACTTTATTAATATATTGATTCAATTCATAACTTACAGGGTTTTTAAGGAGTTCATTTTAATACATAATAAAAGTTATTTTGTGCCTTCCAGTAATCCTATATCCTATCCAGATTGGAATTAAAGTTTTTTAACAAAGCTGATCTTTAATACTTCTGATTGGAGGCATCCAATTTACATCAAGCCCTCTTTACTGAAGCAGCATTCATTCAGAAAATGGTTTTGCATCATTTTGAAGCCAGTGCCAGGTGTTTGAATGAAATAGTGGCTGGGCATATACATGGCAAGATGAAATATTTTCAGTCTTTGGCCTAAAGAATAGAGATTTATTCTGGCACAAAGTTGCTGAGGACATGTCCTGAAAATGGAGCCTCCATCTTACAGACAGCTGAGTACAGAGTCCTCGACTTATGACCACAATTGAGCCCCAAATTTCTCTTGCTAAGTAAGATAGTTACTAAATGAGCCATGTCCCATTTTATGACCTTTTTGCCATGGTTTGTTAAGCGAATGCCTAAAATTGTTAAATAAATTGTGCAGTTGGTAAGCAATTCTGGCTTCCCCCATTGACTTCGCTCTGATAGAGAGTTGCAGATGACAATCCCAGGACTCCAGGATGCTGCAACCATCATAAATGCATGCTGGTTACCAAGGATTCAAAGTTTAATCACATAACTGTGGGGATGCTGCAACAGTCATAAGTATGAAAATTGGTCCCAATACTTATTTCAGTACCGTAACATGAATGGTTGTAAGTCTAAGATCGCATGTACTAAGATAGGCCAAAACTGGCACAAGGTCTTTTGGCATATAAGTAGAACAGAAGAAGACCTCACATAGGGATAATCCATAGTGGCTAGGGGAGGAAATTTGAAGTAACACAGGACAGACATCTGCACAGTTACAACTGGCCCAACACCTCCTCCTGTCTAAGTCCCTAGACTCAAGATCTATTTTGCAATGCTATTTTGGCTGCAAGAGGACTAAAACTCTGGTCTCCACAGCCCCACACATCTTACCCCTCTTATTTTTAAAATGGGTTGGTCCACTAGTCAATCTGGAACAGTTTCCAACCTCAGCAACTATAAGATGTCTGAATTGCTCTAGAGCAGGGCTGTCAAACTTGCAGCCCGTGGGCCAGATGTGTCACATGCTGGCCGCACCCAGGCCTGGTTTAGAAAAGGGGGGAAAAAGTCACAATACATCACGTGATGCCGCCATGACGACACAAGTTTGACACCTCTGCTCTAGAAAATCCTGAAATTATGACCTGGCCAAGTTACTCAGCTGTCTTTCATGCCTAAAACAGGACTAAAACTCAATCTCCTGGTTTCTAGCCTGATGTTTTAACCACTAGACCAAACAGTCTCTGTAGCTCATCTGCAACTTAACAGATGTAATTAAAACTGTAATTGACAAGAATCAGGTCTTGCGCTTTTGTAGGCTTCAGCCTTTCCAAAGGAATCCTTCAAATTCCCGTCCCTTTAAAAGAGGAACATTCTTTTAAAATGTTCACTTTGTTATTGAATGTAACCTGGTAAAGATTTGACAAATAGGTACATTTTCCCTCTATTTTATTTATCCAAGCTTTATTTGTGCTGTGATTTCACATGAGAATCAATGAGTGATTTCTGAAACTCCAGCTCTTTAACACATCAAATGGTTAGATTTTGGATGCAGAAGTCCAATTGGCCACTAGATGGCAGCCATGAAAAGCAAACACTCATTACTGCCACCTAGTGGCTGATTGGTTGTTGATCAAATAATGACTGGAAAAAACAATGTAACTGGGCTTGAGAATATCCCATAGCTGAATATGTCTTTTACACACACTGAAACCTCTTTCTTGACTTCTAGCTTCATGAATATTTATGCGGTGACTGAATTAGCTGCACAAATTCAAACTTTTACTACCTGGTGCTTAAGAGATAAACTCTTTGATGCCCTAGAGTGCTTGGTAGGTGTCCTTTGGAAAAATGTAGAAATGGGTGGATGGAGTGCTCCAACCGTTCAGGAGCTATCTTAGTACAAATGTTCTGTACAACAATGGTTGGTAGTTGTTGTTTTTTCAGATTTCAGCCAGGAAAAAAAAATCATTGGTTGTTGCCCTTTATAGTGTCACGCATGTATTCTAGGTGCTTATTAAGGGCACGCTGGGAGGTCACTGCAATTTATGCTGGCAAGGTTTCTTCTTGGTTTCAGGTTGGGAGGAAAGCACAACAAAATTGCTATGTGGCTTGGTTGCTTACTTATCCATCTGTACCAAAGGAAATTATTTTTGTCTCTTCTGAATTTCACACATGTCCACCTACTTGCCTATCTTTTACAAAGATCCCGGCAACTCTTCTGATCCTTTCTTCAACTGTTGCATCTCCCACCATCTTTTAGAAAGGCTGTAAATCCTGGTGCCATGAGCTTTTGTTCTCTACTTTACATGTTGTAATGGAATGTGGGGAAGGCCTTGGAGAGAGAAAGCAAATTGTACTTTCAGACTTGCAAGATTCAATCAATGTAGCATTATTATGCAGGTAGTTTCGATTTATGAGCGTAATGGAGCCCACATTTTTTGTTGCTAAGAGAGACATTTGTTAAGTGAGCTTTGCCCCATTTTATGACTTTTCTTGCCACAGTTGTTAAGTGAATCATTGCAGTTGTTAAATTAATCACCCAGTTGTTAAGTGAATCTGGCTTCCCCATTGATTTTGCTTGTTAAGAAGGTTACAAAAGTTCCTAATGAAAAGAAGGACCAGGGGTGATATGATAGCAGTGTTCCAATATCTCAGGGGCTGCCACAAAGAAGAAGGAGTCCAGCTATTCTCCAAAGCACCTGACGGCAGGACAAGAAGCAATGGGTGGAAACTAATCAAGGAGAGAAGCAACCTAAAACTAAGGAGAAATTTCCTGACAGTAAGAACAATTAATCAGTGGAACAACTTGCCTCCAGAAGTTGTGAATGCTCCAACACTGGAAGTTTTTAAGAAGATGTTGGATAACATCTGTTGGATGTTGGATGTTGGATAACATTTGTCTGAAGTGGTGTAGGGTTTCCAGCCTAAGCAGGGGATTGGACTAGAAGACCTCCAAGGTCCCTTCCAACTTTGTTATTCTATTCTAACATTGGATACATTTTTTGAGAGTTAGCATTTGTATAAATCTAGTGCATTGGGTTAGTTTATGATGCACTATAGCGTACAAATCCAGAAAATGGATTAATTCACGAATGAGGTTTAGGCTGGTCAGGTTAGCATGCAGCATTAAGGTCGGGAAAAAGCAGAGATCATAAGATAGTTAAAAGTGGTAAAATTGCAAATATATGCTACGGGTTTGCCCGGGTTTCAGGTGAACTCGTAGCTAATGTTATTGTTGTGTCTTGCCCGCTTTCACCGCAGCCGGGGCCTTCTTATCTGCTTCCGAACGCTGAGGAATGTCCTAGCATGCCTCCCGGCCCCAGCCCTGGCTCCATGCCCAGACAGGCTGAGGAGGAGGAAGCACCTCCAGCCCCCAGCTCTGGCTCCATGCCCAGGCAAACGGAGCAACTAGACCCCTCCCCCTCCCCCACAGCATGTGAGCCTGAGGGAGGTCAATTACCAACAGCTGCCGACTGGAGTGACCCTCGCTTCAGAAGAATTGATAGGCGGCGGCGACAGAAGGAAGGGAGGGGCAGGCCTGGATAAGTGCTGAGTCATGGAGCCACACCCCATGGCCTATATAAAGGATCTGCTTTCTGGCATTCTCTGACTCAGGCAAATTCTAACATATCTTGCTGAAGTCACTTTCTGGTCTCCTGCCTGCCTTGAGAACTTTGCTAGGACTTTGGCAGAGCTGCAGAGGCACGCCTGATTCAGATTTCCCTGACCCGGCCGTCAGCGGAGGAGTAGGACACGACAGTTATAGCCAGTTCGAAAAACCTCCAAATTCTACCCCTGCTGGTCCCGCCCCTCCCAGGAGTCTCCGTTTTAGATGCGAGGTAAGTGCAGGGCCCACGCAGAGGCTTGGAGGGGGGGGAACAGGCCTCCCGGCAGCTGCAGAGGGTCTCTGGAGCCCGGGGGAGGCAGTTTTTGCCCTCTCAAAAGCTTGAGGAAAGCCTCCAGAGCCTGGGAGAGGCGAAAACAGCCCTCCCGTTGTGGTGCAGGAGGCCAACTAGGCCACATCCACCAGGGCCACCACCACCCAGCAACCGGGCAGAGAACTTGTTGCTGAAATTTTACCAGGTAAACCATCCCTGGTAATATCCATGTATAAAATATCTAAAATGAAGATTTGTTTATTGGAATTACTGAAGTTTGGAAACTTTTCTGAGGAATCAGTGCAGTGTTATTAAGTTGTTAGACCATGAGCTCGTGGATCAAATATCCATTTGATATGGGAGAATTAATGTCCAAATTGGAGTACATTTCTTTCGTACAGATGCCTCCTCAAAGCTTGCAACTCCTCTTTTTAACTTTAAAAGCATTCCAAAATGCTTAGAAAATGACGATATTAGAATGGAATATACATTTCTTTTTCAATTATGTATAAATGAGTATAGATCTTCATGCAGAAAATATAAAGCAAAATCTACATTAATACAGAAAGGGAATAAAGGGGTTTTAACAACTGACATTTGAGAAATTGATACCAGATTTTTTAAAAATCTTTTTCTTCAACCAAATTCTTCAAGTCTAAGTGCCCACCCTTAAAATTAAAAATTCAAAGTATAGGGTCTTTTTATTTTTAATGAGTTGGGCTTTAGCGATTTCCCATGGAAAGATGCATTTTAGTTTTCTTGATGTTAAATGCATACAGAATTTTTGGCCATGATGAGTTAATTAGTTGTTGATGGTGGCCTGTACCATAACCATGGCAACAGTATAATTTGTTGGCTTGTCGTGACTGAAGAAAATGGAGAAATATTTGATGGTTTCAGATTTTTTTTAAAAAAATATCAATGCATCCAAGTCTAAAATTTCTGATATTTCAGTGACAGCAGGAGCACAGAGTTCCAATTCCAGCTGTTAGGATCCAATCCTAGATCCAATCCTAGATGCTGGTGTAGGTTTCCTGCCTGGACTAGAAGACCTCCAAGGTCCCTTCCAACTCTGTTGTTGTTGTTGTTGTTGTTATCTTTCATATATACAGGCCCAGTTACACTCTGGATGACTCTAAAAGCACCTCCCATGGTGTCCCTATCCCCCCAAAGCCAGATGGTAGCTAAAATACAACAGGCAGCATCTTTTCAATTATGAGTCCCTGCTCCGTCAAAAGAGCGAGCCTTGGCACCTATATTAATTTTTTTCAGCATCAGGCAGTGACATTCCTTCTTACAAGAATGTCCACTGGATTTTTTTTTTCCGTTCCATTTTGATTTTAACCCCTCTACTCAACAGAATAGGTAGTCCTCGACTTACAAGCATTTGTTTAATGATCATTCAAAGTTACAACTGTTAAGTTCGGGAAGTAACGAGGCTGGAGACCAGGGTAGTGACAACAGCTCTTTAATATAGGGTGAACCCAGCAACAGGCTGGGGGAAAAAACCTCTCCTTTTATACAGTTCTGCTGGAGGCTTCGACCAATCAGCAACGTGCTGATTTCCCGCTCAAATATTTAAAGGTACAAACATGAATACATAACACTCCTCCCCTCCCAGAAAACACTTGCCTCTATTTACATGTTATTTTTCGACGTAGTCACACAAATAACCTGGGCGTCTCCTAGTCCTTTCTGACCTGCGCGGTTCAGTTCTGGGTGGTGTTTTGAGCTGGTCGGAGGGGCTGTTTTCTCCTCCCAGCTCTTTCTCTGGGCCAACGGGCTCCGGATTATTGGCCGACTCTTTTTCTTGGCCATCCGGCCTTGGATTAATTTTGGAACTTTCCCTGCTGCTTCCCTCGGGGACCTGATGGCGTCGCTGGAACTCTGGGACCTCAGCTAAGTCTTGCGCCTCCCCCGGGTCATTGTCAGCTGTGGATTCAAATTGGTATTGGTCATGATCTGTTTCCTTTGGTTCGGTTTGGTCAGTTATTCGTTTTCTTAACTGATCTATGTGGCGCCTCCACACTCGGTTGTCGGGTAGCTCTACCACGTACGATTTTGGGCCGGTTATCTTTATTATTTGTCCTGCGAACCAACTAGGGCCGTCCCCATAGTTCCGGGCCCACACCCGGTCGCCTATGCTCATTTCCCTTGTCTTTGCTAGTTCCCCCTTGTAACCCTCGGGTGTGTAATGGGGGTTCAAGCGGTCAAGTGGGCACCGGAGTTTCCGTCCCATTAGCAATTCGGCTGGGCTTTTCCCGGTGGCCGTGCTTGGGGTTCTGTGCTGGACGGCTAGGAAAGTCTATTTTGTTTGCGAGCCACCTGGCTTGAGCCTGGACAGTCCCTCCTTAGCGCCCCGGACGGAACGCTCTGCAAGGCCATTCGACGCAGGGTGGAAAGGCGCAGAGAGGGCATGTCGGATGCCTTCCTCTGCCAGGTATTCTTCAAACTGGGTTGCCGTGAATTGGGGCCCATTGTCGGACACCAGAGTGTCCGGCAACCCGTGAGTTGCGAATAGGTGGCGAGAGTTGCGATTACTGCGACGT
The DNA here is from genome assembly GCF_028640845.1 of Ahaetulla prasina. Taxonomy (NCBI): domain Eukaryota; kingdom Metazoa; phylum Chordata; class Lepidosauria; order Squamata; family Colubridae; genus Ahaetulla; species Ahaetulla prasina. The sequence continues at coordinate 23,035,283 of NC_080539.1, read as the reverse complement.
AGTGGATTTCATGATTATGATCTCCAACCATTTAGAAAATGCATCCACAACCACTAGGAATGTTTGGCCGTGGAAAGGGCCAGCAAAGTCAATGTGGATTCTTGACCAGGGCCTTGGGGCTTTTCCCATTCTCTGACTGGGGCCGTTGGGGTAGAGGTCTGGACTCTTGGCAAGCTTGGCATTTCCTACCCTCTCAGCAATCTCGTCCCATGAGTGGCCACCATACATAGCTTCTAGCTAACCCTTCATCCTTACGATCCCTGGGTGACCCTCGTGGAGGAGGTCCAATACCTTTCCTTAGCTTATCAGGAATTATTACACGATCACCCCATAACAGGCACCCCCTTGAGCCGAGAGCTCATCTCGCTTTAACAAATTCTTGAACTTCGCCCGAGCGCCACACCTCTCTGTACCCAACCGAGTACAGTCCTTAACACAATGTCCCGGTATGATGCCCGAGCCACTTCCTTAGATGTGACTGGGCCAGAGTCCAACGAGTCAATAAGTAGGATGGGCGCCCCCGAGTGGGGTCTTCGGTCGCCTGGTAGTGGGCATCGGCTTAACGCGCCTGCATGCCCCACTTCTTTTCCTGGTCGATGCTGCAGCTTGTAAATAAGCTGCCAAGAATATAGTCCATCGGGTCAAGCGTGGCGAAAGTGCCACAGGCGTTGGGCGGTCGCCAGCCAGTATCCTAGTAGCGGTCTGTGGTCAGTCACGATTTCAAAATTCCGCCCAAAGACATACTCGTGGAATTTTTGACCCCTGACACAATGGCTAGTGCTTCTTTGTCTAATTGGCTGTAGTTCCTCTCTGGGAGGACATCGTTCTAGAGTAGAACGCTATAGGGGCTTCTGTGCCGCTTGGAAGTCTATGGCTGAGTACAGCCCCACCCCATAAGGGAGGCATCGCAAACCAGCACTAGGGGTAATGAGTCGTGATATTGGATGAGCAGGCTATCACTTGAGAGCAGGTTCTTTACTGCTTCAAAAGCCCTATTTTCTGACTTTCCCAAGACCAAACAGTATTTTTCCTAAGAGCCTATGCAGCGGTTCCAAGAACGGTTGCTTTGTTCTTTAAAAGACCGCGTAAAATTAACCAATCCCAGGAATGCCTGCAGCTCTGCTTTGTTTTTGGGCGCTGGAGCCTTCCTAATTGCCTTAACCTTGCTCTCAGTAGGGTGAATTCCTTTCTTGTCTATCCGTAGCCCAAGAAATCGACGGATTCGACCCCTATCTGGCATTTGTTTGTCTTGACTTTTAATCCGCTGTCCGGAAAATGCTCAAGACCTTTCTTAACCGCTCCCCAATTCCTCCATGTTTTCCCTGAAATTAGGACATCATCAAGTAGGGAACTACCCTGGGAGCCCTGCAGTAGTCGCTCCATCAGGTTTTGGAACAGCCCTGGTGCCACACTGACCCCAAATTGCAATCGGGTGCACTTGAAGGCCCCCTGTGCGTCACAATCGCTTGGGCTTCGCTGTGCGGGCGTCTACTGGCAGTTGTTGGTAGGCTTGGGCCAAGTCTAACTTTGCAAAGACTTGCCTTGCCCCAAAGAGTGCAATAAGTGTTGCACCACGGAACCGGTAAGCGCTTTTCTGTAAGGCTTTGTTAAGCGCCGCCTTGTAGTCAGCGCAAATTCTAATTGACCCGTCCGGTTTTATGGGGTGACGATTGGCGCCTCCCACTTTGCGTGATCGACTGGCACCAAAATCCCTGATTAATGAGCTTATCCAGCTCCTTATCGATTTTTGGTTTTAGGGCAAAGGACTCTCCTCGCCTTAAGCCTAATGGGGGCTACCTGGGGTCTAAGTTGAAGGAAATAGGGGTCCCTTGTACTTGCCCAGGCAGTCCTTGAAGACATCTTCGAACTCGTTAAAGAGAATGTCTTTCAGGTTACAGTCACTTCTGTAGATGCCAGTCACTCCCATGCCCAGGGCACGAAACCAGTCTAGTCCCAACAGACTGGGCAGAGTTCCTTCGACGATCGTGATGGGCAGGGTCTTTTATGTGGACCGTACTCGACTCGGACGGAGGTGGTCCTCGAACAGGGATGCGATTCCCTGGTAGTCGTGGCACTCGTAGCGTTGTGCTTGCAGGTGGCGCTCATGACGGACGGCAGCGACTTCGCCAAAGTGTCCCAGGACATGATGGTGATCGCTGATCCCGTGTCTACTTCAAGCCGGCACCGTACTCTCTATTTTGGCTTGGTGAAGATCTTCTTCTCCACTTTGGTCGAGGCGCGCCTATGACCACAGTTGTTTGGTTGGAATCGCGCCTTTTTGTTTGAGCCAATCGCGGGCCGCCTTGCCGATTCCGCTCTGATTGGCCGATTTGAATTTTCGGCGGAAGGTTGGGCCGCTCGACAAACTTGAGCTAGGTGCCCTTTCTTCCCACACCGCCGACATGTCGCGTCTTTAAACTTGCAGCGTTGGCGCTGGTGTTGACCCCGCAGCTTCCGCATTCGCCTCGGTCCCCTTTGTCGCGCTTCTCGGCGGCAGACCCTTCCTCATCTTCACCGCCGGATTCGGTCTGAACTTCCTCCTGGTGCACCGGAGTTGCCTTCGCCGCCTTTTGTGGACCGGCTTCTGCAGTGTCTCTGCCGCTTGGGATGATTTCATGTGCTCTGGCTTCGCCCAGAGCGCTGGCCAGCGTGAGGTTGCTCTTTGCCAGCAGCCGCCGCCAACGGATGTCTTTGACCTCGGATGAGTTGCTCGAGGAGCACCTCGTCTAGGTCACGGTATCCGCAGTCCTGGACGCTTCTTAGGGCGGCCATGTAGTCACCGGCGGATTCGCCCTCCATCTGCCTTCGCTCTCCGAATTCAAACCGCCGCACGTATTTGGACGGCGTTGGTGCGAAGTGGTTTCTTAGTAAAGTCTGTAGAGTTGGCCACGACACCGACTGCAACGGCGTTGGCTCTGCCAGGGCTTCCGCGATGTCGATGACCTCCGGACCGCAGTGGCTTAGGAAATAAGCCCTCTTTCGGTTATCTGGGACTCCGTGCTGTTCGTTGGCTTAGAAAGCTCAAACGGGTCATATACGTTCCCCATTTCTCTTTAGCCGGGTCAAACGGTGCGGGCGGAGTGTAACTGGCCATCTCCGCTTTACTGCCCTGGGTTTGCTGGGTTCGGGTCTATCGTGCTTCAGCTCGGTTCTGGTTCTCCTCAGCCTCGAGATCCCACCTTCGTCGCCAATGTTAAGTTCGGGAAGTAACGAGGCTGGAGACCAGGGTAGTGACAACAGCTCTTTAATATAGGGTGAACCCAGCAACAGGCTGGGGGAAAAAACCTCTCCTTTTATACAGTTCTGCTGGAGGCTTCGACCAATCAGCAACGTGCTGATTTCCCGCTCAAATATTTAAAGGTACAAACATGAATACATAACAACAACAGCACTGGAAAAAGTACTCCTTATAATTGTGGCAACATCCCCAAGTTCATGTGATCACAATTTGGCTTTTGGCAACTGCTGTGTAACTACAATGGTTGCAGTGTCTTACGATTATGTAATTGCAATTTGCGATTTCACAAGCTGGCTTGCAACAAGCAACGGGAGAAGATTCACTTAACGACCGCATGATTCACTTAACAACTGCAGTGATTTGCTTAACAATCATGGCAAAAAAGGTCATAAAGTTGGGCACACTTTATTTAGCAATCCCCTTGCTTAACAACGGAAATTCTGGTCTCAATCATGGTCATAAGTCGAGGACTATCCATACTCAGCATAATTATTTTTTAAAAATGTATTTTTTATCTTCTCTTTTTTTCTTCCTATGTTCAAAATGTATTATGTTTTTATTCATTTAATTTTTATCCTGCCCATTCTGCCTCAAAGGATAACGCTTTGCGGCTTACAGGTGGCTTAGAAAGATAAATAAAAAAATAATTAAAATATTAAAAGTATGCAAATTTAAAAAATTAAGCTGTACAAAAGAACTAAGAGACAGATGGCATGGGGATGTGGTCTTTTTACCCCATCAACCAACGGGTCTAGAACAACTTGCCCTGGCCAACTCGCCTTGGGACAATTCAATATGGATAACTCAAAAGACGGACAAGTCAATTGCAGTGGGCCTTGTCTTTGCTTTAGGTCTAACTTGCTTCTCAAATTAGAACAGCAGTTCTCAACCTGTGGGTCGCGACCCTGTTGGGGGTCGAATGACGATTTGCCAGGGGTAAGACCATCGGTAATATGGGAAATATACTTGCGAGTCGAAGAATCGCACTCCAATGGTTGACTTCACAAGCCAGCTGCAGGCTCTTCAAATCGCTAACTGAATTCGGCTTCAGGTGCGATGAATTAAAAAAGAGAGAAATCTTTGCTCTGATGTCTCCCTCTCAAGCCAGCTGCAATCACTCCCAATCACTAGCCTAATCTGGCTTCAGGTGCAATAAACTTAATAGGGGAGGAGTCTCCGCTTTAATGCCTCCGTCCTCAAGGCAATCGCAAGAAGTTCAGATCGCTAGCCAATACAGCTTCAGGTGCAATAAATTCAAAACGAAAATAATTTTACGGTTGGGGGTTGCCACATCGTGGGGAATTGTATTAAAGGGGTTGCAGCACTATAAAGGTTGAGAACCACTGAGTTAGAAGTTCTCGAAGTTGGGGTAAGCTGAAATTCTACTTGTCCCTCTCTTGAGATATCCCATGTTAAATTGTCCAGTGGAAAGTTGACCATAGTGAGTTGGCCGCAGCAAATTGTTCCATTTTGTCAACCAGCTCCAGCAGTGAGCACCCGCTCAGGGCCCTAAGCCAACTGGCATAATTAAGTTATCGTTCTTGAAGGCCAAAAAGGTGGAAACTATTCTCATCTCTTCAAAGAACCCTCAAAATCTGGTTTGAAAATTGTGATTTTTGGGGAGACCAAAACCAATAGTCATCATTAGATGATTAAGGAAGTTGAAGAAGCTTCTTGGGTGAGAAGCAAAATGTCTTCAAAAGAGATAACAAGAAAGTCCAGTTGTCTCCTGAAAAAGCACCTTTGGGACAACCATGACCTGGATGAGTGAGAAGCTCTACAAATTAGTCATCATCTTCCTCTTCTTACATACTGGGTAAGAATTCTAAGAGCCACAATCCTAAGATTTTCAAAATGGTACAAGATTGAGAGAGGTGGCTGTAGTATAATATTACTACTTTTCTGATGTTGCTCTATATTCATGTTTAGGTGAGGATGACTGATGCATGGATGAAAAAGCATGATTTACTTAAGAATGCAAAACCTATAAAGAGTAAAGCAGAATGGAAAAAAAAAAGAAAGAAGAACAAAACCAAAACAATGGCTTGGAGACAAATTGCAAACCTACTGTCAAAATCTAGATGATAAAAAATATTTTCTCAACTTGGTGTTGGAAGAATGTCAATGAGAGAACACAGATTTATTTTTATTTTTTTGCTGTTTTACAAGCTGAGGACTATAACAACTAAAATCACTCCCTTCCTTGAAAAATAAGTACTCGGAGCCAGACTTCATAGGAGTTTTTAAATGGACAGGTGTCTGCAGAAATCCTGTCCCCAAGTTACAAGGAAGTGTAAACAATTGTGGAGCTGTGTTTCTGATAATAATTAGTTCATACTCCAGCACTCTTGTTCACATCCTTGTTGGGTGAAAAACATGATGGTTTTAAGATGCATTTGTTAAGATTTAAAATAATAGCTCACCCTCACAATAGAAGCAGTGGGTGGAAATTTCAGGGAAAGCAGATTTCAGATAACAGTAGAAAAAATACTTCCTGGTTAACTTTAGAACAGTCTGCTTGGAACGATGGGGCTATTTAAGTAGCTTCATCTTTCAGGAAAGGTATGGGTTCTGCCCCCATTTATCTGTATATGTGGGTGTATCTCCTCTCGAGACTTAAAATCTTGGTAAAAAAGGGGCTTCAACTCCCCTTCTCTGCTGTAGGATGGAAGTGCAGCCTCAACTCCAATAGGCCCTACCACAATTAAAGTAGACCTAGCTGTTGATGCTGGACACATAGATTCATACAATCACAGGGCTAGAAGCAGTGGCGGGCTGCTGCCGGTTCGGACCAATTCGGGGGAACCAGTAGTTGCGACCTGCAGGTGGGCCTGCCCGGATGCAATCCCGTCCTATATCGCTGTATTTTTGACGCTGCATGCATGTGCGAAAGGTGCGTGCGAGCGAATTGCTGCATTTTTTGATGCTTTTTTGATGCTGCATGCAGGTGCGGAAGGCACATGCGAGAGAATTGCCATGTGTTTTGACGTTGCACACATGCACAAATGGCATGCGCACATTTCCAGTGCTGGGCGAACCGGTTGTTACAGTATGTGACTCCCACCTCTGGCTAGGAGAAACCTTGGAGGTCTTCCAGTCCAACCCCTCTGCCCAAGATAGGAGATATTATTGCATCCTGGACAAATGGCTGTCTGATATTTTTTTTATGACTTCCAGCGATGGAGCACCCACAACGCCGGGCAATATGCCCTCCAGAATGGTTTAAACAGTTTGTATAGTTTAAATCCCTAAAAGTCCAGGTTTGGGTTCTTTAAACCTTTGAAAACAAGAGCCGTGGGGTGCAGCTACACATATAAGATGTGGTACAGTGTGCCTGGCTGACTCTCATGAAGGTGGTTTCTAAATTCTCCACCCACAACCCTGCTCCTAGAAACGTCTGTAAAAAAAATCCAATTTGGTGGATGTGTGATAAGGGGTGTTCATTCCCTGGAATGAACGTCCCTTATTCATTAAAAATTCTAGTCTTTATTGTGTTGATCAAGCTAGAGAACTAGAAGGAAGTTGAAAATCACAGAAGGAGGGAAGTGCTGTTGCTTCTTGAGATACTGATCTCAACTACCTGTTCTCTCAACCGAGATCTGCTGCAACACCCCACGCTTAGAATTAGGTCCTAACTCAAATTATACTTCCTAAACTACAGCAAATTAAAAACTTTATGCATCTTGCTCTACCAGTGTTAAGTTTGCAGTCTGGTTCAGGGATGGGTTCTACTTACCTTTACTACTGGTTCACATTGTGCCTGCGCACAGAAAATTTTGCACATGCACAGATCACTTTTAATGACATTCGGGTCAGTGGGGGGGAACCATCCGCTGGTTTTACTACTGGTTCTATAGAACCGGTCAGAACTGCGGGCAACCCACCACTGGTCTGGTTCTCTGATCTCCAACTCAGATTTTTTAGAGATTGGGGTTTCTTTTCTGAATTAATTTCCAGCCAGCCCTAAGTAAGAGCTTTGATGGGAATAAAGGCAAAAGGTCTAAGCAACATATACTTCTTTTTAAAAGTCCTGCCATGAGAAGAAAACTATCAGTCCCGCGCTGTTTTGATGGACTTCAGTTGTGCATGTTGTTCATAAAATGTCCCAACAGCATTGGGCCAAGGACAGAATGTATGAAATCCCACTCAAAATTTCTGTTCTGGATAACATAGAATAAGAGCACTTTTTTTAATGCAATTGATCAGTGTGTTACAATGCCATGTATTATTTGTTGTTGGGGTTCAGTTGCTAGGTCATGTTCATGGACCACAGCATGCCAGGACCCTCTGTCCTCCATGTCTCCCAGAGTTTGACCAAATTCATTTTCATTGCATTGATTGCACTATTTAACCATCTCATCCTCTGCTATCCCCTTCTTCTTTTGTCTTCAATCTTTCCAGACATCAGGGTCTTTTCCAATGAGTCCTCTCTTCTCATTAGGTGGCCAAAATATTTGAGCTTCTGTCTTTCCAAAGAAGTCAAGGTTTATTTCCTTTAGGATTGACTGATTTGATCTCCGTGCATCCAAGGGACTCTCAAGAGTCTTCTCCAATAAACACAATTCAAATTGTGTTGAACATATATATCAGGGTTGTCAAACACAAGGCCCTCAGGCTGGATGTGGCCCGTGATATGGTCAGATCCGGCCCACGGGACCATCCTGGAAAATGTAAGGGGCCGGCCCACATTGCTTTGGCCCAATCTGCCCAATGCGAAGAGAAAACATGCCAGCAGTTTGGGAAGTGACATCAAGCTGGCCACGCCTACCCAATCGGCCACACCTGCCCGTCCCCCTGAGGTCAACCACAGCTCTGATGTGGCCCTCAATGAAATTGAGTTTGACACCCCTGATATATATTATAGTACTATCTAATCTACATATATCACAAGCATATTGTGAAAAACTTTTTCATGTGCCTTTCAGAGAGCGAGGCATTCCCTTGTTAGGCCAATCTGATCATTCTATCATAAAAAAGAAATCAGGCTAGATTCAATGTGGGTCGGTCACTGGGACCAGAGGTTTACTGTTCAGAGGAAGAATAACCTCTGGTCTTGGTGACTGACCCAGATTGGATCTTCAACTATTATCCTGGGACGCACATATTTGCCTTCATTCATGAGAGATTAGGCTAGTCTCATTTGACTTGGGTGTGAAAAACCTTCATAGCTCTTGGTAATGATAGCAATAATACTTAGGTCATCTAGTCCAACCCCCTGCTCATGCAGGAGACCTATACTAGGGATTTGAACTGCCGAACTGCCGGCCTTTTGGCCTTACAAAGTCAGCGTATTGGCCCCAACAATCTGGGTCCTCATTTTACCAACCTCAGAAGGATGGAAGGCTGAGTCAACCTTGAGCTGGCTGAATCAACCTTGAGCTGGTCAGGATTGAACTCCTGGCAGCGGAAAAAGTCAAACTGCATTCTAAACACTGCACCACCGCACCTCCTCATGATAGCATTTTTTTCCTAAGTACCTGCAGACAAGATTGTGCCTGAAATGGTTTAGCTCTTTATCCAATATACCCGTATAACAACTAACATCAGTTAGTTGTTAAACTAAGTGTTATCTACTTTCCCAAGTCTCTTCTGTACCTCCTTTTTGAGGATGGGACTAGAGCAGCTTGAGTCTAATCATCCAGCACTTCATCTGTTCTCCAGGACTTTCCAGCGTTGAATTCCATTTGTCATCTTTATGTAAAAACCTCAAGGATTGTTCACCTTTCTTTTAAATATCAAATGATCTAAGTGCCAAAGCCCCCTGTAACTACATCGCAAAAAAGGCCTTAAGAATTGTAAACCTAATCTTGCGTAGCTTTTTCTCCAGAAACACTACACTACTAACCAGAGCATATAAAACATTTGCTAGACCAATTCTTGAATACAGCTCGACTGTTTGGAACCCATACCACATTTCTGACATCAATACAATTGAACGTGTCCAGAAATATTTTACAAGAAGAGTTCTCCACTCCTCTGAATACAACAAAATACCTTATGCCACCAGATTTGAAATCCTGGGTTTAGAAAATTTAGAACTACGCCGCCTTCGACATGACCTGAGTTTAACTCATAGAATCATCTATTACAATGTCCTTCCTGTCAAAGACTACTTCAGCTTCAATTACAACAATACACGAGCACACAATAGATTTAAGCTTAATGTTAACCGCTCCAATCTTGATTGCAGACAATATGACTTCAGTAACAGAGTTGTTAATGCTTGGAATACACTACCTGACTCTGTGGTCTCTTCCCAAAATCCCCAAAGCTTCAACCAAAAACTGTCTACTATTGACCTCACCCCATTCCTAAGAGGTCTGTAAGGGGCATGCATAAGAGCACAAACGTGCCTACAATTCCTGTCCTATTGTTTCCTTTCATTATATCTAATTAATATAGTTATTACATACTTATACTTATATATATGCTTATATATTGTATAGTTATTTCATGCTTATGCTTATATATACTGTGTGACAAAAATAAATAAATAACATTTAAAAAAAAACATTGCTGGAGCAGCTCATCTTTTCCCCTTTAAAAAGACACAGCTGTGAAAAAAAATGGGGAGAAAGGAAGAGTGCTATCAAGCTCATCCTGATGGAAATTGGGAACGAGAAACTGAAGGAAAAGTTGGCAGTATGAAATTTTGCATTAAGCTGTCAACTGTAGTTGAGAAATGACAGGTATCCCCTCCCCCCTCCCTCCTTCTCACTCTTACACAAAGAGGTACATGCACCGCGCACACACACACATACACACACTTTTAGCATGTATAAGACGTGGTTTCTCTCATCAATGTGTGGGCTGAAATGTAGCTGGTTAAAATAACAGTTTATTTTTTAAAAATGTCTTGGCGAGAAGCAGTGTCCCCAAAACGATATTGTCAGGGAGTTACTGTTCTTTGTCTTGCTTACATCTGACAACTGTGGTTCTTCCTGTTCCATTATAAATTTCATTTCAGAGATGGAGGGAGGGAGGGAGGGAGAGAGAGAGAGAGAGAGAGATGGAAGGTAAGGGAGGGAGGGAGTGGTATCCGCCTGATAGAAAAATAGAACATCCCTCCTGCTACGTTTACTTTACTTTTCTTTTTCTTTTCTTTTTAACATCCCCTTTTGCCTTGCCTCTGTTTCCCTTCCTTGTCACTTCATTTGGGATGGCAATTTGCTTTCTACTCACTTTGGAAGAATGTACAGGTAGTCCTCAATTTACAAAAGTTCATTTAGTGACCGTCCAAAGTTGAAAACTGGAAAAAAAAATTGACCATTTTTCCACATCTATGACTGTTGCAGCATTCCCATGATCACACAACCAACATTCAGATGCTTGGCAACTGGCATGTACTTATGACGGTTGCAGTGTCCCAGGGTCATGTGACCATCTTTTGCGACCATCTGACAAGCAAAGTCAATAGAGGAGCCAGATTCACTCAACAACTGTGTTACTAATTTAACAACTTAACAAATGTGGCAAGAAAAGCCCTAAAATGGGACAAAAGTCACTTAACAAATTTCTCACTTAGCAACATAAATTCTGGGCTCAATTGTGGTCATAAATCGAGGAGTTCAGTGTTCACAAAGGGCCATATATCTCTTTTAATGGAGCAGCAACTTGCTCAGTGAACTAAATTGAACATTGCTTTATGGCAGTTTTGAAGGCTACAGCTGAACTCTCTGGTGCCTTGAATAATTGGTATGTGCCAGTGATGTGGCTAGTACACACTCTGCACTCAACAGGTGCATGCAACAAAGGTCTTGCATTCTGGCAAACAAGAAAAAATAACACTGGTCTACAAGGAGAAAGCCTCAGAAATGAAAGTAGCTTAATTTTACTAGAATTGGGTCACTAATTAAGGAAAATTAAGTCCTAAGTATTTATTGGCTCCAGTTTCCAAGATACAGCTTCAGGTCAAAATTGCATCAAAATAATTCAAAATTACGAGGGGTGTGTGCGATTATGCTCCATAATTTTTTCTGCAAAATGTGATATAGCAATGAGAATAGTGCCACACCAATTATTATAAATTTCTTTTTTTACTGATTCCAATAACATAACTTTCCATTCATTTATTGGTTTTTCATGTAACATTTTCATGCTTTTTGCATGAAAAACTGACGAGCTGTAACATCAGATTAAACGACAAAGTTCCATCTTTATTCGGTATCTAAACTGCACTTTTTGGCTTTTTTCTTGTGAACTGCAATAGGATTATCCCTGGGGAGATTCCAGCAGTAATAAGGAAGCATGGACGGACTCCATTTCCCTTGGTATCTTTTCTCCATGCCTGCAATATCCTGGTGGAATCTCTCCCCATGCTCCTCATTCACTGCCCATAGTTCAAAGGGAAATAGTCTACAGTAGTAGCAAAAATTGTGGAAACCTTTTGGGGAAAGTGTATTTTTTAAAACTAGCTAATAGCACCAATTTTTTGGGAGTAGTACCATAAAATTATATATCAATGGAAAGATAATTTAATCAAGAATGTAATGCAATAACTTTTATGAAGGATTTGCTATTAGAATAGCCGTTTACAGCATAAAGAAGAAAAGTGAAACACATAGAAAAAACGAGATATACAAAAATTATCACCATAGAAAAAACGAGATATACAAACATTATCATGTAGTTAATACTTAGTTGGGTAACCTTTAGCATAAATTACAGCCTTAAAATGCCTTCCCATGGAGTAAACCAAGTCTTTTAGCTCTGCAGCTGTTATAATGTGAAACCAAGATTGAATGATTGCTTCTATTAACTGGGTTTTATTGCTAGGTCGTTTCTGACTAACAAGTTTCTTTAGTCGGCTCCATAGATTTTTAACTGGGTTAAGGTCTGGGCTATTCCCAGGCCATTCCAGCAGTGGAATATGGTTATCCTGAAACTCCAAAAAAAAGTGGTATTATTAGCCATCAAATCTCAAAAATATACTTTTTCCAAAAGATTTCCACAATTTTGACCACTACTGTAAATGTGAGTGTAAGAAGTGACTTTTCAGTGACATGTTTGAACGGAGTACTTTATAGAACCTAAACAAATTTTCCACATGTTGTTCATAATCATCTACCTTACTGTTCTCAAAGTGAAGATAAATTTATACACTTTCATCTGGTACCATTTTCATCGTTCTATTGTACTTTGTCGTGAACTTACGAGGCATCATGATCTTTAGACACCTCCCTCCCTTGTAGGCAAATATACTCACCTGTGTATAAATCTTTATTGTGAGATCTCTTCAAAACTTTGGTCAACAAGCACTTTTATCACTTGTTTTCTAATTCATCTAATCAAAATATGTAAAATTAACACATTTTTATCTTGCAGGTCAATAATTTCCCAAAATTTGTAGACCAGTGTAATGGATGCTTGCCAAAGACAAACCAAGATGGCAAGCACTTGTCTTGACAGTTACCTAGAGTTGAGCTGGACTTGATGGCACATAATTAACTCTTATCTCATAGATCCCTGGATCATTTTTATCTCCAAGAACACCTCTGAGCCCCACTTGCTCTTAGTATGTTAAAATAGTGGGTAAATAAAGGTCAGGATTTTATTAAGAAAGATGCTTCCCAAGTAAAAAGGCAAAGATAAATAGGGGTGGTAGAAACATCCTAGCTTGTACAGGAGGACCTGGAAAATAGTTCCACTGGGCAGGGTAATCATTTTGTGAGAACACCCATGACAGTGTCACCCCCAGGAGCAGAGTGCCCAATAGTCACAAAAGGAAGTTTTTCCACATTTCCAACATATATCACAGTGATGGCTACCTTTTTGCTGTCGTGTGCCAAAAGCGGGGGGAGCGCGTGGGGTCACAGCCGTGCGTGTCCACACCCATAATTTAATGTGCCCCGTCCCCCCCATGCATGCTCGCGTGACCTCCATGCACTCCCCCTGCTTTTGGCATGCAATGGCACAGTGGGCCCAAAAGGCCCATTTTTCGCCCTCCCCAGGCTCCAGAGGCTTCCTTGGAACCTGGGGTGGGCAAAAATAGCCTTCCCCACCCCCTCAGAGGCCCTCCAGAGGCTAGAAATAGCCCGTTTCCTGACTTCTGGTGTGCCTGGAAGGCCAAAAACCAGCTGACCAATGCATACATGCCCTCTGGACTGAGGTAGGGCAACGTTCATGTGCCCACAGATATGGTTCCACGTGCCACCTGTGGCACGCATGCCATAGGTTCATCACGGATATATCAAGTCACTCTTGATAGCGAGATGAGCAGCATTTAAGTTAAACAAACAAGCCAGCTAAGAAGGCTAGTGTCGGCAGTGCAAAAACTAGAATTCTTCTCTAAAACAAATTCTATGAGTTGAGTGTTACACACTGCATGAAAACTGATCTTCACACAGAAAGAAATATTGTGAACTTAAAGGAAGTAGGCAGGAGACATGAGCATTGGGAAAACATTATAAGAGTTGAGCAACTGGTACAATCCACACAGCGGCAAATTTGTTGTTTTAGGACTGCTTCCCCCCACCCCAAACCTGGGGCATTGGACTCCTAGTTCCCTCGTCCCCAGCCAGTAACATCAACAGTCATTGCTCCAATGCCATCTCCTTCTTCAGTTTTTCTGCAGCCTGCTTTATCTAAAAGAACAAGGATCTTGCCACATTCTTTCAGTAAATCAGCAGAGATGGGTGCTAATATCCAACTGTTTTCTTAGGCCAGGGGTCTCCAACCTTGGTCCCTTTAAGACTTGTGGACTTCAACTCCCAGAGTTCCTCAGCCAGCTTTGCTTCCAAAATGAATTAAGCTGCAAGATTCAGTTGGTTTTGAATCCGTCTTCAGTTTTTGTCTCTGAAAAGTGCTCTTGGTTTGTTTGTTTTTTTTTAACTTGCAGCTGGAGTTGGAAAAAAAGCAACATTTTTGGTTTTCTTATTCTTATTTACTTCCTCTTCCATTTCCTGAATTTTTCTTGGAATATAAACCTTATCGTCTTATTTTTCTGTTGTAACCAAGTTTCTTATATGTCTACACTGAGGAAATCTTGCTTGATATATGCTCAAGGAACTGAGATATTTGTTGATTTCAACTGTAGCTCGGTACTCAAGACCATTTTCTGTATTTCTTAAAAAAGAGAATGTCTGTTGCTCCTGGTTGATCTGTGTAGTTCTTGCTACTCTCTGAACGTAGTTGTTTGTTTGCAGATGTTTTATTACCCAACTAGATAACCTTAGTGCAAGAGAGTATGGGGTTTCCTGCCTGTTTATATGCTTGCTCTGCCAGAATTGGTGAGAGTAGTTCCTCCTTGATGGTTTCTTGATTATTGTTTTCTGCCTGATTGTTTGTCTTGTATTGATCCCTGCTTCTCTGAGTGTTAGATGTTGGAGGAACTGTGTTCTAGTCTTCCTGTTTCCTTCCTAAGTTTTTGTCTGTCTGTCTGTCTGTTTGTTTGTCTCTCTTAAATGGAATGCACCTGGTTGAGTAATGAAATATCTGCAAGCAAACAACTGCGCTCAGAGAGTACTAAGAACACCATGGTACTTATTTCTCTTCTTTGTGTCTCTTTAATCATACAGCCTTGGAAGGCCAACACAGAGTTCTGTTTGATTGATAATACAGGTTTGAAGACATCATTCAAGCTACACTGAGTTGCCTATGAAGCTCTTTTTTCCCTGATTCAAGGAAATATTCACAGGTTCTTGGCAGCTGCTGGGAAAAGGATTTGCCCCTCCTGCTAATTTTCAGCACCAGAGATCTTTGCCCTCCAATGCAGAATCTGTGGAGCAAAACCAATTACGAGCCTGCATATTAAAAAAAGGAAAGGATTAGGCGTTCAATTTCTACTCAGAC